>NC_143385.1:90844984-91200817 GCF_980474605.1 Leiobunum rupestre
CCTTGGGTTGAAATCTACCCCACCTTGGGTTGAAATCTACCCCACCTTGGGTTGAAATCTACCCCACCTTGGGTTGAAATCTACCCCACCTTGGGTTGAAATCTACCCCACCTTGGGTTGAAATCTACCCCACCTTGGGTTGAAATCTACCCCACCTTGGGTTGAAATCTACCCCACCTTGGGTTGAAATCTACCCCACCTTGGGTTGAAATCTACCCCACCTTGGGTTGAAATCTACCCCACCTTGGGTTGAAATCTACCCCACCTTGGGTTGAAATCTACCCCACCTTGGGTTGAAATCTACCCCACCTTGGGTTGAAATCTACCACACCTTGGGTTGAAATCTACCACACTTTGGGTTGAATTTTAATCGCGTGATTTGCCGTGCAGCTAAGTAGGTAAATTTTAGACCTGAAAATCTCCGTGTGCCTATATAAGACCAAATTTAAGTCCCTCTTAGATATGAATCATTTATAGGATCCATGGAAAATTTACAGAAATAAAATTTCAACGGAGGCCACACATGCATTACTATTCCTCAAGATAATTACTGACTTGGGCTTTCGACCCACAGGGCTTTGTTAAACTAAACTGAAATAAACCAATTTTCTTATATATATCGTTTCGTAAAAAACCTACACAGTTATCAATTGTTAAAAATAAAAATAAATTTTTTTAACGATTGATAACTTTTTAGGTTTTTTACGATACGATATATACAGGGTGTCTCAATTTGCTCGATCAGGCCATTTTTCTCAAAATGTATTTATGCTAGGGTTCTGAAATTTTCAGGGTTGATTTGTTAGGTATGGAAGGCTTTGGTTACTAAATTAAAAAAAAATCGAACGATTTTGTGAGGTTTTGGAAAATTTATTTTTTCACCGGTAGGTGTCACGCAAAATGTTTCAATAGAAAAGTTGTAGGGCATAGTTGAAAGTGTAAAAATAATTTTGGTTCGGTTGAAAAAGACCTATTTTTCACTGAGTTTGGAGGTCGGGGGAAAAACAAGTTCGGATTGATATTACCCCAGTTGTCGAAGTCGCGGACCACTCTAAGAACCGTCGTATGACTTGGTCTGCAATTGGGAAATCTTCGTCTAAATAACTGACTTACTAGAGTAGCATTACGACGACCTTCTCCGTAAAATAATTCTAGCATATGAGCGCGCTGATCTCGAGTGTAAAGAGGCATACAGGACAACAATCGGCCAAGCTGAGATAATGTTTTAACTCTGAAATGTAAACGCTTTAAATACTACTCGGACAATTGATATTTCACGTTAAAAAACAACAAAAGAAAAATAAGCGTAATTTTTGGTCTACAAATCTTTGTTTGATGATCTTACTCGTAACCACGTCGAAATGGAAGACGCGGTCTTTGTCTACTTTGTCTAATTAGGTGTTGAACGTAATAATTTTCTTTAACAATAACTTTTTGCAGATCTGATTATTAACTACATAGCTGAAAGCATAAGTTCCCTAAAATAAATGTACATGTGTGTTGTGATTATGTACGATTGTTTACGTTAAAGGCTATTGCCTGATAGTACGACTTGTTTTTTCTACCGACCTCCAAACTCAGTGAAAAATAGGTCTTTTTGAACCGAACCAAAATTATTTTTACATTTTCGACTATGCCCTACAACTTTTCTATTGAAACATTTTGCGTGACACCTACCGGTGAAAAAATAAATTTTTCAAAACGGCACAAAATCGTTCGAGTTTTCTGAAATTTAGTAACCAAAGCCTTCCATACCCAACAAATCAACCCTGAAAATTTCAGAACACTAGCATAAAAACATTTTCAGAAAAATGGCCTGATCGAGCAAATTGAGACACCCTGTATAAGAAAATTGGTTTCGTTTAAGTTAGTTAGACAAAGACCCGCGGGTCGAAAACTCAAGATAGTTTTTGCCTTGATAAATAATAATCCATGTATGTCCTCCATTTAACTTTTGATCCTACAATTTCTCCATGAAAAAACCTTCATATCTAAGAGGGACGTTTAATTTTACGTATACAGGGTGTTAACTTTTGGTCGGCCCAGGAATTTTTCTCAAAATCTAAACTTTCTAGAAATTTGATCTCCCCCGAGAGAGTACATATTGAAAATTTCTATATGTCCGTTTCGTTGTATTATTTTTATGCATTTTTTTTGTATTTTCAACACATTTTATTTTTAATTATTAAAGTAACAAAATATGTACTTTTCAACAAATATGAGAATCGGTAGGAATAAGCTAACCATTGTTGAAAATTTTGAAACCAAATGAGATTTAAAAAGATTCTATATGGATTTCAACCCAAATTTTTAACCTAATTTTGGTTTAATAAAACAACCCATAAAAAATTAACAAATTTAAAAAAATTCACTAATGTTGGGTTGTTATTAACCCAAATTTGGGTTGCAGTGAGACAACCCAATTTTTTTAACTCTTCATTTTTAAGAGTGTAGTTCTGGCGGGGAAACTATGTTACATATGATACTATTAAACTAAAACATTTACGCTAGTAATAACAATACTGTACTTATTTACTACCATTTCACTAGTATTATTATCTATACACTCTTTTCAGAAACGTTTACTGGGCGCCGCCATTATCGTACAGACAACCAACGAGCCAGCCCTCTACCGCAGAAATTTCATTCCCCCAAAACCGGTTTTTTCATCACCATCCCCGTAGACTGTAAGGTAATGGCGGTCGATTGGGAAGGCGCGTTTAAGTCTATTATCACAAATTATTTTATCTTTGTATCAAAGGAATTTTAAAAACATAATAGACTTGTTATTGCTGAATGCAGCTGATACGTTTCTGTACTTTTTACAAAATACGAGGCGAGGTAATTCCAAAGCCGTTTTCGTTTATCTCTCTCCTATCCCCGCTGTCTGCTGCAGAAAATCTTGGCGCGCGCGGTGCAGTGGTGCCAGATCTTTTGGAAGTTATTAATTATTTCCAATTTTATAACGCGAGCACGGTGCACCCAACAGCCTAGAAAACGTAGCACTACCAAAAGAAATATCTATGTAGTTCGAATTTAGATCTCAAAATTCAATTATTATACTTTAATAATGGAAATTAATTCGGCGGCGAAATAAAAATGTTTCGGCGGCGGCGTTTCGGCGGTATCTAAATAATCGTCGGCGGCGGCGGTGCTATCCTCTACCCCTAACTTCAAGCCCCCCTTCCGCCTCAGTTGAGGGGTCTTCTGCACCACCGCTATACCATAATCTTCCTAGGTTTATCTGGGTCCGCAACACGTTTGGTAAATTTAAAATGACGTCAAGCAAAATGAAATACCTGGCTTTGGAAATTACAATTAAGAATTCCCGAGTGCACGTGTAACATAAGGCTGGCATATTACTTAATAGTTCTAAATACTTTTAACTTCCTTTTTCAGTACTTTAACTGTAATAATAAATAGATTTAAAATAAAAATCTGTTTATTTTAAATAAGGCTTTTTAGACTCGCTTGAATTTGGCTCATAACTAGCGAAATAATTTGAACGGTGTATCCCATTGCAATAAGGCTTTTTAGACTCGCTTGAATTTGGCTCTCAACTAGCGAAATAGTTTGAACGGTGTATCCCATTGCAATAAGGCTTTTTAGACTCGCTTGAATTTGTCTCTCAACTAGCGAAATAGTTTGAACGGTGTATCCCATTGCAATAAGGCTTTTTAGACTCGCTTGAATTTGTCTCTCAACTAGCGAAATAGTTTGAACGGTGTATCCCATTGCAATAAGGCTTTTTAGACTCGCTTGAATTTGTCTCTCAACTAGCGAAATAGTTTGAACGGTGTATCCCATTGCAATAAGGCTTTTTAGACTCGCTTGAATTTGGCTCTCAACTAGCGAAATAGTTTGAACGGTGTATCCCATTGCAATAAGGCTTTTTAGACTCGCTTGAATTTGGCTTTCAACTAGCGAAATAGTTTGAACGGTGTATCCCATTGCAATAAGGCTTTTTAGACTCGCTTGATTTTGGCTCTCAACTAGCGAAATAGTTTGAACGGTGTATCCCATTGCAATAAGGCTTTTTAGACTCGCTTGAATTTGGCTCTCAACTAGCGAAATAGTTTGAACGGTGTATCCCATTGCAATAAGGCTTTTTAGACTCGCTTGAATTTGGCTATCAACTAGCGAAATAGTTTGAACGGTGTATCCCATTGCAATAAGGCTTTTTAGACTCGCTTGAATTTGTCTCTCAACTAGCGAAATAGTTTGAACGGTGTATCCCATTGCAATAAGGCTTTTTAGACTCGCTTGAATTTGTCTCTCAACTAGCGAAATAGTTTGAACGGTGTATCCCATTGCAATAAGGCTTTTTAGACTCGCTTGAATTTGTCTCTCAACTAGCGAAATAGTTTGAACGGTGTATCCCATTGCAATAAGGCTTTTTAGACTCGCTTGAATTTGGCTCTCAACTAGCGAAATAGTTTGAACGGTGTATCCCATTGCAATAAGGCTTTTTAGACTCGCTTGAATTTGGCTTTCAACTAGCGAAATAGTTTGAACGGTGTATCCCATTGCAATAAGGCTTTTTAGACTCGCTTGATTTTGGCTCTCAACTAGCGAAATAGTTTGAACGGTGTATCCCATTGCAATAAGGCTTTTTAGACTCGCTTGAATTTGGCTCTCAACTAGCGAAATAGTTTGAACGGTGTATCCCATTGCAATAAGGCTTTTTAGACTCGCTTGAATTTGGCTCTCAACTAGCGAAATAGTTTGAACGGTGTATCCCATTGCAATAAGGCTTTTTAGACTCGCTTGAATTTGGCTTTCAACTAGCGAAATAGTTTGAACGGTGTATCCCATTGCAATAAGGCTTTTTAGACTCGCTTGAATTTGGCTCTCAACTAGCGAAATAGTTTGAACGGTGTATCCCATTGCAATAAGGCTTTTTAGACTCGCTTGAATTTGGCTTTCAACTAGCGAAATAGTTTGAACGGTGTATCCCATTGCAATAAGGCTTTTTAGACTCGCTTGAATTTGGCTCTCAACTAGCGAAATAGTTTGAACGGTGTATCCCATTGCAATAAGGCTTTTTAGACTCGCTTGAATTTGGCTCTCAACTAGCGAAATAGTTTGAACGGTGTATCCCATTGCAATAAGGCTTTTTAGACTCGCTTGAATTTGGCTCTCAACTAGCGAAATAGTTTGAACGGTGTATCCCATTGCAATAAGGCTTTTTAGACTCGCTTGAATTTGGCTTTCAACTAGCGAAATAGTTTGAACGGTGTATCCCATTGCAATAAGGCTTTTTAGACTCGCTTGAATTTGGCTCTCAACTAGCGAAATAGTTTGAACGGTGTATCCCATTGCAATAAGGCTTTTTAGACTCGCTTGAATTTGGCTCTCAACTAGCGAAATAGTTTGAACGGTGTATCCCATTGCAATAAGGCTTTTTAGACTCGCTTGAATTTGGCTCTCAACTAGCGAAATAGTTTGAACGGTGTATCCCATTGCAATAAGGCTTTTTAGACTCGCTTGAATTTGGCTCTCAACTAGCGAAATAGTTTGAACGGTGTATCCCATTGCAATAAGGCTTTTTAGACTCGCTTGAATTTGGCTTTCAACTAGCGAAATAGTTTGAACGGTGTATCCCATTGCAATAAGGCTTTTTAGACTCGCTTGAATTTGGCTCTCAACTAGCGAAATAGTTTGAACGGTGTATCCCATTGCAATAAGGCTTTTTAGACTCGCTTGAATTTGGCTCTCAACTAGCGAAATAGTTTGAACGGTGTATCCCATTGCAATAAGGCTTTTTAGACTCGCTTGAATTTGGCTCTCAACTAGCGAAATAGTTTGAACGGTGTATCCCATTGCAATAAGGCTTTTTAGACTCGCTTGAATTTGGCTTTCAACTAGCGAAATAGTTTGAACGGTGTATCCCATTGCAATAAGGCTTTTTAGACTCGCTTGAATTTGGCTCTCAACTAGCGAAATAGTTTGAACGGTGTATCCCATTGCAATAAGGCTTTTTAGACTCGCTTGAATTTGGCTCTCAACTAGCGAAATAGTTTGAACGGTGTATCCCATTGCAATAAGGCTTTTTAGACTCGCTTGAATTTGGCTCTCAACTAGCGAAATAGTTTGAACGGTGTATCCCATTGCAATAAGGCTTTTTAGACTCGCTTGAATTTGGCTTTCAACTAGCGAAATAGTTTGAACGGTGTATCCCATTGCAATAAGGCTTTTTAGACTCGCTTGAATTTGGCTCTCAACTAGCGAAATAGTTTGAACGGTGTATCCCATTGCAATAAGGCTTTTTAGACTCGCTTGAATTTGGCTCTCAACTAGCGAAATAGTTTGAACGGTGTATCCCATTGCAATAAGGCTTTTTAGACTCGCTTGAATTTGGCTTTCAACTAGCGAAATAGTTTGAACGGTGTATCCCATTGCAATAAGGCTTTTTAGACTCGCTTGAATTTGGCTCTCAACTAGCGAAATAGTTTGAACGGTGTATCCCATTGCAATAAGGCTTTTTAGACTCGCTTGAATTTGGCTCTCAACTAGCGAAATAGTTTGAACGGTGTATCCCATTGCAATAAGGCTTTTTAGACTCGCTTGAATTTGGCTTTCAACTAGCGAAATAGTTTGAACGGTGTATCCCATTGCAATAAGGCTTTTTAGACTCGCTTGAATTTGGCTCTCAACTAGCGAAATAGTTTGAACGGTGTATCCCATTGCAATAAGGCTTTTTAGACTCGCTTGAATTTGGCTCTCAACTAGCGAAATAGTTTGAACGGTGTATCCCATTGCAATAAGGCGTTTTAGACTCGCTTGAATTTGGCTCTCAACTAGCGAAATAGTTTGAACGGTGTATCCCATTGCAATAAGGCTTTTTAGACTCGCTTGAATTTGGCTCTCAACTAGCGAAATAGTTTGAACGGTGTATCCCATTGCAATAAGGCTTTTTAGACTCGCTTGAATTTGGCTTTCAACTAGCGAAATAGTTTGAACGGTGTATCCCATTGCAATAAGGCTTTTTAGACTCGCTTGAATTTGGCTCTCAACTAGCGAAATAGTTTGAACGGTGTATCCCATTGCAATAAGGCTTTTTAGACTCGCTTGAATTTGGCTCTCAACTAGCGAAATAGTTTGAACGGTGTATCCCATTGCAATAAGGCTTTTTAGACTCGCTTGAATTTGGCTCTCAACTAGCGAAATAGTTTGAACGGTGTATCCCATTGCAATAAGGCTTTTTAGACTCGCTTGAATTTGGCTTTCAACTAGCGAAATAGTTTGAACGGTGTATCCCATTGCAATAAGGCTTTTTAGACTCGCTTGAATTTGGCTCTCAACTAGCGAAATAGTTTGAACGGTGTATCCCATTGCAATAAGGCTTTTTAGACTCGCTTGAATTTGGCTCTCAACTAGCGAAATAGTTTGAACGGTGTATCCCATTGCAATAAGGCGTTTTAGACTCGCTTGAATTTGGCTCTCAACTAGCGAAATAGTTTGAACGGTGTATCCCATTGCAATAAGGCTTTTTAGACTCGCTTGAATTTGGCTCTCAACTAGCGAAATAGTTTGAACGGTGTATCCCATTGCAATAAGGCTTTTTAGACTCGCTTGAATTTGGCTCTCAACTAGCGAAATAGTTTGAACGGTGTATCCCATTGCAATAAGGCTTTTTAGACTCGCTTGAATTTGTCTCTCAACTAGCGAAATAGTTTGAACGGTGTATCCCATTGCAATAAGGCTTTTTAGACTCGCTTGAATTTGTCTCTCAACTAGCGAAATAGTTTGAACGGTGTATCCCATTGCAATAAGGCTTTTTAGACTCGCTTGAATTTGGCTCTCAACTAGCGAAATAGTTTGAACGGTGTATCCCATTGCAATAAGGCTTTTTAGACTCGCTTGAATTTGGCTCTCAACTAGCGAAATAGTTTGAACGGTGTATCCCATTGCAATAAGGCTTTTTAGACTCGCTTGAATTTGGCTTTCAACTAGCGAAATAGTTTGAACGGTGTATCCCATTGCAATAAGGCTTTTTAGACTCGCTTGAATTTGGCTCTCAACTAGCGAAATAGTTTGAACGGTGTATCCCATTGCAATAAGGCTTTTTAGACTCGCTTGAATTTGGCTCTCAACTAGCGAAATAGTTTGAACGGTGTATCCCATTGCAATAAGGCGTTTTAGACTCGCTTGAATTTGGCTCTCAACTAGCGAAATAGTTTGAACGGTGTATCCCATTGCAATAAGGCTTTTTAGACTCGCTTGAATTTGGCTCTCAACTAGCGAAATAGTTTGAACGGTGTATCCCATTGCAATAAGAGACCAATGAACTTTATTTGTGGTTCATCGTATTTTGTCGATGAATAATCCGACGCGGCTAAACATATTCAAATGGATATATTTCATTATTATTTTAAGTTAAAATGTGCAATGTAGAAAATATTATTTTATAAAAAATATAGACTTATCTGATAGATAAGGTATTTTTTGGCATGGCTTTCTCGGATGAAAGACGATAAGTTATAAGCGAAGTTTTTTTAGCCGTAAATACGTATCTGTTGTTATTTTAAAAGTCATATTATTTATAGATAATATAACTCAAAGGGCGTTTATCCAAACGGATAAAACTATTTTAAAGAACCAAAAAATGTTACAATTTAGAAATATATTCGTTCGTTAGCCGAAATTAAAGATAGAGGTACTTTGTTTATCGGATAATCATCCGTGAATAAATTGTCAAAAATTAAACGAATAACTCATGAATATGATTAACCGATTCCAAGCTCTAGCTAGATCTTTATGAGCCTTGATCTATTTATTTTCTAGGTGCTCCATCCTTTAATGGTTAATTTTTTATTAATGGCTAGATCTTTATGAGCCTTGATCTATTTATTTTCTAGGTGCTCCATCCTTTAATGGTAAATTTTCTTCTATGGAACATTTGTTTTGCGGCAAGTTTCACGAAATAACTTTGGAACTTTTATACCAAAAATATCTTATCAAAATTTAATACTTTGCGTAATGACTTGACTTTCATTTAAAACTATTAAAATATGTAGAATTAATTTATTAAGAAAAAAACTAATAAAAAACTTATATACGATACTTTAAAAATGACCTACCCACGCTTAGCACCTCTACTTCTAGATCTGAAAATAGATGCAATTTCAAGCGAAATCATGCAGTAGAGAGAAAATCAATATTGGAACATTTAATAAATTTGGGAAAACTGATTTTGGTATTCAAATAAAATGAAAAAGGTGTCCTTTTGATCTCGCGCAGAGGCTTTAGGATTTCTTCACTTATGGGTAGACGTTTTTAAAGAAGTTTATTTTGAAAAACGTAGCTGTCATTTCATTGACAACAAAATGGTCTCATGGATTTGCCATGAGATTGCTAGACGTAGATAACGATGCTATAATGCCAAATCAAGTTATAATCCTACTCAATAATGATTTTGCGAAAATACCGCAATGTCCAGCCCAAGTGATGCGACGCAAAAACAATTTATTTGGAAATTTATGTTTTGACGAAGTGTTAAAAGCTTACAAATTATAAAAAATAACTTAAAAGTCAATAAAGATTAAGAAATGCCCTCGAAGTGGTAAAAAAATAAATTTGCTGGAAAAGCACTGACAACTTGACAAGGAAATTACCCAAGGTGTTTACCTCCGATTTGGTTCAAACTCTGGCTGGAAGACATTCATGTAACATTAAACTCGCTAATTGGGAAAAGTTTCAATGGGTTTTCATTTTGCAATGGCAACAAAAAAAGTTTTTCACAACTAAGAATGATAATTTTCCCCTTTAAACCCCTATGAAATGTTTCAAAAGTTTTTGATAACATCCAAATTTAAAATTCAGAAATATTTGCGTTTATTTCGGTAAATTTAACTAAAATTGGGTGAATATGAGCAATTTAAGGAAAATGTCGGTAATGTTGCATAAATGTTAAATAATAATGAGGAACATTGAATATTTTTTATACATTGGATAAAATTAGGTAAAACCGATAAAATAAATTAAATATAGAAAAGTTAACAATTTTGGTTTTTCAGATTAAATTTGTTAAAATAAAATTAATTTCAATAACATCAAGCATATTAGGTAAATTTGGGTGAAATCCAATAAAATCTGAAAATTGATGAAATTGGATAAACCTTTTGAAATTTGGGTTAACACTAGAAAAATTAAACAAATTCCAATAAATTGAGAATATCATAAAATCCATCAAAGTATGTGAAATTTGGCTAAATATAATTTATGTTTATTCACTTTAATAATTAATTTTTTTAATAAAAATTGAGAAATATCAGACATTATAGGTAAATTTAGTTATGTAAAATCCATAAAAAATGTGCCAATTGTGGAAACTTTTAAAATTTGGTTAACCAGGTTCAATTAGGTTAATAAAAATTCGATGCATTTTATGTAAAATCGCTCGAAGTTCCGGTTAAATGGATTAAATTAGGTAATATCGTAATAATTAGCATAGCTGATTATTATTATTTATTATTTATTTAATTTAGGTTTACTTCGTTTAAATATTTAAATTTAAATACAATTGGGAAATTTTGAAAAAATTTTGAAATTTTTCAAAAATTTAAAACTTTTTCCAAACTACCAATTTCTTAAAATGTATCCCACATTCCTTGACACCGCCCAAAATACTTCATATTTCATCATTATTTTGAATTAATTTTTTATTAGAACAAAATAATTTATAATTCAATTTTTTTAATAGAACAAAACAATTTAAAATTCATTTTTTTACTAGAACATAACAATTTAAAATTCATAAATTTTACTCACTTTAACTTCAATTTACCTAAAAATTAATTGTTGTAGTAATTATTAATAATTGTTTTTTAGATATAAATAAATTTATTTAAAAACCATTATTTCACTCTATCAATTTAAAATTGAAGAAAACTATAAAAATAATGCAATTTGTTCAATTTACATAATTTTAGGCAATTTTACTCATTAGTATTTATCTAATTTTTTAAAGAAACTTAAACCCATGTAGCACAGAATAGTAGGCCTGGGGCGCTATTCTGAGAAGTTCGTTCAAGCTAACGAAAAAATCGTAACGAATGGTCTACCGAAAAGCTGGTAACGAAAATTTTTCTCCGGTCGAAAAGGGATTAATTCTAAACGCACCTCTTGCGCCGTTCGTTACCTCTTTGCGGTATGGAGTGATAGGGGTTTTTTCCCTCTACACGAAACTCGGGTTTTTGAGCACGTGGCTGATCACTAGGACGAAGTATTTCGCAATATATTTCTCTAAGAACACGATTTTGTAAAGTTTCGTATATTTTTCGATATTCAATTTAAGTATCCAAGATATTTCAAATCATTTATATTTGTTTTGTTGGTAAGTTTTCAATATCGTGATTGTTTTTAATATAATGCAGCGTTGATATTAATTATTTGGTTGTAGAATTTAGTTGAATTTCCGAAGGAGCATACAGAAATAATAGCTTCCCATGGAACAAAAATTTCGGAGAGGCAGCGATTAAAATTTTAATTAGAATTGAAAGACGACAGTGTAATAAATACCCTATCTTCTTGGTCAAAATTTGCGCATCAGTCAGAGCCGTACCTAGACCAAATGGCGCCCTGGGCAAAACATCAAAATGGCGCCCTCATAACCTTAGGTAGAAATATTTTACGAAAAACTAATACTAATTAATTAGTTAATTTCACAATTTTTGCAATATTCAAGTTTTAATTTGATCAATTTTCGTCTGATTTAGTAATACTTAAATATTTTTACAGTTAATTTATTATTATGTAGTTAATTTCACATTTTTTCGTTATTCAAGCTTTGATTTTATCAGTTTGTTTGTTTTTTTAAGCTAGTTTAGTTATAAAACCATTTTAAATGTTAAAACTGGCGCCATCTATGAAAGTTATACGATTCTTAATATAGATTAACATTTCGATAAGTCTTTTTTTGAGTTTCGTGAGTTCTACTGTATCCCAAAAATATCTTTCGTAAAACCTTTTTCGGCGAATTGACGGCAGTGTAGCCGCCGGACTAAGGAAATCTAAATTCGTATTTGGACAATTCTAATACAGATATATTTGTTTCATTATTCAATATTTATTTTTAATAAAATTTTTAATTTTTCAATATCTAATTTAAATAAAAATCTTCAATTTTGCGCCCCTACAATTTTTGCGCCCTGGGCCGCTGCACCGCTCGCCCTACCACGGCCAACTTTGATTTATCGCGCATATCTCGCGCTACAGCGGCCATCTCATTCGTTGACGTTTCTGTGTTAACCTATGAGCAAAAGATGTGTATGACGTCAGCGCCCCTAGCGGATTATTATTTTTAGTATAGTTTTTACATTGGGGACAATATAACCACCGAGCGTGGCGCTGAACTCCTACACATTATAGTACAGTTTATAGGGGGAAAATCCTTGCTCGCGGAATTTCGACGAATGTGTTGGCCGTAGTAGCGCGAACAGCGCGTGATCAAAGTTGGCCGTGGCCCTACCCAAGGGACGGTGCTGGCATCAGTGACTGGAAATTGGATGTATTCGGATGCGAAAACCTCTACAATAGCTTCACTTACGCCTCTAACACATCGACTAACTTTTAATATTACCTTAGTTCATATCTATAATTTAGTTTAAATCCATTTAAATCTACAGTTTACTTACTTTAATATTTGGGGGGTATCCCCAAAGAATTTTTAGACGAGAGCCTCTCCTCAAGCCTATCACAAAGAACCAAAGCTTGTGCCTTTTCAATTCTAAAAAGCCTTTTAAAGCAACTTTCGTCTCTATCATTGCCACCTGTATTATAAACAAGCCCCTGTTATTAGAGATGGCCATGGATCTATACGATTTTCGCGGAGAGCGTGGAGCCATCTATTAATGGGAACGGAAGCTAAAATTCAAAATAGCGAAACAATAACGTCGTCTGCGAGCCATTATAGAGTATTATATTTAGACCTCTTTTACTCTACTTAGTGAACTTTAACCTAAATTATATATCCCATATAAAATATATTGTAAATAATTACTATAATTGAAGTTATTGACAAATTTAAAAATGAGCCAATCAACGCGAAACATACTTTTATGTCCCGCCTTTTGGGTCAAAATGTAGCTTCAGCATCTTGTTTTGATTTCGACGCTAGCGACATCTGTTGAAAAAGATCTACTTCACCTAGAGCCGACACTTGCTTTAAACCTAAATTCGTCAAGCTCAAACGCATTCGCACGATCTCTAAGAATTCTTTGTCGTCTTAAATCTCTTCGAGGTAGTACGTCTGCAATTAACGCTAATCGTAAAATTTCACGTCTTATCAAATCGGTCGCCATTTTAAAAAGAACTTTCTTCAATGCGGTCAAAATGTTCCGTAACAGCTCTTACCCCTTTCGTTCGGGTAACGAACATTTTCGATCCCCCTCACCGAAAAAAATATCTCCCGAACGTCTCAGAATAGCGCCCCTGATTGCTGGGTTGGTAAAATTAATAATAAAATAACCGTCGAATTTAACAGTTGGGAAGGCTTATTTAAGTTAAGGATGATAAAATACGCGAAAAAGTAGATTAGTCCATAATTAAAAGGGATAATATAGCTAAATCCTAAACTAAATTAAAATGAATAATTTAGTTTATTACTCGAAGATCTATTTGATCCGAGTTTCGCGTTTTTTGCTCGAAGAACTATTGGGTACGAGTTAGTAGTAAGTTTTTTAATTTCTTCAAATTTGTTTAGGATTTAGCTATATTATCCCTTTTAATTATGGACTAATCTACTTTTTCACGTATTTTATCATCCTTCTCACAGTCCATAGGTGGTTTCTTCTTACTCTACTAATAGCTCGTACCGATAGGTCTTCGAGCAAACAAAAACCGCGAAACTCAGACCAAATAGATCTTTGAGTGAATAATTAAATTAAATTAAATTAAATATAATTAAGAAGAAAATCCAACGGTAGACCGGTTTCGTCCTATTTGGGACTCGTCAGTACCGTGCGGAGTTTAGTATATACGTAATGTTAAGTATTTAAGTTAAGTTGCTCCCGCAAATAATTTAAATCGAGAATTTCGGAAAGCCCGACTCTTTTATAACATAAATAAAATTCCAAAATCTTTCAGACAAAGACATTTTTGGGTCCCAAACTTTATAATTTGTTGGATATTGATATTAAACTTAACTCTAATGTTCTAATTTTTAAGAAAAAATTAGTAAATGGCTTATAGACTTAGGTTATCAAGAATTGTTTAGTTTTTTACACTTCGATTAACTTTAAAAATTTTGCTTTTTTACTAATATGTTTTTGTCGTATGGTCACCGTGCCGAAGGCAATTGTGGTTTAATATGAATGTTTTACCCTCCCACGCACGTGCATTTTACTCTTGTGGACTAAATAATAATAACATTTTTTTACCGATGATAAGAGGAAGTAAAATTTGACTAGAGGTCGGGGACGGTTAATCATTATCCATGTTTAAATTGATTTTTTTCGGGAAAAAATGTAAACAAAGATATTTACCGGTTAATATTTCTTAAAATGATTGAAAACATGTATTATTCGTAAAATTTGAGCTTTTATCGAAAAAAACGTCGTTTTTCCGATTAATTTTACAAATTGATCAAAATATTAATCGGATAATATAGAAATATAAATTACTTGATCAAAACGTTTTACGAATAATTTTGAGAGCTTTATCTATTAAATAAAAGTTGACCATTGTGTTCATTAATTTTATACGTCGGAATGCAGTCGATTGCCTTTGAGACATTTAAGCGACTATAAATAAACAGTGTTGTGCTACATGAAAATTTATCGCATTTACCGAAATGTACTTATATTTATCCACGTTTGTATAAATTTACAAAATTTTGTTCGGAGTTAACCCAAAAATTAAGAAATTTATAGTTTTTGAAAATAAATTCAAACATTTTTCGTCCAATTTGACCAAACTTTGAGCGTTTTTACCCTTACGTTTATTAATTTTAGCAAATTGCCTAAAATTTATAAGATTTATATTTACCTAATTGAATATGGACTAACTTAAGTTTCAAAGTTAACACAATTTGGTGAAATTTGCCCAAATGTTTGTGGATTTTACGTAAATTTCCTTAATTTTATCCAAAATGCTTTTTATTTGAATTTGTTCAACCGAAATTTCCAGACTTACCCAATTTCCTTAATTTGTGAGTGATTTTACATAACATCTCTACAATTTAACTATAATACTTGAAATATTTCAATTTTATTAAAAATAAATAATTTAACGTGAATAGATCATAAACACAAATTATGAAAAAATCCAACTTTCTTTAGTTTTATTCAAATGCTTGAAATATTTGCAATTTATTTGACTAAAATTTCAAGTTTTTCCAAATTTATCCATTATTACCGATTTTTTGGTTTTCACCCAAATTTACCCAATTTAACCAATTGATATGCTTGAAATTTCCCAAATTTCTCAAATTTACCCAATTTAACCAATATGCTTGAAATTTCCCAAATGTACCTTATTTAACCAATATGCTTGAAATTTCCCAAATTTTCCAAATTTAACCAATATGCTTGAAATTTCCCAAATTTACCTTATTTAACCAATATGCTTGAAATTTCCCAAATTTACCTTATTTAACCAATATGCTTGAAATTTCCCAAATTTACCTAATTTAACCAATATGCTTGAAATTTCCCAAATTTACCTTATTTAACCAATATGCTTGAAATTTCCCAAATTTACCTAATTTAACCAATATTCTTGAAATTTCCCAAATTTACCTTATTTAAACAATATGCTTGAAATTTCCCAAATTTCCCAAATTTAACCAATATGCTTGAAATTTCCCAAATTTACCTTATTTAACCAATATGCTTGAAATTTCCCAAATTTACCTAATTTAACCAATATTCTTGAAATTTCCCAAATTTACCTAATTTAACCATTGTTCTTGAAATTTCCCAAATTTACCTTATTTAAACAATATGCTTGAAATTTCCCAAATTTCCCAAATTTACCTAATTTAACCATTGTTCTTGAAATTTCTCAAATGTATCTTATTTTAACTAATTTATCTCAAAAAACCCCAATAATATTATTTTTTCTAAATTTAATTTAATTGACCCAATTTTATTTGATTTACCTAATTTTATATAATGTATCCAAAATAATCAATATTCCTCATAATTTATTAAAATTTATTATACGTGCCCAATTTTACTTAAATTTACCCAAATATTTATAAACTTGAAGTAACAAAAAAATTTAAATTTTCGAAACATTTAATCTGTAAAATTCCCATGCTATTTTAAATGGAAAAACTCTAACTCCTAGTTGTCAAAACATTTTCGGTTGCCATGGCGAGTTTCAAGTTACACGAATGTCTACTACCCCCCAATATTCTATAACGGAATAACACTACTAAATAACACCATAAAATATATAGACATAAGAGAAAAATAACATATTTTTAAACGGAAACTTAAATCACTAATTTTAAACCACGAAATCTAAATAACCAAACTTTTTAGCTAGAAATGTTTTTAAACTATCCTAATAAGAATTTATTTTTTTATTTTTTATGGTTCTCTGATGTTTGAAATTAACGGGTGTTCTTTGTTTATATTTTCTTTTTTTTTTAATATGTTTTTCTTTTTTTTTTCACAATGTTAAAACTGTATAAATAAATCTACTGTTACATCGGTCAAATGCTAAGAGCTCACAAGTCACGTTTGATGACTTGGCCCAACAACCTAAATGTATTATCTTTTATAATACCTCAATAAATTTGAATTTGAATTTGAATTTTGAACTAAATCGGAGATTAACACATCAGGTAGTTTCCCTATAAGTAAATAAAATTAATGTTAGTTTAATTACAACGGAAGCATTACTGATAAATTTCAGAAGCATCAATGAAAGTCTTATTTGATGTTGAAGGATGTAAGGATTTTCCTCGAAGCAGCTAACTAACAAAGTCAGTTTTCACAAGTGAAGAATTGAAGAGATTATCAAAGAAAAAATGGGACAACCAAGAAATAGGATTAGTGAAAGGATAGCAGGAATCGGAAAGAAAAGAATTGCAGACTTGAAGATGTTCTCTTTGTATTTGATCGAAATAAGCACAGAAAGAAATAAAAACCACTAAATTTACTCTGAGTGAAAAAACCTTAAAAGGATTATAAACTGCAACACTTAAAGGATTACCTCCGCACCTACCACTAAGCAGATCCGGAAATGTCAAAAGCCAGAGGTGGGAGCTACGTGTAACGTTTGTTCTTGGAGGATAGAAGTATTCTGGAGTGGAAAATCCCATAGCGTTAATAAGAACGTCCTTTCCCGCCTTTTGCTGTTAGAATTACCCAGACTACCCCGGATTTTGGTCGGACGTCAGCTTTATCTGCCATTATTCTGGCTTGATGACGTCCGACCAAAAAGAGCATGATGGGAATTTTACAAAGCCGCATGTGGCGCCCGACTTTTCCACTCCAGAATACTTCTCTCCTCCAAGGTATGTTGAATCCCTTTGGGGGAGAGTCGACTGGCATTTTAGAGGCTAAAGAAGTACCAAATAAAAAGCTGAACGCTGCCTGAAGAATCTTTTATTGATTAAGCTAAAAACTATGATGTTTAGTCGCCATATTGTTTGCTTATTACATACAACCTTCCTATCGAAGGGCAAATAAAATACAGAAGAAATGTAATTTAATTTCGGGATCTCTTAGGACTACTAACTTCGGCTAAAACAATGGTATAAGCTTTGTCTATTAAAATATCACCAATAGCTTCAAATAGAGTGGTTGATTTTCAGAAAAAATTAAATGCGGAAAAATTCCAGAAAATTTTTCCACAAATCGGAAAAATGAAAAAACTGGAACATACATTACTTTTTAAGCGTTTTCAATGTTTTTAACTTTTTTCAATATATAATGTCTAATAGCAGCAAACATATACTACAAAACATTAATAGTGTTACATTGTTAATCAGTGTAAACTGGTCTAGAGGTTTAGATTTACTTTTAGATTCGAAAAAATAAGGTGAAAATTCCGCTTTATTTAAATTTGCAAACAAAATATTAGACTAATCATGAAATTAAATTTATTTTTATTATTTTCGGAAAAAAGGACTTGGGCATTTTCCGCCGAAAGAAAACGGAATAAAATTGTGTTTCTCTACTGTTTAAATCGCGAGTTACCCTAAGTATATAACGAAAAAAATTCCAATTTCTATCGAAACCTTACAGATTAATTCCTTTGAAATCGATACCTCAGCTCATCAACGCTGCATCGCCGTGAAAAAACTGGCTTTCTTCGGCAAGCAGTTCAATCGACAAGATTACGGGTGAATGTAGCGAAACTATTGATCAATTTACAATTTTTAACGAGCAAAGACTACTTTAAAGGGGTAAACTTCATTCGAGGTAACGTGTTGATGGCGTTTTTTGTTAGTAGATGGCGCTCTGATAACAACATGACGTCATAATTTTGATTTTCAACGATTGGTTGAAAGTTTTCAGTTTTTAGTGGAGAACGGTTTTGTCGAGATTTAAATACCAAATTATCTTCCCTGATTGGATAGATTAAAATTGTATTATAGTGCCATCTATGGCGGAGAGTGTTAACTACTGTTAAAATTAATTGTTAATTGAAATTACAATAATTATATATTTTTAATAAGAATTTAAAGTACTATAATTAAGTAATTAATTAATAACTTTTTAAAAATGTTTATTTTTCATAAACTTTATAGTGTCGCCATCTACCTCAAACATTATTAAATAGGAAGGTACCGCAGGTGGATTTCGCCCCTTTTTGCATATTTCCCTGTAGGCAATATGTGAATGCGTCTATTGATCAAAGAATATTTGTGGCGAAGGAAAGAAATTCAAATCATTGTTTTCGAAACGGATACCATGTTACGGAAAGTATTAGACGCGGATATATTGTTTATGAAAATTCGGTAGGTACTATTAAACCAGGGTGTAGCCAGTGGCGTAATTAGGGGAGCAGCTCGCACCGGGTGCCACCCGTTTGGAGCCATTTTGGGGGTGACACCCGACCGTGAAAAAAAAAAACTTGCACTTACTAGAGAAATTCGAAAACACTTTTTTACACGTTTTGACTAGTAAGTAGCACACCATGATATACGCACCGGGTTCCACCCATACTAGTTACACCACTGGGCGTAGTGAAGAGTGTTTTGTAGGTGGGGACAAAGCTAGCACATAACCAACTGGAGCCAAGAAAAGGGGATAATATCGGAAAGTTTCAGGGTTGAAATCTCAAAAGGGTGGAACTGGCAAAGGTTTCCAATTCCACCAACTCGTAGAGCATTTGGCAATTGTGTGGGGGCATTTTTCTTGCGCCCATGACCACGATCTTGCCTTCAAATCTGTTACGAAGCTACTCTGCAAAACTTTCTATCACTCATTGAGAAGTTGAATGATGTGGAACTTGTGATCATGTGTCAGAAAATGAAATAATACAACAACACCACCGGAGGTCGTCATCATTATGCCCTACGCCAGCGTCCACAGCCCGGACAGGGGACAGAACAGCCACGGCAGCGAGAGAACCCTACTGCTGACGGTCACACCTTCGAAATGTACCATTGCTCCAAGCGAATCAAAAAGCCTACTACACCGCACTCAGAAAAACTTTGCTCTTCTTGATGAAGGACAAGAAGAAAAGTCGCTTGATGACTTAGGCCTAGGGTGGTGGCTTGGTATTAGCCTAGCTGATTATTATCATTATTATTATTACTATTATTATTATTATTATAAAAGCAAGTGTCGGCTCTAGGTGAAGTAGATCTTTTTTCAACAGATGTCGCTAGCATCGAAATCAAAACAAGATGCTGAAGCTACATTTTGACCCAAAAGGTGGGACATAAAAGTATGCTTCGCGTTGATTGGCTCGTTTGTAAATTTGTCAATAACTTCAATTATAGTAATTGTTTACAATATATTTTCTATGGGATATATAATTTAGGTTAAAGTTCACTAAGTATAGAGTAAAAGTGGTCTAAATATAATACAATATAATGGCTCTCTGACGGCGTTATTGTTTCGCTATTTTGAATTTTAGCTTCCGTTCCCATTAATAGATGGCTAAACGCCCTCCGCGAAAGTCATATTTTTCGAGGATTCGTATAGATCCATGGCCATCTCTAATAACAGGGGCCTTTTAATAATACAGGTGGCAATGATAGAGCCGACAGTTGCTTAAAGATCGAATCATTGTTGTCAAAATACATACGTCACCAAGAATTAATTCACGTTAACTGAGTATATGCAGCTGCAACTAAAGCCCTTGCTTTCGTGATTTACGGACGATAGTTTCCGCCTGTCTGGCTGTCACTATTAGGGTGAACCGTGTGTCTTCCCCCTTTTGCTTCGAAAAATAAGAAACGTGTTTTATCTTCCGGAAAACACGAGGTGAACAAGAGCTGTCGAAGTCAATGTGGTGATGGTTCTATGTTTCTTCACCCTACTTCCGCATTAAAAATCTACTAAAGTTTGATCTACTTGAAGACAAACCTTGATATATAATAATAATTAGTTAGTCTAATACCCTTGGCAACACCTTAGGCCCTAGTTATCTAGCGACTTATAACGCCTTTTTCAAACAGCTGGTTGGGTTACAATGCGTAGGAGGGTGGTGGCAAGCCGTTCATACCAAGCGAGTCAACAGCTATCAACTAATACCGTTAACCTCTACAAGGTTTTATGGAAATTTGAACCTAAAGAAACAGTGGGTAAAGAACTTGGAAAATCAACACAGAAGGAATAGTTCCGAGTTTTCACCCAGTGCCACAAATTGGGATCGATCCCAGCTCCTCTTGCTGTGACGTGACAGCGCTAACCACTTCGCAACCCCATTGCTATGATTTTGATACTAGTTTAATTGAAGCTTTGAAATCACCAAGCAGCTGTGGAAGTACCACTTACAAAGTTATGGAAGGACACTGGGTCGTCTTTACCATAGAGTAACCCACTCGCATAGAGTGGAAGGCTGTACGGAAGCGCGTGAAACATTAATCCTAATGGCCCAACTTAAATTTTTGGATGACCTTGAAGACATGGTTCAAGGTCATTGAAATTTATAAATTAAAGACCCTCAATCCTGATGAGGATGTGTAGAAAATTTCAGTACTCTAACATGAGTATCTTTAGAGTTATCAGCTCCAGAAACTAGCTTTCGACACGTTATCAACTTAACGACCTTCTTGTTTTTCATCTAGCATTTCTCGGCTTACTATTGGTCAAATCCGATCAGGTCAAAGCTATTTGTACTTAAAAAGTCACGTGTCTAATTATTTAGTTTTTGGATGACCTTGAAGACATTTTCGCAGTAGGTTTAATCCTATATCTTGTATACGACTTGAAAATTTCCAAATCGTACCTAAAACATGTTTTGAGATATTCGCCCTGGTTCATTTTTAGTGGACACACTGTGTAGTCCGAAGAGCGATGGTGTTGTTTTTACATTTCTTAGAGTAGAAACTTACTTTATTATCTAGATATTTTTCATTACCTTTAGGCCACCTTGTTTATTCCACGCCTCGAAAACAACACGTTGCGTAAGAAGTGTGTTCACAAGTTTCAATGAAAGCCTTCCACTCTATGTGAGTGGATTACTCTATGATTTTTGACATGGAAGGCTTTAAACTTGCACCTGCGCAGTTCGTTACCCACTCCGCCGCAAAAGGCTACAATTAAATTTTGTCCGATTCCACTTTAACGAGTGCACCTCGTTTTTACAGAAGGAATAAACCTTTTGTTATAGGAAATTTATGTTGAAATTTCCTTATTTATACCTAATTTAATATTTCTAGATCAAAATTATCATAACCATTATTAATTTAATTGTAATTCATCTGAAACATTTAAGTATAGGCTTTCCTAGAAACAATAAGCCCCTAAAAATCTATTAGTTTATACATTCTAGTTTCACTGATTATACACCTATAAAACATATCAAAAATTAATTATTTCTTGTACTATAACGGTTTGAGTCTATTTGATCGATTCCCAAATGATCGAACGCGTCCCATTTGATCGAATTTCCATTTGATCGAATTGCATTTGATCGAATTTCCATTTGATCGAATGGCATTTGATCGAATGGCATTTGATCGAACGAAATTTGATCGAAAGCTACTGTAGGGTAAAACTACTAGTTTTTGGGAGTAAATAATAATTATTTCTTTAAACTGTACTAAAGAAAAATAACCATAGTACTTCTGAAAAAAACCTGAGCGCAATGACGTAGAAAACAAAATATTATCGCGGACATAATTAATAGAAAGACCTATTAAAAAAACGAACTCTGTACCTAATTTTTAGCAATAGAAGGGCCGTGAACGTGGTCAGACCCCTCGTATACCACGGTGCATACGCGCCTACGGCGCGCGTACATCAACCTAACCTAACCTAACCTAACCTGACCCTATTTATATACAAAAACAACGGGCCGTTATCGTCGATGGGTTAATTTTAATATAAGAGTGATTATAGGGTTAATTTTGTATGTTTGAGGTTGATCTTTCATAGAGCAGAATGTAATGTGTAACAATTTAGGTTCACCTTCCACCACATTTTTTTGTGTCTAATTTACTTTTTGTTATTGCCCATTCCTCTTTGTGCTCTTTGCTAATAATTCATAAACCTTCCAATAGTAGAATTTACTAGTCTTGACCATCTTGTTATATTTATATACGGTATTATTACAGACATTTATTAATAGTTATTCTTGAGTGTTCCTAAAGCTCAATAATATAAAAAAATAAAACGAAATCCCTGCCTTCAGCAAGGCTAAAATTTAATCCCTCGCATTATAGTGTTTTTCTCTCTGTCCTATGACCGTGGTGCAATACATTCCTCTCCCTTCCCAAGCCCAGATCTTTTCCAAAACTATCCCCACCGACTTCACGAGGTATGCGTGAGACTAAAGAGATAACCTCACAGGAATCCCATCAAGCCTTTTTCATGTTTGCGGGCCTTAGACCTACCACCAGGTAACGAGACTCCAACAGAAAGCGCGATTTCCGAATCGTGCAAGGACAAGACCACGTCTTTCGCCACAGGGATATATACTACCTGCTTTAGCGTTCTCCCCCGCTGTGATTCATGTCAGGGACCAGGGTGCACCCCAAGTTTCCGCTTGGAAACGAAACTTTAAGTAACCCCGAGACCCTCTAAGCCCCCCGCAACCACGTAGAACCAACCACGGGCGAATTTCTCCCGATCAGACTACGTCATCAGTTGCCTCATGAGACATGAATCCCAATTAACCAATGACCTATGTAAAAAGTGAGGTCACTGATTGGTTTTGCTTTCAACCCAGCCCAACAATCGCCAGAACAAAACAGGAGGCCAGACCCCAAGAATTCTGACTTCCGACTTCATGGCAAAGCCATGTCGATAGATATATAAAAGTAAAAGAATGCGGGATGATGTCACGCTCGAATCTGCCATTAACTTTACTTAAGAAATTAACCCTCACCTGGAACCCACGCGCAATGGTGCTAATTGAATTATCATCGCCAACCACCTGGGTGACATCCATCCAGGGCATTCCGATCAACAAATGATGGTCAAAGCCGCCGTGAATCCATGATAAGCAATGTCGTCTACCTTTCCTCACACCACCTGTTGGTCACCGACAACCTAGCAGTTCCGAGAGAAAAAAGTCTAACCAGACGTTTCAGACCAAACTATACGGTACCTACGCCCCTCGCCAGCTTGTAAGAAGTTAGTCAAGAAAAAGAGTAAAGAGACATAAGCAGTATCCGGCAATCAGGCTGCCAAAGCATAAACGGGCAATAAAGATGAAGAAAAAGAATAAAAGAGAATTGAATATCGCGTATTGGAAATCGCGATGTGTTCATAAAACGCGTAAACAAGCCAGGGTTGGAATAAAGCCGGCTTTTTTTGAAAAAATCCAGACCAGTGGTTTTAGTTGGATATATCCGGTTTTTTTCGGTTATATCCGGCTAAAATATAAACAGTACCTTTTACTTATGTAAGTAGAAATTTTCTGCCGTTATTGTCGGAAATAAGAAACTAAACAAATAAAGCGAAATAACTATATAAAATAGGGTTGTTAATTTTCCGGAAAAATAAAATGCGGAGAAATTTCCATAAAATTTTCCGGAAAATTTTCCGAATTGCGGAAAATTTTCCGCAAATCGGAAAAATAAAAAATTAAAACATAAACTACTTTTCAAGGGTTTTTAATGTTTTAAACTTTTTATCGATTTAAAATGACTAATATCAGTAAACATACTACAAAACATTAATAGTGTTACATTTCAACCAGTTTAAACTAGTCTATAGGTTTAGTTTTACTTTTAGATTAGAAAAAATGGGGTGAAAATGCCGCTTTATTTAAATTTGCAAACAATATATTAGACAAATCATGGAATGAAAACGTTTTTAATATTTTTCGGAAAAATACGGAAATTTTTCCGGAAAAAAGGCCTCGGTAATTTTCCGGAAAATTTTCCGACTTACAACACTAATATAAAATAACTGAATTCTTTTAATTTCCTCGGGAAATTCCCCCTAGTGTTTGTGTATGACGCACCGACAGAAGCGAGGCAGCAAACTTTGGAACTTTAAACCTACCGAAAAACTGGTAAAAGTAAACCGGTTTCTAAATATGAAACAAAAAATAAACTAAAATTCTAAATAAAAATTATTAATTTTCTAAAATATTCATATTGTAATTTTTTTTAAAAAAGCCACAAAAATCTGGATTTTTTCAAGTGGCTATATCCGGATTTAACCAGGTGGTTATAACCGGTATGACTGGTTCTATGCCAACCCTGAAACAAGCAGTCCCCTAAAGATGTCCCGTTCTGTGAAATGCGTGTGTCGGGTGTCTTGCGTGAACCGGAGATAGTGAAATCCCGTAAGCGGATAGACGACAACGTAGCGGAGGACCATTGAAGAAGGATCAAAACCCAGGGTCGAAATCTGAAATAGTCAGTAAACCGTAGCGAAAAAGTCTTAGAAAAAAGTTGTAATCCCTCACTATTGCCAGAGGGAAAATTAACAAATGTACCAGACATTTAAGTACACACAATCCCCTCGATGTATTAACTATATTTTAAATATTAAATTAAAATTTTGACAAATTTCCAATCATCTTTTACATTAACTTAATAAACCCAAGAGGAATTTCATCGGAAATTAATTTTTGGAGTTACCGGGTTTTGGAAATAAGGTAGCGAAACACCAACACATTAAATTAATTAATTTTTAGACAAACCGAAATTTTCGAGTTACTTGGTTTTTGAAATAAGGTAACGAAACGCGAACGAGTTAGATGGCACCTGTATCAATTGGCACGAAATTCAAATATGACAAAAGTACTTACGCCGGTTGTGGGGTCCCTCGAATTGGCCAGAAATCTCACTTGACATTAACATTTCTTAATGCAACCGAAAACGTGATTCAGAAATGATCAGTACTAACTAAAAATATAATATGCAAATCGCCGTTAATCACCAAAACAGGTAAATTCCACACTTCCGGGGCCCCAACCCCAGAAATGATAACAATGCCGGTGAGGGCATTATATTTCCAATCGAGTGACGTATCACGTGTCTAACCGCGACCAACTTTGATAACGCGCTGTTCGTGCTATAGCGTCCAACCCATTCGCCGAAATTCCGCAAGCAAGGATTTTCCCGCTATAACGAGCGTGGCGCTGAACTCATACAGTTTTTTTCATATTCGCTTCAATGCCAAAAAATGTCTCCTGAATAAATGTCCGTAAATTTATTTTAAACCAAGGTAAAATAAATATTTTTAAATTAGTTATTATGTATGATATAATTTTTTTATGATAATTAAATTTGAAACAAGTGAAACTAAAATTCAAGATGTGGCTATAAACGCTAATAAATAAAATAATAAAATAAATAAACTATAAAATAAAATAATTAAAATAAATAAACTATAAAATAAAATAATTAAAATAAATAAACTATAAAATAAAATAATTAAAATAAATAAACTATGAAATAGAATAATTAAAATAAATAAACTATAAAATAAAATAGTTAAAAGAAATAAACTATGAAATAGAATAATTAAAATAAATAAACTATAAAATAAAATAGTTAAAAGAAATAAACTATAAAATAAAATAATTAAAATAAATAAACTATAAAATAAAATAATTAAAATAAATAAACTATAAAATAAAATAATTAAAATAAATAAACTATAAAATAAAATAATTAAAATAAATAAACTATAAAATAAAATAATTAAAATAAATAAACTATAAAATAAAATAATTAAAATAAATAAACTATAAAATAAAATAATTAAAATATATAAACTATAAAATAAAATAATTAAGATAAATATACTATAAAATAGTTAAAATAAATATACTATCAAAATAATTAAAATAAATATACCATAAATTAGTTAAAATAAAAATATAATCAAAATTATTTAATTCAAAAATTAAGGACCATCTAATTGAATCAAAATTTTAATTTTTTAATATATGGCGCATTAAACACCGCGGAAAAGCGAAGAGGCACTCCATTTTAATTTTTTTTTAATTCAAACAACAATGTTTCCCCGCCAAAAACAACTACAATATCTATTCCACCCGCATTTTTCAACGCGTACGAAGCTGAGCTACCCAAAATCGGTATGACGTCACCTTAAGGACAGCGTAGGCTTGAGCATGCTGAAACATAGGGTGAAAGAGTCTAAAAAGATAACATAAAATCACGCCTCCCGCTAAACGCACGAGTCGAGTCCAGAGTTGTCGAAGAATTATCGGCTCGTGTAAAAACGGGTCCCCACGAGGACGAGGTTGAGTGCTCATTTGTGCTTTTCATTTGTATTTGCCCTCGTAATAGCTTTTGGAGTTATTTATTTGCCGTTAAATTTAATTAAAGTATCTTTTATTGTAGTGTTTAGTGAATAGGCTTCGATCTAAGGAAATAAAGCGCCATCTGCATTAATATCCGTCAACTAAATATATGAAGAAATAGCAGACCACTTTTGAATTTTCGATTGAACTTTCAGCTGTTGATCAGAGATAATTTTGAACGAGCAGACAGCTTTCATATATTCAGTTTAAAACTCGGTCGGCAGGCGGCGATATTTCTGACCATAATTTGAACTAGGCACGAAGCCTATAATTTGTGAAGGCTGGGACTGATCCCGTTAAAAATCTTAAGAACTATTTTTATTAATGAATCTCTGGTCAAAGAGTGTTTGAGGTTTAAAGCAAGTGTCGGCGCCAGGCGTAGTAACTCATTTTTCAACAGATGTCGCCAGCGTCAAAATCAAAACAAGATGCTTAAGCTACATTTTGACCAAAAATTCCGCACGTAAAAGTACCCTTCGCGTTGATTGGCTCGTTTGCAAATTTCACAATAACTTAAATTAAAGTAATTTTTATGTGGGATATATAATTTCGATTAAAAAATCATCTAAGCAGAGTTTAAGTTGTCTAATTATAATACTCTACAATGATTCTCTGACGACGTTATCATTTCGCTATTTTCAATTTTAGCTTCCTTGGCCATTACTAGATGGCACCACGCTCTCTTAAAGTCGTTTTATCAAAGAATCGGATAGATTTATTGCCATATCTAATAACTAAGGCCTTATCATAATACAGGTGGCAATGATAGAGCCGCCACTTGCTTTAATATCCCCCGCTTATAGTATTTGTAGAGATAATAACTGTAATCGTGATGGGCTCACCATTACGAGAATCGACGAAATAGAGCTATTCTTCTCGATATAAAGAAAAATGATTATAAATTCATCCCCCATTTTGTTTTTTTTTGATATAGTGTTTTGTTTATGCGGTGTTAAATAAAGATTTGGCGATTGATTAAAACAAAGGGTTTCCATTCTGAATTCGAATCTCTCCTCTTTCCCTTTTATGTAACCCCCTCTCCCTGATTTGATTCCGCCCATCCTCCCACGAAAGGCCACGACTCGCACTTGGTCGCCATCTTCCCCCGCCTTGGTGAATCAATATCATTGAGCAAGGGCCAGGAATATATTTTATACAGGGCTGGACTTAGAGATCCTGGGCCCATAGGCAGAAAAGGAGTCTGGGCCCCCTTTTACGCGCTGCATTTACTCTTATCCCTGGAAATAGGCTGTGCCCGAATTCAGCGTAGAAGTCTGAGCTCTACGGTTATATTACTAAATAAAAGCTCTTAACAATCGTCGACTAAATATGCGATAATTATGCAACATTGCGCTTTAAGGCTGCGTCCGTAAACTGCCAGGCACAAATTTTGGTAATTTTAAAACAAAATCTTCTACCTTGGAATTTCTCCATTATAAATTACGATTGATATTATAGATTTATGACTTCGAATATAGTAATTACGGTCACTGGAGGGCACGAACTAGGTGGGCCTAGGCGGAAATACGGCACTGCTTCTAAAATGTATTCATTATCCCAAACCGATACGATATGCGTAATTATCCCGAGAGGTGGCCAATGTAATCTCTGATCTTTCGACAGTATTTACAACCGGCCCACGAGGGGTCGGAGTGTGCAATAACTGGATGCTTTACCGGGGAGTCGGGTCCGGCTCTTGTAACCCGTCACGGGCGGCGCCGCACTGGGAGATGTTAGCTCCGTCCAAATGGTCCTATCTCCACCTCCGACTTCGGTCCGGTGTGGGCTGGTAACTGGGCTTCGGCCCAGGCTAACGGAGAGGGGCCGGGCAAACTGGCGGATTGAGTTGCCTGCTGTGGGGCTGCGGGCCTCCGTATGAGGGCACGGCGGACCCATCTCCCGGCCTTTTGGAGTTCCGCCGGGATATCCGGTGCCAGCTGTGCCGGGTTATGCGGGCTGCCGTGTGCCCGCCGTTCCCCTTTACTTGCTCCTTCCAATGGGCTTGGCTCTCTACCTTCCTAGGTAGGGTGTCGGCTGGCCTTGCCAGAGCATCCGCTCTTATTCCCACTGCTGTGTGCGAAGTGGGGGCTGGTCGACCCATTGCTGCACCTTCTGCTGGGTTGAGTGGCTTGCGTCGAGGGCGCGACCATCAGTAGTGGGGTTCTGCTACCCATGCTGGTTTTGCCGCCTGTCCGGGTCTGTGGACGCTGGCGTAGGGCATAATGATGACAGACCTCCGGTGGTGTGGTTTAAATCTTACCGGGTACACCGGGCTATAAATCTGACACATGTCCAGTATTTACAACCAACTGATTTATGCATAGAGCGAAAATCTCAGCTATTGAGTGAGACATGCATTTTCACAACATTTTAGATCTATCTACGATTTATTTACTCTAATTCTGTGACTGTGTTGTTGCTATTAAATTAGTTAAAAGTGATATTTTTGAAAGGTAATTAGTTAAGAACTTACCAAGATATTACAAAAATGGAAATCAAATGGACTGGCTTTTCAAAAACTTTATCGCGTGGGACTTCTCGAGTCTTCTTTTGAATAATGCGGAAACTCCCGACCAAATCACAACTGCATTTCAGTACATCTAGCTTTGTTCTTTCCTTTTAGATTGCGAAAGCAGTTTATTTTCTACTGTAGCCACTTATGTTTTGTAAGTTTTACCTTTGTCGACTTTGTTAGTTTAAAAGTGAAATCGCAACAAGCATTTATTGATTTATACTTAGGGACATTGATCCTCTTCTTACAAAATCAAATCAGTCCAGTATCTCATTGGTTCCCGTAACCCTTATACGTCTTCCGACGTACCCTTTCGAGTCGCTGATGAATTTGGCCAAGATACCAGCGTATCGTCTAAACCTAGTCATTCTCCCTAAATATAAATAAATACACTCTTAGAAACACACTTTGTAAATACATTTTTGAGCTTAGGCTTATGGGAAGATTATCCAAAGTCAAAATTTCAGCCAGAGATTCCAACAGTTAGGGCTCGCCAGAATTGCAATAAAAAAAATCGATTAACTGTTTATTAATGGATATTATTAACGACTATTATACGATTTAATATTCAACAAATAAGTTTTTATTCAGATAATTTTCGGATATGGATATAAAAGAAATAGGTGGTTAAATAAAACCCTCTCTGACTGTCTTGCCCCCCGGTTGGAAAATGCTGCCAGATCTATGCGTAGCAAATTATTAGCTTTGACAGTATAAAGAGAAACCATAGACAAACCAGTTATATGTCCAGTCGTAGCAGCACAAACTCTATAATCGACTATGAATTACCTTTTATTTAAAGGACTATTAACTGAAAATTTTCCGCAAATCGGAAAAATAAAAAATTGTAACATAAATTACTTTTTAAGGGTTTTTAATGTTTTTTTAACTTTTTATCGATATAAAATGTCTAATATCAGTAAACATACTACAAAACATTAATAGTGTTACATCGTTTATCAGTTTAAACTAGTCTAGATGTGTAGTTTTACTTTTAGATTCGAAAAAATGAGGCGAAAATGCCGCTTTATTTAAATATGCAAACAATATTAGACAAATCATGGAATTAAATCTTTTTTTATTTATTTTCCGCGGAAAATTTTCCGATCTACAAGTTTAAAAATTTTGCAGCTCGATAACAAGTGAGTGCGAGCCGCTGTATAACAAAAATGCCCATTACTGTGTCAAACTCTTCAAGAAATTAATTTGTAACTTTTGACTATTTCCGCTAGAGGATTTTAAATCTGAATTATGAAGATTCGTAAACCATCTTGCCAGGCATAAAACGTCAAGTTTATTATTTTGTTTGAATTTGTTATATAACTATTTTCGAAAGCAAATGTGTTAATAAAAAAATGCACTTTGCTCATCTCATATAGACCTTGAAGACCATTAATTTAAAAGTTTAATGGCTATACCATGGCTTCGTTGTTCGTTTTCAACCACAGCGAACGCAGTTTCGTTGATAATAATAAAGTTTCGCTTTTTCCAGTTCCATTTTTAGTCACGTACAAGTAAATATATTCCTTCACTTTTGTAAAGTGGCTTCGTTACTTCAAATGATGGCGTTTTTATGTGCAAACATGTGTGACTCACTGTGAGGTCAGCGTTCACTTTCAGGGTACTTCCTACTTATCCATTAAAGAACCAGGTATATCTATTTTAATTTACAACGATTCGTAAAATCTAGCACCTTTTCATAAAAATATTATTATGAAGAAATAAAATAATTTTTGTGTTCGTACGGGGTCAAAATTAAGCCGGGGTGGAGGTCGGGGTAGGGTTAAGCTATCCCCGAAAAAACAAGTCGTGGTCGGGGAAAAATGTCGGTGATTATCGGGGTCGGGGTTAAGCTATCCCCGAAAAAAATAAGTCGGGGTCGGGGGAAAATGTCTGGAGTTATCGGGGTCGGGGTCGGGGTTAAGCTGTCCCCGAAAAAAATTAGTCGGGGTCGGAGGTTATCGGGGTCGGGGTCGGGGTTAAGCTATTCCAGAAAAAAATTAGTCGGGGTCGGGGAAAAATGTCGGGGGTTATCGGGGCCGGGGTCGGGGTTACGCTATCGCCAAAAAATGATTTGGGTACATTTGTTCGAACTTCATTCGTCCGAACGGTGGTGCAAATGTCTGAATGCCGGAAAAACGTATTTCATTTGCCCGAAAAAATTATCACAACTTTTGTTGGTAATTTAGTCGTTCAATTTATGTTAACTTTACTGGCGAATTTCATTTGTTAGAATAATCGTGTGTCCGTTTTTTCGAACATTAGGAATTGGTTGTTTTGTTTTTAAATATTGTTAATATAAGAAAATAGTAACACTAACGTGAACCTAACCTAACCTAACATAACCTATCCTAACCTAACCTAAAATATCCACAACATTCAACGCAATTCCCACTTACTAACGAACAACGATATTTTCAATGTAGTTTTTTATTTTTTATTCTTGCACTAAAAAAAATCCGGACCAAAAAAAAACAGCAATAAGAAATACTAATTTAGCGACAGAATTCGGACAAGTGATGCTACCGATTCGGACGAATGAAACAAACAAGTTGTCCAATTCGAACAATTGAAACATTTGTTATTTCGGCGGTTCGGACGAATGAAATTCGAACATTTGTTCCACCGTTCGGACGATTGAAATTCGAACAAATGTACCTACCCCAAAAAAATTAGTCGGGGTCGGGGGAAAATGTCGGGGGTTTTCGGGATCGGGGTCGGGGTGAAGGTATCCCCGAAAAAAAATAGTTTTATAATAACCAAATAATTTCGTGGAAGAACGGTTAAAGTAAAAATATTTATCAAATAAATAAGCTCCTTTCCAATTCCAAAGTTCAAACTTCCCGACAATTTACCCCGAAACATAACACCCCCGACTTTATTCTTTATCTTCGGTACAGGGGACGGGGGGAAATGTCTGGGGTTTTCGGGGTCGGAAAAAAATGTCGGGGCTTTTCGAGGTCGGGGTCGGGGGGAAATGTCGGGGGTTTTCGGGTTCGTGGTCGGGGAAAAATGTCGGGGCTTTTCGGGGTCGGCAAAAAATGTCGGGAGTTTTCGGGGTCGGGGTCGAGGTCGAGGAAAAATAGTGGAACTTTTCAGGGTCGGGGTCGGGGATCGGGGGACAATGTCGGGACTTTTCGGGGTTGGGGTCGGGGAAAATGTCGGTGCTTTTCGGGGTCAGGGTCGGGACTTTTCGGGGTCGGGGAAAAATGTCGGGGCTTTTCGGGGTCAGGGTCAGGGCTTTTCGGGGTCGGCGAAAAATGTCGGTAGTTTTCGGGGTCGGGGTCGAGGTCGAGGAAAAATTGTGGAACTTTTCAGGGTCGGGGTCGGGGATCGGGGGACAATGTCGGTGCTTTTCGGGGTCAGGGTCGGGGCTTTTCGGGGTCGGGGTCGGGGAAAAATGTCGGGGCTTTTCGGGGTCGGCGAAAAATGTCGGGAGTTTTCGGGGTCGGGGTCGAGGTCGAGGAAAAATAGTGGAACTTTTCAGGGTCGGGGTCGGGGATCGGGGGACAATGTCGGGACTTTTCGGGGTTGGGGTCGGGGAAAATGTCGGTGCTTTTCGGGGTCAGGGTCGGGGCTTTTCGGGGTCGGGGTCGAGGTCGAGGAAAAATAGTGGGGCTTTTCAGGGTTGGTGTCGGGGTCGGCGGAAAATGTCGGGGCTTTACGGTGTCGGGGTCGGGGGAAAATGGCGTGACTTTTCGGGGTCGGGGTCGAGGTCGAGGAAAAATAGTGGGGCTTTTCAGGGTCGGGGTCGGGGGAAAATGTCGGGACTTTTCGGGGTCGGGGTGGGGGGGAAATGTCGGGGGTTTTCGGGTTCGGGGTCGGGGTGGGGGGAAAATGTCGGCGAAAAAGGTCGGGGCTTTTCGGGGTCGGGGTCGGGGTCCCCATACGACCACTAGTTCAATAACGAAATTCCTCATTTAAATCTTAATTTTTGCCACAATTATTGCGAGATCTTTTCTTCATAGATTTGATGAAAAATATATGTAACTTAAATACATATTAAAGTTAATAAAAACCACCTATGGACTAAAATGCAGTTAAATTACGCGAAAAGGTTGAAACGTCCATAGTAAAAAGGGGGCAAAAAAACTAAACACTAACAAATTTATAGTAATTATAAAACTTACGAAATACTTGGACCAATAGGTCAAAAATAAAATAAAATGGAAATAAAATGGACTTTTCTACCCTTTGCGTAATTTAACTCAAATATATATAATCAGGGAGTACAAAACGGGAGATGAAAAGAGGGGGGGGGGGGGGTTTGGGTTCTGCTGCAATGACCTACACTTCAGCAGGTGCAAAATACGGGACACCTCGACTACTTAACGCCATCTATTATCAGCGGCCATGCGGTTTTTGTTGAGAAATTCAAATTTTACACTCACGTGGTAAAGAATAAGCATGGACCATTGTTACATAAATCGACTTTCAAAAGTCAAAAGAAAAAAAATTGTAATTATTTTAACAGATCTTATAATTATTTTATATCATTTTATACAATTTATTTTTCTATTTTAGGGAATGTGTTTAAAAAGCGAGGGGTAAGACACTCTGCGAACTCGGTGTACACTGCCGTAACTTTGACAGTGCTAAATGGAACTCGCGAACTCTTGAAAATATGCACCTTTAACAGTGCAAAATGCACGAACTCGGTGTACAGAATATCTGTGACTGTCTTACCCCTCGTTAAAAAAGCCATGTTTCAGGCAAAAATGGGAAATATATAAGCCAATCATTGCAAAGACTTAAGGTTGGAAATATGATACAAAATTATATTTACATTGATTTAGTACTATGATTCAGTTGTATTGTATCCTAAAAATGATACGCTTTACTCAAGAAACTTGGAATATTGCCAGATAATTTAAATATTTACAATTAGGATCTACGTTATCTAATGAAAAACAGCAGCATCCACTTCCTCCATAAACAACAAAGCCACAAAAATTAGGTAGATGGCGCAAAAAGCCCTATCTTGTCCCGTATTTTGCCAACCTTTCCAACCACTTTCAACCCACCCCACCTCGATTCTCTAGCTCCTTGGTTGAGAACCCTATAAGATCTGGCAAAACGACTCCAGTTCTGTACTCCCTGATATAACCTGTAACTTCCAAATTATGCTCATCGAACACAAAACTAAAGACTCAGAATTGCTTCTGCTGCCATCTTGTGGTAAAAATATAGAGCAGTTACTATATGTATGTTTACTATAGTATTAAATAAGTATTATACCTCAGCATACGAAAGAAACGATATGAAGTTAAGAAAAATACTATTAACTTAATTATAATTAATAAATAATACATGTATGACATTTTATACTAAGGGTACATGATTTATGTCCCTGACTAGAAATATAATTAATAAAAATAACTGAATTTAATTTTTAAAATATCGGTTGTTAATTGTTATAAATAAAAAATATTTAATTTATCGATTACTGTCCTCTCTTTAATCCAGATGGCGTAATCTTAGTTCATAGAATTATTGAAAATCAATAAATTTTGTGGCTCTGATTTATTTTGCCATTTTAAAGAGCTGTTGTTTCTGGGTCAAAATTGTTGTCAATAAGTGATCTCTCAAAGCTTAAATCTACAGGGTGTTGACCCTCGTAGAACCGAGGGTTGAATCGAATAAACCTTGACAATCTAGTAATATATTTAACTACATTGTACCAGTTTCAGAGCGTTGCTCACACCGGCGTAAGAACTGGGTGGGGGTCAGAGGGCAATGCCCCTTCCAAACATTTTGCCAGGGGAGGCAAATAATGAAATTACCCCCCTTTATGCTCGACTAAAAATTAAAATCTGTGAATTAAAGGTAAGAACGGTTTAAAAAAGTAACGATCTTTAATTTTCTTAAGAAATATTCGATATGTATCAAAATAAACTTGAAACTTAATAAAATATCATAGAGTAAGCCACTCACATGGAGTGGAAGGCTATCAGCGAAACTAGTGATAACTTTTCGTACGCGACATCTTGTTTTCAAGGCGTGAAATAAACAAGTTAGCCTAAAGGTGATGTACAATATCTGGATAAAAAAGTAAGTTTATACTGTAAAAAATGTAAAAACAACACCATCGCTCTTCGGACTATATTTATTCACGCCTCGAAAACCAGTTGGCCCTTTAGGGTTTATGTTTCATGCGCTTCCATAGGACCTTTCACTGTATGCGAGTGGGTTACTCTATGTAAAGGGCCTTCGACTCTACGCGAGTTTGTTACTCTATGTAAAATATCTTCCAATTTTTGGTTTATTATAAATTTAAATCCATTTATAAAATTTTGATGACCAAGTCATAATAACGAAGATTCTCCCATCCCCGCGACTTATGGCAGACTACCTAATGCAGCTCGATATTCATTCTATTCTAGAAATAAATTAATAAATCATTCGGAATTATTAATAATGTACTTGTCAAAACTCAGAAAACAAAATATTTGGTATTCATAATGTCCGACTCGCCAATATTTCCTTTTTAGTCATACACGGTGTTTTGATGAAATTAAATTGGAAACTCGTTATTGCTCTCTTGTTAAATTTGCTGATTACATCATCAATATCCTGATTTGTCGAGAGCAAAGGTCAAAGCGCGGGAATCGCTAGCCCGGCAATAATCGGCTTATCTCTTCACCTGGAATTAACTAAATTTCACTCTGACTTTCCATCGATCCCCAGTTTTGTGTAAAGGATTTCAAAATATTCCTTGTTTACTTACGCGTACGAATTCCTTTTGAATTCAAGTACCCATTTATCGGAGGGAAAATCCAGAAGTATTGAAATATATTTCCATTTTATTAACGGAATTTCCCAAACCAGGCTAAAAAATGGTAATTAAAATATGTTTCTTCTGAGATACTTGTACCCCCAAAGATCTTTTTACTTTGAAAATGATTAGGATCAAGTCTTTCGTTTTTTTTAATTTACATCAGGCCTAGGCTGCTTCCTGGTGTAAAACTACTGTAGTCGCTAAGGTCCCCGCTGCCAGCCGCGAGGAAATTTATCTAAATTCAGAGTAGCGTCGTATGTTGGTAGGTACCCCTACCGCCAGAGGGATTGGTTGCGGGGAAGAAGTAGGTGGTGTTTCTATAGCGGTTGTAGAGAAACCCAATCACGGCTAGCATCAGGACAAAGAGAAAGAGAGAGATCGGGTACGTATAATCAGAGAAGGGGAACCGAAATGTCCAGTAGACGAGGGCAAATACCGTACCATGTTTTCTGAATATGAAGATTTTCAATATTTTCGATACGGACCAAGGAGAAAATCCCAAACGTTGCAAACAAAGTGCATACAACTTTTGGCAAAAACATTTCCCTGCATTTTCCAGTTTTTCCCCACTGATACCTTCCTCAATTTTCCAGGTTTACCCACTGATATCTCACTCAATTTTTCAGGTTTTCCCCACTGATACCTCCCTCAATTTTCCAGATTTACCCACTGATATCTCACTCAATTTTTCAGGTTTTCCCCACTGATACCTCCCTCAATTTTCCAGGTTTTCCCACTGATATCTCACTAAATTTTCCAGGTTTTCCCACTGATATATCCATGAATGTTCTAGGTTTTCCTACTGATATCTCCCTTAATTTTCCAGGTTTCCCACTGATATCTCCCTCAATTTTCTAGGTTTCCCCACTAATATCTCCCTCAATTTTCTAGGTTTCCCCACTAATATCTCCCTCAATTTTCCAGTTTTTCCCATTGATATATCACTCAATTTTCCAGCTTTCCCACTGATATATCCATGAATGTTCCAGGGTTTTTCCACTGATAATTCCCTTTTTTTCCTGGTTTTCCCACTGATATCTCCCTTAATTTTCCAGGTTTTCCCCACTGATACCTCCCTCAATTTTCCAGGTTTTCCCCACTGATACCTCCCTCAATTTTCCAGTTTTTCCCCACTGATACCTCCCTCAATTTTCCAGGTTTACCCACTGATATCTCCCTCAATTTTCCAGGTTTTCCCCACTGATACCTCCCTCAATTTTCCAGGTTTATCCACTGATATCCTGCTCAATTTTCCAGTTTTCCCCCACTGATACCTCCCTCAATTTTCCAGGTTTACCCACTGATATCTCCCTCAATTTTCCAGGTTTTCCCCACTGATACCTCCCTCAATTTTCCAGGTTTTCCCATTGATATATCACTCAATTTACCATCTTTCCCATTGATATATCCATGAATGTTCCAGGGTTTTTCCACTGATAATTCCCTAATTTTTCCAGGTTTTCCCCACTGATACCTCCCTCAATTTTCCAGGTTTTCCCCACTGATACCTCCCTCAATTTTCCAGTTTTTCCCCACTGATACCTCCCTCAATTTTCCAGGTTTTCCCCACTGATACCTCCCTCAATTTTCCAGGTTTTCCCACTGATATCTCACTCAATTTTCCAGGTTTTCCCCACTGATACCTCCCTCAATTTTCCAGTTTTTCCCCACTGATACCTCCCTCAATTTTCCAGGTTTACCCACTGATATCTCACTCAATTTTCCAGGTTTTCCCCACTGATACCTCCCTCAATTTTCCAGGTTTTCCCACAGATATCTCACTCAATTTTCCAGGTTTTCCCCACTGATACCTCCCTCAATTTTCCAGTTTTTCCCCACTGATACCTCCCTCAATTTTCCAGTTTCTCCCCACTGATATCTCACTCAATTTTCCAGGTTTTCCCCACTGATACCTCCCTCAATTTTCCAGGTTTTCCCACTGATATATCCATGAATGTTCCAGGTTTTCCACTGATAATTCCCTAATTTTTCCAGGTTTTCCCACTGATATCTCCCTTAATTTTCCAGGTTTCCCACTGATATCTCCCTCAATTTTCTAGGTTTCCCCACTAATATCTCCCTCAATTTTCCAGGTTTTCCCATTGATATATCACTCAATTTTCCAGCTTTCCCACTGATATATCCATGAATGTTCCAGGGTTTTTCCACTGATAATTCCCTAATTTTTCCTGGTTTTCCCACTGATATCTCCCTTAATTTTCCAGGTTTCCCACTGATATCTCCCCCAATTTTCCAGGTTTTCCCACTGATATCTCCCTCAATTTTCCAGTTTTTCCCCACTGATACCTCCCTCAATTTTCCAGGTTTACCCACTGATATCTCCCTCAATTTTCCAGGTTTTCCCCACTGATACCTCCCTCAATTTTCCAGGTTTATCCACTGATATCCCCCTCAATTTTCCAGTTTTTCCCCACTGATACCTCCCTCAATTTTCCAGGTTTACCCACTGATATCTCGCTCAATTTTCCAGGTTTTCCCCACTGATACCTCCCTCAATTTTCCAGGTTTTCCCATTGATATATCACTCAATTTTCCAGCTTTCCCATTGATATATCCATGAATGTTCCAGGGTTTTTCCACTGATAATTCCCTAATTTTTCCAGGTTTTCCCCACTGATACCTCCCTCAATTTTCCAGGTTTTCCCCACTGATACCTCCCTCAATTTTCCAGTTTTTCCCCACTGATACCTCCCTCAATTTTCCAGGTTTTCCCCACTGATACCTCCCTCAATTTTCCAGGTTTTCCCACAGATATCTCACTCAATTTTCCAGGTTTTCCCCACTGATACCTCCCTCAATTTTCCAGTTTTTCCCCACTGATACCTCCCTCAATTTTCCAGGTTTACCCACTGATATCTCACTCAATTTTCCAGGTTTTCCCCACTGATACCTCCCTCAATTTTCCAGGTTTTCCCACTGATATATCCATGAATGTTCCAGGTTTTCCACTGATAATTCCCTAATTTTTCCAGGTTTTCCCACTGATATCTCCCTTAATTTTCCAGGTTTCCCACTGATATCTCCCTCAATTTTCTAGGTTTCCCCACTAATATCTCCCTCAATTTTTCAGGTTTTCCCATTGATATATCACTCAATTTTCCAGCTTTCCCACTGATATATCCATGAATGTTCCAGGGTTTTTCCACTGATAATTCCCTAATTTTTCCTGGTTTTCCCACTGATATCTCCCTTAATTTTCCAGGTTTCCCACTGATATCTCCCCCAATTTTCCAGGTTTTCCCACTGATATCTCCCTCAATTTACCAGGTTTTCCCACCGATATCTCCCTCAATTTTCCAGGTTTCCCACTGATATCTCCCTCAATTTTCTAGGTTTCCCCACTAATATCTCCCTCAATTTTCCAGGTTTTCCCATTGATATATCACTCAATTTTCCAGCTTTCCCACTGATATATCCATGAATGTTCCAGGGTTTTTCCACTGATAATTCCCTAATTTTTCCTGGTTTTCCCACTGATATCTCCCTTAATTTTCCAGGTTTTCCCCACTGATACCTCCCTCAATTATGCAGGTTTTCCCCACTGATACCTCCCTCAATTTTCCAGTTTTTCCCCACTGATACCTCCCTCAATTTTCCAGGTTTACCCACTGATATCTCCCTCAATTTTCCAGGTTTTCCCCACTGATACCTCCCTCAATTTTCCAGGTTTATCCACTGATATCCCCCTCAATTTTCCAGTTTTTCCCCACTGATACCTCCCTCAATTTTCCAGGTTTACCCACTGATATCTCCCTCAATTTTCCAGGTTTTCCCCACTGATACCTCCCTCAATTTTCCAGGTTTTCCCATTGATATATCACTCAATTTTCCAGCTTTCCCATTGATATATCCATGAATGTTCCAGGGTTTTTCCACTGATAATTCCCTAATTTTTCCAGGTTTTCCCCACTGATACCTCCCTCAATTTTCCAGGTTTTCCCCACTGATACCTCCCTCAATTTTCCAGTTTTTCCCCACTGATACCTCCCTCAATTTTCCAGGTTTTCCCCACTGATACCTCCCTCAATTTTCCAGGTTTTCCCACTGATATCTCACTCAATTTTCCAGGTTTTCCCCACTGATACCTCCCTCAATTTTCCAGTTTCTCCCCACTGATACCTCCCTCAATTTTCCAGGTTTTCCCACTGATATATCCATGAATGTTCCAGGTTTTCCACTGATAATTCCCTAATTTTTCCAGGTTTTCCCACTGATATCTCCCTTAATTTTCCAGGTTTCCCACTGATATCTCCCTCAATTTTCTAGGTTTCCCCACTAATATCTCCCTCAATTTTCTAGGTTTCCCCACTAATATATCCCTCAATTTTCCAGGTTTTCCCATTGATATATCACTCAATTTTCCAGCTTTCCCACTGATATATCCATGAATGTTCCAGGGTTTTTCCACTGATAATTCCCTAATTTTTCCTGGTTTTCCCACTGATATCTCCCTTAATTTTCCAGGTTTCCCACTGATATCTCTTCCAATTTTCCAGGTTTTCCCACTGATATCTCCCTCAATTTACCAGGTTTTCCCACCGATATCTCCCTCAATTTTCCAGGTTTCCCACTGATATTTCATTTATTTTTCAAGTATTTCCCACTGATATCTCCCCTAATTTTACAAGTTTTAGTACTGATATCTCCCGGAATATTTAGAATAAGTTGCTTGTATATTATAATATATAAAAGAAGTGTTTAAGTGAAATATTTAATTCGATATATTTATTGATGTCCATTTGTATTCTTTAGGTCAAAATGTTCCTGATTCTCCTGACATTTCTCCGATTTGTTTCAGTCATAATCTAATTTCCTGATATCTCAAGGTCTTATAGGTATTCCAGGTCTGTATGTATCCTGAGAAAGAAGCAATCAACGAAACAGCACGAGATTGGGACCCAAAGTGATTTCCTTGTTCATTTTAGACCTTGTTGACTTTAAAAAAAATATAGAATTGCTTGCGTAGCTCACACTAGGCCGCCAACTGCGAGGAATTTCCTTCGCCAAATACTTTTCGCTTAATATCAAGGCGTAATGAAAATTAACACATTTTCATAATCAAAAGTGACACTTACCTCGGGAAAGTATGGACAATTTATTGAATGTGTTGAAGTTTACAACGTGCACGCAGGGCATAGCCGCTTGAGGGTTTAGAAATGAACAAACTGAACGACGTTATAAATAACAAACTAGTAATTTATTAATGAAGGCATTAAAAAATATTTACAAATTATATACAATAAACGAATATTACTAGATTAGTACTGTAGCGACATTACTGCAAGAACTGCAGAAGCTATATGACACACCTTAGTCAAACGACAGGCGGTTTTATATACGATCGAAATCTTATCTTTAAAGGAGAGAACGGAAAGATAAGATTTCGTTGATATAAAATGTCTTCATTGCTCTTTTTCTTCAACAGAATGCGAAAATAAAATTGATTATTATAAAAACTAGATTTAAGATCATATACGTATTTTCACTGATATTTATCTCGAAGCATCTTGATTACCAATCTATCAAAGATGAAAGATAAACTAGTAGCTTGTGTTTAGTAGCTGAAGTACGATATTTTGCCTATGTAGACGAGGCTTATAAATAAACTATAATCGCTCCTTTAACTGATTAGATGAAATCTGTTTACCTTATTCGAATACGTCAACTGACCTCTTTTTAATTTAAAAGTGTTGAATAATCTCCTGTTGATATTTACTTAAGTACCTTGCGCAAAAACCAAATTTTTGAAGCCTGAGACTCAATTGAAACTAGGGTTTCCCATTTTTATCTCCGAAGAAATATCTGTATCTGCTTCACATACCCTTGTTTTATACAGATAACAAACCAGTTCGTATCTGATCAGATCTGCTCGCCTTATATGAACATTAAAACGCATGAGCTTTTGAAGTTAAAAAATCCAATTAATCAAACAACTACCCAAAACAGATTTTAGAAAAATATTACGTTGTCTTATTAACAAACCACGAAAAATATTAGATAAAGAGTTTTCGATTTTCAGTTTTAGGTTAAAAAGTTTACTTTCTGATCTGTTTTCTCACTTAAGCAAGAAATTATCAATTCGGTTAAAAAACGGATTACTTTTGATTTGTATCGGTTTATTCAGATAAATGTAAGCCGGCTAACAGATGGTTTAAGAAATGGGTTAATCTGATTTTGATATAATTGGAAAACTCTTGGTGATATCAGACAAAATAACAAATCCGCTAACGCGGCTGGAAGCGCTCTACACCACGATTTTTAACACCTAAGCATGATCTCTAGAACATTTTTGTTTATGACCTTGTTTTTGGTGTTTATTTTCTTGACTTCCTATTGGACAATTTACAACGGCTCAGAGCCACGTGGACATAAAATGCGATGGTGTACACCTTTCTAATTGAAACGGCTCTCAAAATAGTTTTTGAATGACCTTGAGGACATGGTTAAAGGTCATTGAGTTTTGTATCATCTTATGACCCCCTGCGCGAGCTATTGGATCTGAAAATATGAAATTCTTAGGAAAAATAGCTTTTCAATTATTAGCTCTGGATCGTGTCTTAGTGTATACCCTGTATATTATATTGTCATCAAACAATTGTTATTGTTTCTTAGAATAAATTAATTACATTCATCTGAGACACTTCACCACACATCTCTAGAAATGTCTTACAGTAAATAATTTTGTAAACACATATGCGCTATATTTTTGGTAGCTCTAACAAACTTAAAAATAAATTGCTTCTCATCGACACAAAATGATATTTGATATCGATATGTTGAGTCTTATTATTTTCAATTCAGCTCTGTGAAAAATCCGCTGCTGACTTATTATCGCTCGATGTAAGATCAGTGGAAACTCCACTAAAGAAATAAATAATATTTCATAATCGATAGTGCCAAAATAACAATGTTCGCGTCAAGACTTAGAACCCGTGGGTCCAATAAACGGATTCCCCCACCTCCAGCACGTTATCTGGAATAGGCGAATGAGCAAGCCAATTCGATTGATAAAAAAAGTATAAAAGCCTTCTCTCCTCACATACAATGTGGTAAACAGCCATCCACCTCACACATACTGTGTTAAACAACCATCCTCCTCATGCATTCTTGAGTGATCGGGTATTAATTTTTTACCGCCAAATATTCGGGTATTAAAATTTTCCCGCCAAATATTCGGGTATTCAAATTTCCCCGCCAAATATTCTGGTATTCAAATTTTTGCGCCAATTACTGTGAGGTATAAGCAAACTGAAACTGAAACTGAAACCAAAAGTATGCGCATAACGCGAATCCCGCACCTTTCTGTCCATATTTCAACATATGTCTCTAATGAAACTGTACTAAAATACTAAAATAAAAGGATTGTTTTTGAATTTTGGATAAATAAAAGTGTAAATATTGAATTCCCTTAAATAATGTAACTACCCGATAATTACCCGTTATTTTTAGTATCCGAATAGTTATTTTGCTTAGGCTTAAATACCCGAATACCCGATAAAAATTGGCTACCCGACCCGATACCCTAAAGAAATATTTCTGATTTACCCGTACCCGACCCGAACCCGAAAAAGCACTACCCGCACAGCCCTAATATAATGTGGTAAACATCCATCCTCTTCATGTATTATGTAGTAAACAGCCATCCTCCTCATGTATTCTGTGGTAAACATCCATCCTCCTAACAGATTTTGTGGTAAACAGCCATCCTCTTCACAAATACTGTGGTAATCAGATATCTTCCTCACATATAATGTTGTAAACAGTGATCATCCTCACATATATTGTGGTAAACAGCCATCCTCCTCACATATAATGTTGTAAACAGCCATCCTCCTCACATATAATGTTGTAAACAGCCATCCTCCTCACATATAATGTTGTAAACATAGCCATCCTCCTCACATATAATGTTGTAAACAGCCATCCTCCTCACATATAACGTGGTAAACAGCCATCCTCCTAACATAATTTGTGTTAAGCACCCATCTCCCTCACAAATGCCGTGGTAAACAGCCTTCCTCCTTATTTAAACTGCGGTAAAAAGCCTTTCTCCTCATGTATTCTGTGGTAAAAAGCCTTCTTCCAAACATATTATGTGGTAAACAGCCATCCTCCTCACATATAATGTTGTAAACAGCCATCCTCCTCACATATAATGTTGTAATCAGACATTTTCCTCACATATAATGTGGTAATCAGACATTTTCCTCACATATAATGTAGAAAACAGCCGTCCTCCTCACATATATTGTGGTAAACAGCCACCCTTATCATGTATACCGTGGTAAACAGCACCATGTGATTTTATCGTTCTGCAAAACCGATCATCTCCGACGAATAGATATTCGTCCTTTGAACTGTCACCCCCTCATATGTTCGAACTGCATAGAGCAATATTCCATTCCTATATCCGTGCGTAATGTAATTAATCTCCAGCCTTGCTTTGAACTCTTTATACTCATCAATAAAGCTTATAGAATACAACGCACCACCTTGGGACTTAACAGGGGTGACACCCCAAGCATTTGCGTCGGTCAACGGCCAAGGAGCAGAAGTCTTAATCCCCAATTTTCTCTGAGAAACCTCAAGAGCAATTACCAAATTATTTTTTGCTGCTCTCCTGGGTGACCTGTACGCTTATGTCGTATTGCTAAGTCATAGTCGGAACGAACTTACAATTGTTAGAGCTCTTACTTCCTCACAAGAGATTATCAGCATGTCTGTTCTAACAACAGCCTCGGACTCGTAGAGGTCTCTTGATCGAAAATAGGCCACAATAATGAAATGCCTTTATTGATCATTATTTTCCGTTTTACCATTTTAAAAAACTGACGTAAACCTAGGTCCGTTGAATTTTCTTATTGATATAAGATTCTTCCCATAGTATTGATCCGGCAATGAAATGTTACCTCGCGTTATAGCCCGTCTTTGACCTTGAGACAAATCAATAGGCGTTTGCAACTCCTGGTAATTATAAAACCATTCTCGTTAATAAGTGAAATGATGCGATGGTCAACTATCGTAAATCCAAGCATCATGCAACAGCCTGCCATCATTACAGGTCTACGCATAAAATGATTTAGGTACATTTGGCCGTTTGTACACGGGTCTCTAGAAAGTCCCGGTACGGTAATCTGGTGTTCACTGTTGCTGATACTGAGACAGGTTCCTCGCGACAATTCCGAGAAAACAGTTCTGGACGAACACCATTATAACAGGTATTATATCTAATTATAATCAGCTAGGTTATTAATAACTCAAGGTACCACCTTAGACTTAAGTTATCAAGCGACTTTTTAAAGCAATTATTTCGGGTGGCCGGATTAGAATGGGTAAGATGGTAGTGGTAGGCTCCTCTTACTAAGCGAGCCTACAACTCGCTACAGTTACTATTACCATTAACGTGGACATGTCTTTATGGAAAGGGTTAATCGAAGTGCTCGGAAAAAACCCTTTAACCAGTGGGGAGATAATTTGCTAACTCTACACCAAGGAAAAAATTCCAGTTTTTCACCTCGTGTTGTCCTGTCTTATACGAGGGGTATAAGACACTCTGCGAACTCGGTGTACACTGCCGTACCTTTGACAGTGCTAAATGGAACTCGCGAACTCTTGAAAATATGTAGCTTTAACAGTGCTAAATGCACGAACTCGGTGTATCTGAGACTGTCTCATCCCACGCTTTGGGGACCGGAGAATAAAAAAGACCATGTAAAAACATTATCTTGGTCGGAGTAGTGGCGTACCTCTTTCATAGCAAATGGCTGGAGACCAGTTTATTTCAAATCAGTCAGTCCTCGATAATTCACTGTTACATTACTGCTAAATATTCATCTACTAAGACAGAAAAGGTTATAAGATATCTTCTATCCTGTAGTTCACCATATCTGATTCCTTGGTTGTGAAGTTATGAACAATAACAGTCATCAATCTACAAAATATCTTTTCTCAAAATAATACGTTCAATCCTGTTATAAAATAAACAGTATATTTAGCAGTAGATCTTTCGGTTATGAAAGATATAAGAGACAAGCTTTTTTTAGAGATGGATGTGGCAAATTTTAAACAAAATGTTTGAAACAAATATTTAACAAGTTGGCAAGCCAAAATATACCTCTCCTCGGAAGAGTTTTAAATTTTCAGTGAAGCGTAACTGTATCCGTGGTTCTGCGGTAGATCGCTCACCTGTCGTGCAAGAGGGCTCGCGTTCAAATCCCGGCCAATTAAAAAAAAAAACTACACCCAATCACAAAAAGAGGGCGCTTTTGGAAAAACATTTATCTGATTCTAAGAAACTGCGTACGCAGTGATTACCCTTTGCCCCGAAAATGCGAACGCGTTCGCAGGCCTGACAGACAGACCCACAGGCAGACCCATAGACAGACAGACAGACACGGTGGTTGTATAACCCCTCCTAGGGTACAAAGTCCCCTCGGAGAGGTAAAAATTGTGTTAAACATGGTTTTTTAATCATATTTTAAACAAGAGCTTTTATAAAAAAATTCAAGAATGCCGGGAAAGAATTCTTTATTTTTTTCAAATAATGTACAAACTTTAAATTTACAAAGCACAAAATTATACATCTAACGTTTCAATGGTGTTATCTTTTCTGTTGAGCTGGTTGAAGATTGTTACCAGCTTGGATGCCTTTTTCGTCCCTAATCTGTTTCTCAGCTTTGATTGAACTAAACCAAAAGAAGAAAATACACTTTATAATCCTGCCGAAAATGCGACTGCACTATGAAATTGTTCAACAAGTTCCCACGTTTCTTGTTTAATTTGCCCTCCTAAAGCTTTCCACCATGTCAATGTATTTAAGCCTTCAAGGGAGAGATCTGAGAACAAATATGACTTAAATGGAGATGTTTGTGTTCTGAATCTAATTATATCTGACATTGACGTTGGATGGAAAGTGTTTACATATTCTAAAGCTGTTTCTACCTGCTCATCTGTAAGTGTTAACGTTGTGTCTTGATATCTTTTATCTAGCAAAAATATTAAAATATGAGCCATATTAAATCTATTCAAGCATTTACGTTTCTCAGCCACTTCAAATTGAATTTTAGTAGCTTTCGAAATGGTGCATTTTCCACCCTGTACTCGATCTAGTGCCACTGCAATTATTTTCAGTTTCTTCAGGTAAGATTCTGCGTTCATTTTCAGATTATTGTCAAACTTTTTTCGTTACATCCTTATCGATAGCTACTCGATTTTCGCTGCACACCTAAGATAATATATGCCAATTTTTCAAGTACGACTCTAAACAATAAGCCAACGTGTTCCATCAAACATCAGAGGGTAGAACTAATGTATTTCCGTCTAATTCTTTATATTTGGCAGCCGGAAAATGAATGTTTCTTATGTAGTTTATAATTTGTTTAACACTCTGCTTTATTCCTGGGTTTTCTTTATCAATGATAAAATACGCAACTGTATTGTGTAGAGTTTTGGTAACGATAACGCATCAAACATGGTAAATACGAGAACACGTTTGGGAACTTCGGAAGATCTCGGTACAGTGGACATTATTGCATATTCAACTGGTTGGACCACGACATTGATAAAGAAAGGTTAAGTAAAAAGGAACCACGGCTATTGACTGCATTGCAAAGGATGATAAAATACGCGAATAAGTAGATTAGGACATTATGAAAATGGATAAAAAAGTTAAACCTTAAAAACAAATTTGAAGAAATTAAAAAACTTACAACTAATTTCATTTAATCTAGTTATAAAGCCGCTTGGGTCATATTGCAAAAAAAAGTGACGTACAGTCTGCCAGAGTTCGGTACTCTTCTGGTCGACGATGCATCATCTGACGTGCTAGTTTTCGTATCGTCGACCTTCTGATAATGTTCTAGATGAATCCGGCACTCTTCGAAAGAAGCCGCCACCGGATCATCATATTCCGACCAAAAGTTTCTGATGAGGTTTAAAAATAAATACATTCTTGGTAAAATCGAGGACAAATTCAACGATACGTATTTGTCAAGGGAGTAGATCCTTTCGTAAACATTAAAAGCTAATATTTAAACACCAGATGGCGCCAATAGTCTGAAACGTAGAGATTTCCAAATAAAATTGAAATAAAATGATTCAAAACCGTCATCAAATTTAAGTTCCGTTTATCTTTTGGGAAGTAGTTTACATCTGCCCCAATACTAGTTTTGGGTTACGTAGGGTAAGAGACGATTGTATTAATAGTTGTAGACTAAACTAAGGCTTGTTTCATTATAAAACAGGGTATTTAAATACGGAGCCGCTACAAAAGAGCGAGAAATGGCTTGTTACAATAGAAAACAGAGTAATTAAATACGGACTAACTACAAAAGAAACAAATTTTTTATTTCAATGAAAAACAGGGAATGTGCATTCGGAGAAGCTACAAAGAGCCAAAGATGGCTGGTTTCAATGGAAAACAAGGTAATTAATTACGAATCAGCTACAAAAGAACCAAAAATTGCTAACCTAACCTAACGTTAACCTAACCGAACCTAACCTAACCTAACCTAATGGTAGAACAGAAAAAAATACTGGAGAAAAAACAAAAATGACAAATAGAAAACATTTTATAAGATAATAAGAAACTAAAATCTTAGTTTAGTCTACAACTATTAATACAATCGTCCCGTACCCTACGTCACCCAAAACTAGTATTGGGGCAGATGTAAGCTGCAGTCTTCTTTTTTCGTCAGTCGAGCATTTGTCTATAGATTTTAGTTCACGTTCCTTAAGATAGTGTTAAACTCGAAATATTAGAGGTATTGTCTGCCACAAATATGAAGTAAGAACTTGAAACTTGAAAAGGCTTGAAAATAAATTTAATTAAAAAAAAATATTTTCCCATATAAAAATTGAATTTAAAGTAACACCATGACGTAAGTACCTCAACCACCGTCATTCGTAATAACAGTCAGACATGGGCCAAACCGTTGGTGATTTATAAAGATTCACTCTCACTCAACTCTGACTGGGAGCCTAGTTTAGCTTAGCACATCGCGAGTGAAAATATCCGCTGTAAATCACACCCGTTTCTAAGACAATAAACCTGACCACCATTGTCTGCCTTTGACATTCCAAGTGTATGAGCGTGTAATTTCCTGGTGTTAGGAATTGATTTAGTAACAAATCGGTATTTATTCCTTTTCAGCCAAAACGTGTAAACTGGTGTCATCTAAGATAACTAAAAGTAATAAAATCGAGCCTCTAAATGTATATTTTGCTGAACCCAATTTGTGAATCGGAGAGGAGAGATGCAACGCATTGCGTTCCCATTTACGTCGAATTGTTTCGCGAACAAGGGTGCAAAGGGCGGACAGCTTCCACTTTCGGCCCATCCAGTGGGCCGTGTTAAAAGCTGCTTTACCGGCTGACAATATGACAGCCAACAAGAAGCAAAGTGATATATTTTCCCACACGTGGCGACCGCGTTGATAAAAGGCGCTTCGTCGAAAACCGACGAGATTACCAATCTCAAATAAAAAGGATCAGATACCGGTACTACGTGAGAGGACATATCCTATCGATCGCTTTAAAAATGAATAAGATGTCTTTACGAATATGTAGCTCAGAGAAACTGGTTGCAATTTTATTCTTTGTTCATTCGGTATATAGTAAGCAGCGTTGCCAGTTACTGAAACTCAAACTATCGTTCCAGAGCTAAGAAATTATCGATCTTAGAAAAAAATATCGTATTCCTGAACCTGGCGGTAGATTTAAATTGTGTATGAAATAGTGACGTTAAACTTGTGAAATCAAGATATTTTAATAACACTTAAAGTTAAACTGATTGAAAAATTATGTTTAAAAGTCTCAGTTTTAACTGGATTTCAGCCAATCAAAAAAACTATCGTACATTATCGTGAGCTGAATTATCGGAAAATGCGTACTATATAGTACGCCATTGAAAATATAATAATAATAATAATCAGGTAGCTAGCTAATACCCAAGGCACCACCTTAGGCCTAAGTCATCAAGCTATACGTCTCAAAGGTTATCTCGAAATTATCGACGTCTACGATAATTATCGTACACCTGGCAACGTTAATAATACGATAAGGGGGAACCCTGTGTATGTTTAGTAACGTTTACTGCCATTAGATGGGGTAAGGATATCCTTGTTAGCAAAACTAGGAGGGAATTTGTGCGAGTGATTTTTCCACCACACGTTTCTCACTCCACGCCCTAAAAAACTCTACTCGTAAGAGTGGAGTTCTCACTTTTCGTCACACGCCGAGTGGGTTCACGGGAAAAGAGTGAAGTTAGCAATATCAGCTCTTTCACTCTTATCGATTTTCCAGACTGTTTAACAAAGGTGGGAAATTAATATTTAATTACTTTACTGGAGAGCGTGGTTACATCTATTAACGGAAAAGGAGACTAAAATCTACTTTTAATAATAATAAGCTAGGCTAATACCCAAGGCACCACCTTAGGCCTAAGTCATCAAGCGATTTTTGAAGCCATTTATTCAGGTGGACGGGTTACAAGGCGTAGAAGGTTGGTGGCAAGCCCTTCATGCCACGCGATCCAACAGCTAACTACACTAACTATTACCGTTAACCTCTACAAGTTTTTAAGGAAGGGGAAACCGAAGAGCACGTAGAAAACCCCTTAAACCAGTTGGGAGAGAACTTGCAAACTCAACGCAGAAAGAGTTGCTCCGAGTTTTCACCCAGTGCCACAAGTTGGGATCGAACCCGGCTCCTTTTGCTGCGAGGCGAAAGTGCTAACCACTACGCCACCCAAATTAAAACTTACCGCCTTAAATTAAGTTTCAAAGAATAAGAATGAAATTAAAAGTTGGTATGTTTTTAAACTGTACATAATTAATGACATAAGAGGCGCTAGAAATATCGAGAATGATATCTAAAAAGTGACTTCAAACGTCAATTTTAAATAAATAGTTAAGTGTCTAAATAAGAAATGTGTTCTGGACAGCTTATAAATTATTACCTATTTAAAGCAAGTGGCGGATCTATCATTGCCACCTGTATTATGATAAGGCCTTAGTTATTAGAGATGGCAATGAATCTATCCGATTCTTTGATAAAAACGACTTTAAGAGAGCGTGAATCTAGTAAGGGCAAAGGAAGCTAAAATTGAATATAGCGAAATGATAACGTCGTCAGAGAACCATTGTAGAGTATTATAATTAGACAACTTAAACTCTGATTAGTGGAATTTTAAATCGAAATTATATATCCCACATAAAATATATTGTTAAACATTACTTTAATTTAAGTTATTGTGAAATTTACAAACGAGCCAATCAACGCGAAGGGTACTTTTACGTCACGAATTTTGGGTCAAAATGTAGCTTAAGCATCTTGTTTTGATTTTGACGCTAGCGACATCTGTTGAAAATGAGCTACAACGCCCGGAGCCGACACTTGCTTTAACAAAATTAGCAAAGCGCATCCATTTTATAATAATTATACCATTTTCATAAAATGTTGATTTATAAATCGTCAAAATGAAAAGTCTTGAGTCGTTTCGTCAAGTTTCAAACAAAGGGTTAATTTAAATTTAAATTGAAGAAATTCGGTAATTAATGCATATCAATATTACATTAGTCTCAAGGCACTGAGCGACCTTTAATGCCATTAATTCAGATGACAGAGTTACAATGCGTAGGAGGATGGTGGAAAGCCGTTCATGAAAACAGCTTCCTATAATTACTATTACCGTTATCCTCGACAAGTTGTTATGGAAAGGGGAAACCGAAGATCTTGGGGAAAAAGGAGACTACCCGAGGTGTAACTCATCGATTTTGTTTAATTTGAGGGATTAAATAGTTATCAATTTACCCAATTTACAGTACCTGATCAATCTACCCAATTTACAGTACCTGATCAATCTACCCAATTTACAGTACCTGATCAATCTACCCAATTTACAGTACCTGATCAATCTACCCAATTTACAGTACCTGATCAATCTACCCAATTTACAGTACCTGATCAATCTACCCAATTTACAGTACCTGATCAATCTACCCAATTTACAGTACCTGATCAATCTACCCAATTTACAGTACCTGATCAATCTACCCAATTTACAGTACCTGATCAATCTACCCAATTTACAGTACCTGATCAATCTACCCAATTTACAGTACCTGATCAATCTACCCAATTTACAGTACCTGATCAATCTACCCAATTTACAGTACCTGATCAATCTACCCAATTTACAGTACCTGATCAATCTACCCAATTTACAGTACCTGATCAATCTACCCAATTTACAGTACCTGATCAATCTACCCAATTTACAGTACCTGATCAATCTACCCAATTTACAGTACCTGATCAATCTACCCAATTTACAGTACCTGATCAATCTACCCAATTTACAGTACCTGATCAATCTACCCAATTTACAGTACCTGATCAATCTACCCAATTTACAGTACCTGATCAATCTACCCAATTTACAGTACCTGATCAATCTACCCAATTTACAGTACCTGATCAATCTACCCAATTTACAGTACCTGATCAATCTACCCAATTTACAGTACCTGATCAATCTACCCAATTTACAGTACCTGATCAATCTACCCAATTTACAGTACCTGATCAATCTACCCAATTTACAGTACCTGATCAATCTACCCAATTTACAGTACCTGATCAATCTACCCAATTTACAGTACCTGATCAATCTACCCAATTTACAGTACCTGATCAATCTACCCAATTTACAGTACCTGATCAATCTACCCAATTTACAGTACCTGATCAATCTACCCAATTTACAGTACCTGATCAATCTACCCAATTTACAGTACCTGATCAATCTACCCAATTTACAGTACCTGATCAATCTACCCAATTTACAGTACCTGATCAATCTACCCAATTTACAGTACCTGATCAATCTACCCAATTTACAGTACCTGATCAATCTACCCAATTTACAGTACCTGATCAATCTACCCAATTTACAGTACCTGATCAATCTACCCAATTTACAGTACCTGATCAATCTACCCAATTTACAGTACCTGATCAATCTACCCAATTTACAGTACCTGATCAATCTACCCAATTTACAGTACCTGATCAATCTACCCAATTTACAGTACCTGATCAATCTACCCAATTTACAGTACCTGATCAATCTACCCAATTTACAGTACCTGATCAATCTACCCAATTTACAGTACCTGATCAATCTACCCAATTTACAGTACCTGATCAATCTACCCAATTTACAGTACCTGATCAATCTACCCAATTTACAGTACCTGATCAATCTACCCAATTTACAGTACCTGATCAATCTACCCAATTTACAGTACCTGATCAATCTACCCAATTTACAGTACCTGATCAATCTACCCAATTTACAGTACCTGATCAATCTACCCAATTTACAGTACCTGATCAATCTACCCAATTTACAGTACCTGATCAATCTACCCAATTTACAGTACCTGATCAATCTACCCAATTTACAGTACCTGATCAATCTACCCAATTTACAGTACCTGATCAATCTACCCAATTTACAGTACCTGATCAATCTACCCAATTTACAGTACCTGATCAATCTACCCAATTTACAGTACCTGATCAATCTACCCAATTTACAGTACCTGATCAATCTACCCAATTTACAGTACCTGATCAATCTACCCAATTTACATTACCTGATCAATCTACCCAATTTACAGTACCTGATCAATCTACCCAATTTACAGTACCTGATCAATCTACCCAATTTACAGTACCTGATCAATCTACCCAATTTACAGTACCTGATCAATCTACCCAATTTACAGTACCTGATCAATCTACCCAATTTACAGTACCTGATCAATCTACCCAATTTACAGTACCTGATCAATCTACCCAATTTACAGTACCTGATCAATCTACCCAATTTACAGTACCTGATCAATCTACCCAATTTACAGTACCTGATCAATCTACCCAATTTACAGTACCTGATCAATCTACCCAATTTACAGTACCTGATCAATCTACCCAATTTACAGTACCTGATCAATCTACCCAATTTACAGTACCTGATCAATCTACCCAATTTACAGTACCTGATCAATCTACCCAATTTACAGTACCTGATCAATCTACCCAATTTACAGTACCTGATCAATCTACCCAATTTACAGTACCTGATCAATCTACCCAATTTACAGTACCTGATCAATCTACCCAATTTATAGTACCTGATCAATCTACCCAATTTACAGTACCTGATCAATCTACCCAATTTACAGTACCTGATCAATCTACCCAATTTACAGTACCTGATCAATCTACCCAATTTACAGTACCTGATCAATCTACCCAATTTACAGTACCTGATCAATCTACCCAATTTACAGTACCTGATCAATCTACCCAATTTACAGTACCTGATCAATCTACCCAATTTACAGTACCTGATCAATCTACCCAATTTACAGTACCTGATCAATCTACCCAATTTACATTACCTGATCAATCTACCCAATTTACAGTACCTGATCAATCTACCCAATTTACAGTACCTGATCAATCTACCCAATTTACAGTACCTGATCAATCTACCCAATTTACAGTACCTGATCAATCTACCCAATTTACAGTACCTGATCAATCTACCCAATTTACAGTACCTGATCAATCTACCCAATTTACAGTACCTGATCAATCTACCCAATTTACAGTACCTGATCAATCTACCCAATTTACAGTACCTGATCAATCTACCCAATTTACAGTACCTGATCAATCTACCCAATTTACAGTACCTGATCAATCTACCCAATTTACAGTACCTGATCAATCTACCCAATTTACAGTACCTGATCAATCTACCCAATTTACAGTACCTGATCAATCTACCCAATTTACAGTACCTGATCAATCTACCCAATTTACAGTACCTGATCAATCTACCCAATTTACAGTACCTGATCAATCTACCCAATTTACAGTACCTGATCAATCTACCCAATTTACATTACCTGATCAATCTACCCAATTTACAGTACCTGATCAATCTACCCAATTTACAGTACCTGATCAATCTACCCAATTTACAGTACCTGATCAATCTACCCAATTTACATTACCTGATCAATCTACCCAATTTACAGTACCTGATCAATCTACCCAATTTACAGTACCTGATCAATCTACCCAATTTACAGTACCTGATCAATCTACCCAATTTACAGTACCTGATCAATCTACCCAATTTACAGTACCTGATCAATCTACCCAATTTACAGTACCTGATCAATCTACCCAATTTACAGTACCTGATCAATCTACCCAATTTACAGTACCTGATCAATCTACCCAATTTACAGTACCTGATCAATCTACCCAATTTACAGTACCTGATCAATCTACCCAATTTACAGTACCTGATCAATCTACCCAATTTACAGTACCTGATCAATCTACCCAATTTACAGTACCTGATCAATCTACCCAATTTACAGTACCTGATCAATCTACCCAATTTACAGTACCTGATCAATCTACCCAATTTACAGTACCTGATCAATCTACCCAATTTACAGTACCTGATCAATCTACCCAATTTACAGTACCTGATCAATCTACCCAATTTACAGTACCTGATCAATCTACCCAATTTACAGTACCTGATCAATCTACCCAATTTACAGTACCTGATCAATCTACCCAATTTACAGTACCTGATCAATCTACCCAATTTACAGTACCTGATCAATCTACCCAATTTACAGTACCTGATCAATCTACCCAATTTACAGTACCTGATCAATCTACCCAATTTACAGTACCTGATCAATCTACCCAATTTACAGTACCTGATCAATCTACCCAATTTACAGTACCTGATCAATCTACCCAATTTACAGTACCTGATCAATCTACCCAATTTACAGTACCTGATCAATCTACCCAATTTACAGTACCTGATCAATCTACCCAATTTACAGTACCTGATCAATCTACCCAATTTACAGTACCTGATCAATCTACCCAATTTACAGTACCTGATCAATCTACCCAATTTACATTACCTGATCAATCTACCCAATTTACAGTACCTGATCAATCTACCCAATTTACAGTACCTGATCAATCTACCCAATTTACAGTACCTGATCAATCTACCCAATTTACAGTACCTGATCAATCTACCCAATTTACAGTACCTGATCAATCTACCCAATTTACAGTACCTGATCAATCTACCCAATTTACAGTACCTGATCAATCTACCCAATTTACAGTACCTGATCAATCTACCCAATTTACAGTACCTGATCAATCTACCCAATTTACAGTACCTGATCAATCTACCCAATTTACAGTACCTGATCAATCTACCCAATTTACAGTACCTGATCAATCTACCCAATTTACAGTACCTGATCAATCTACCCAATTTACAGTACCTGATCAATCTACCCAATTTACATTACCTGATCAATCTACCCAATTTACAGTACCTGATCAATCTACCCAATTTACAGTACCTGATCAATCTACCCAATTTACAGTACCTGATCAATCTACCCAATTTACAGTACCTGATCAATCTACCCAATTTACAGTACCTGATCAATCTACCCAATTTACAGTACCCGATCAATCTACCCAATTTACAGTACCTGATCAATCTACCCAATTTACAGTACCTGATCAATCTACCCAATTTACAGTACCTGATCAATCTACCCAATTTACAGTACCTGATCAATCTACCCAATTTACAGTACCTGATCAATCTACCCAATTTACAGTACCTGATCAATCTACCCAATTTACAGTACCTGATCAATCTACCCAATTTACAGTACCTGATCAATCTACCCAATTTACAGTACCTGATCAATCTACCCAATTTACAGTACCTGATCAATCTACCCAATTTACATTACCTGATCAATCTACCCAATTTACAGTACCTGATCAATCTACCCAATTTACAGTACCTGATCAATCTACCCAATTTACAGTACCTGATCAATCTACCCAATTTACAGTACCTGATCAATCTACCCAATTTACAGTACCTGATCAATCTACCCAATTTACAGTACCTGATCAATCTACCCAATTTACAGTACCTGATCAATCTACCCAATTTACAGTACCTGATCAATCTACCCAATTTACAGTACCTGATCAATCTACCCAATTTACAGTACCTGATCAATCTACCCAATTTACAGTACCTGATCAATCTACCCAATTTACAGTACCTGATCAATCTACCCAATTTACAGTACCTGATCAATCTACCCAATTTACAGTACCTGATCAATCTACCCAATTTACAGTACCTGATCAATCTACCCAATTTACAGTACCTGATCAATCTACCCAATTTACAGTACCTGATCAATCTACCCAATTTACAGTACCTGATCAATCTACCCAATTTACAGTACCTGATCAATCTACCCAATTTACAGTACCTGATCAATCTACCCAATTTACAGTACCTGATCAATCTACCCAATTTACAGTACCTGATCAATCTACCCAATTTACAGTACCTGATCAATCTACCCAATTTACAGTACCTGATCAATCTACCCAATTTACAGTACCTGATCAATCTACCCAATTTACAGTACCTGATCAATCTACCCAATTTACAGTACCTGATCAATCTACCCAATTTACAGTACCTGATCAATCTACCCAATTTACAGTACCTGATCAATCTACCCAATTTACAGTACCTGATCAATCTACCCAATTTACAGTACCTGATCAATCTACCCAATTTACAGTACCTGATCAATCTACCCAATTTACAGTACCTGATCAATCTACCCAATTTACAGTACCTGATCAATCTACCCAATTTACAGTACCTGATCAATCTACCCAATTTACAGTACCTGATCAATCTACCCAATTTACAGTACCTGATCAATCTACCCAATTTACAGTACCTGATCAATCTACCCAATTTACAGTACCTGATCAATCTACCCAATTTACATTACCTGATCAATCTACCCAATTTACAGTACCTGATCAATCTACCCAATTTACAGTACCTGATCAATCTACCCAATTTACAGTACCTGATCAATCTACCCAATTTACATTACCTGATCAATCTACCCAATTTACAGTACCTGATCAATCTACCCAATTTACAGTACCTGATCAATCTACCCAATTTACAGTACCTGATCAATCTACCCAATTTACAGTACCTGATCAATCTACCCAATTTACAGTACCTGATCAATCTACCCAATTTACAGTACCTGATCAATCTACCCAATTTACAGTACCTGATCAATCTACCCAATTTACAGTACCTGATCAATCTACCCAATTTACAGTACCTGATCAATCTACCCAATTTACAGTACCTGATCAATCTACCCAATTTACAGTACCTGATCAATCTACCCAATTTACAGTACCTGATCAATCTACCCAATTTACAGTACCTGATCAATCTACCCAATTTACAGTACCTGATCAATCTACCCAATTTACAGTACCTGATCAATCTACCCAATTTACAGTACCTGATCAATCTACCCAATTTACAGTACCTGATCAATCTACCCAATTTACAGTACCTGATCAATCTACCCAATTTACAGTACCTGATCAATCTACCCAATTTACAGTACCTGATCAATCTACCCAATTTACAGTACCTGATCAATCTACCCAATTTACAGTACCTGATCAATCTACCCAATTTACAGTACCTGATCAATCTACCCAATTTACAGTACCTGATCAATCTACCCAATTTACAGTACCTGATCAATCTACCCAATTTACAGTACCTGATCAATCTACCCAATTTACAGTACCTGATCAATCTACCCAATTTACAGTACCTGATCAATCTACCCAATTTACAGTACCTGATCAATCTACCCAATTTACAGTACCTGATCAATCTACCCAATTTACAGTACCTGATCAATCTACCCAATTTACAGTACCTGATCAATCTACCCAATTTACAGTACCTGATCAATCTACCCAATTTACAGTACCTGATCAATCTACCCAATTTACAGTACCTGATCAATCTACCCAATTTACAGTACCTGATCAATCTACCCAATTTACAGTACCTGATCAATCTACCCAATTTACAGTACCTGATCAATCTACCCAATTTACAGTACCTGATCAATCTACCCAATTTACAGTACCTGATCAATCTACCCAATTTACAGTACCTGATCAATCTACCCAATTTACAGTACCTGATCAATCTACCCAATTTACAGTACCTGATCAATCTACCCAATTTACAGTACCTGATCAATCTACCCAATTTACAGTACCTGATCAATCTACCCAATTTACAGTACCTGATCAATCTACCCAATTTACAGTACCTGATCAATCTACCCAATTTACAGTACCTGATCAATCTACCCAATTTACAGTACCTGATCAATCTACCCAATTTACAGTACCTGATCAATCTACCCAATTTACAGTACCTGATCAATCTACCCAATTTACAGTACCTGATCAATCTACCCAATTTACATTACCTGATCAATCTACCCAATTTACAGTACCTGATCAATCTACCCAATTTACAGTACCTGATCAATCTACCCAATTTACAGTACCTGATCAATCTACCCAATTTACAGTACCTGATCAATCTACCCAATTTACAGTACCTGATCAATCTACCCAATTTACAGTACCTGATCAATCTACCCAATTTACAGTACCTGATCAATCTACCCAATTTACAGTACCTGATCAATCTACCCAATTTACAGTACCTGATCAATCTACCCAATTTACAGTACCTGATCAATCTACCCAATTTACAGTACCTGATCAATCTACCCAATTTACAGTACCTGATCAATCTACCCAATTTACAGTACCTGATCAATCTACCCAATTTACAGTACCTGATCAATCTACCCAATTTACAGTACCTGATCAATCTACCCAATTTACATTACCTGATCAATCTACCCAATTTACAGTACCTGATCAATCTACCCAATTTACAGTACCTGATCAATCTACCCAATTTACAGTACCTGATCAATCTACCCAATTTACAGTACCTGATCAATCTACCCAATTTACAGTACCTGATCAATCTACCCAATTTACAGTACCTGATCAATCTACCCAATTTACAGTACCTGATCAATCTACCCAATTTACAGTACCTGATCAATCTACCCAATTTACAGTACCTGATCAATCTACCCAATTTACAGTACCTGATCAATCTACCCAATTTACAGTACCTGATCAATCTACCCAATTTACAGTACCTGATCAATCTACCCAATTTACAGTACCTGATCAATCTACCCAATTTACAGTACCTGATCAATCTACCCAATTTACAGTACCTGATCAATCTACCCAATTTACATTACCTGATCAATCTACCCAATTTACAGTACCTGATCAATCTACCCAATTTACAGTACCTGATCAATCTACCCAATTTACAGTACCTGATCAATCTACCCAATTTACAGTACCTGATCAATCTACCCAATTTACAGTACCTGATCAATCTACCCAATTTACAGTACCTGATCAATCTACCCAATTTACATTACCTGATCAATCTACCCAATTTACAGTACCTGATCAATCTACCCAATTTACAGTACCTGATCAATCTACCCAATTTACAGTACCTGATCAATCTACCCAATTTACAGTACCTGATCAATCTACCCAATTTACAGTACCTGATCAATCTACCCAATTTACAGTACCTGATCAATCTACCCAATTTACAGTACCTGATCAATCTACCCAATTTACAGTACCTGATCAATCTACCCAATTTACAGTACCTGATCAATCTACCCAATTTACAGTACCTGATCAATCTACCCAATTTACAGTACCTGATCAATCTACCCAATTTACAGTACCTGATCAATCTACCCAATTTACAGTACCTGATCAATCTACCCAATTTACAGTACCTGATCAATCTACCCAATTTACAGTACCTGATCAATCTACCCAATTTACAGTACCTGATCAATCTACCCAATTTACAGTACCTGATCAATCTACCCAATTTACAGTACCTGATCAATCTACCCAATTTACAGTACCTGATCAATCTACCCAATTTACAGTACCTGATCAATCTACCCAATTTACAGTACCTGATCAATCTACCCAATTTACAGTACCTGATCAATCTACCCAATTTACAGTACCTGATCAATCTACCCAATTTACAGTACCTGATCAATCTACCCAATTTACAGTACCTGATCAATCTACCCAATTTACAGTACCTGATCAATCTACCCAATTTACATTACCTGATCAATCTACCCAATTTACAGTACCTGATCAATCTACCCAATTTACAGTACCTGATCAATCTACCCAATTTACAGTACCTGATCAATCTACCCAATTTACAGTACCTGATCAATCTACCCAATTTACATTACCTGATCAATCTACCCAATTTACAGTACCTGATCAATCTACCCAATTTACAGTACCTGATCAATCTACCCAATTTACAGTACCTGATCAATCTACCCAATTTACATTACCTGATCAATCTACCCAATTTACAGTACCTGATCAATCTACCCAATTTACATTACCTGATCAATCTACCCAATTTACAGTACCTGATCAATCTACCCAATTTACAGTACCTGATCAATCTACCCAATTTACAGTACCTGATCAATCTACCCAATTTACAGTACCTGATCAATCTACCCAATTTACAGTACCTGATCAATCTACCCAATTTACAGTACCTGATCAATCTACCCAATTTACAGTACCTGATCAATCTACCCAATTTACAGTACCTGATCAATCTACCCAATTTACAGTACCTGATCAATCTACCCAATTTACAGTACCTGATCAATCTACCCAATTTACAGTACCTGATCAATCTACCCAATTTACAGTACCTGATCAATCTACCCAATTTACAGTACCTGATCAATCTACCCAATTTACAGTACCTGATCAATCTATCCAATTTACAGTACCTGATCAATCTACCCAATTTACAGTACCTGATCAATCTACCCAATTTACAGTACCTGATCAATCTACCCAATTTACAGTACCTGATCAATCTACCCAATTTACAGTACCTGATCAATCTACCCAATTTATAGTACCTGATCAATCTACCCAATTTACAGTACCTGATCAATCTACCCAATTTACAGTACCTGATCAATCTACCCAATTTACAGTACCTGATCAATCTACCCAATTTACAGTACCTGATCAATCTACCCAATTTACATTACCTGATCAATCTACCCAATTTACAGTACCTGATCAATCTACCCAATTTACAGTACCTGATCAATCTACCCAATTTACAGTACCTGATCAATCTACCCAATTTACAGTACCTGATCAATCTACCCAATTTACAGTACCTGATCAATCTACCCAATTTACAGTACCTGATCAATCTACCCAATTTACAGTACCTGATCAATCTACCCAATTTACAGTACCTGATCAATCTACCCAATTTACAGTACCTGATCAATCTACCCAATTTACAGTACCTGATCAATCTACCCAATTTACAGTACCTGATCAATCTACCCAATTTACATTACCTGATCAATCTACCCAATTTACAGTACCTGATCAATCTACCCAATTTACAGTACCTGATCAATCTACCCAATTTACAGTACCTGATCAATCTACCCAATTTACAGTACCTGATCAATCTACCCAATTTACATTACCTGATCAATCTACCCAATTTACAGTACCTGATCAATCTACCCAATTTACAGTACCTGATCAATCTACCCAATTTACAGTACCTGATCAATCTACCCAATTTACATTACCTGATCAATCTACCCAATTTACAGTACCTGATCAATCTACCCAATTTACATTACCTGATCAATCTACCCAATTTACAGTACCTGATCAATCTACCCAATTTACAGTACCTGATCAATCTACCCAATTTACAGTACCTGATCAATCTACCCAATTTACAGTACCTGATCAATCTACCCAATTTACAGTACCTGATCAATCTACCCAATTTACAGTACCTGATCAATCTACCCAATTTACAGTACCTGATCAATCTACCCAATTTACAGTACCTGATCAATCTACCCAATTTACAGTACCTGATCAATCTACCCAATTTACATTACCTGATCAATCTACCCAATTTACAGTACCTGATCAATCTACCCAATTTACAGTACCTGATCAATCTACCCAATTTACAGTACCTGATCAATCTACCCAATTTACAGTACCTGATCAATCTACCCAATTTACAGTACCTGATCAATCTATCCAATTTACAGTACCTGATCAATCTACCCAATTTACAGTACCTGATCAATCTACCCAATTTACAGTACCTGATCAATCTACCCAATTTACAGTACCTGATCAATCTACCCAATTTACAGTACCTGATCAATCTACCCAATTTACAGTACCTGATCAATCTACCCAATTTACAGTACCTGATCAATCTACCCAATTTACAGTACCTGATCAATCTACCCAATTTACAGTACCTGATCAATCTACCCAATTTACATTACCTGATCAATCTACCCAATTTACAGTACCTGATCAATCTACCCAATTTACAGTACCTGATCAATCTACCCAATTTACAGTACCTGATCAATCTACCCAATTTACAGTACCTGATCAATCTACCCAATTTACAGTACCTGATCAATCTACCCAATTTACAGTACCTGATCAATCTACCCAATTTACAGTACCTGATCAATCTACCCAATTTACAGTACCTGATCAATCTACCCAATTTACAGTACCTGATCAATCTACCCAATTTACAGTACCTGATCAATCTACCCAATTTACAGTACCTGATCAATCTACCCAATTTACAGTACCTGATCAATCTACCCAATTTACAGTACCTGATCAATCTACCCAAATTTATACATCTAATATGAATTTACCCAATTTACCTGAATTTAGATATTTTTAGTAAATTTTCCCAATTTACCCATTTTAATTTAGATTTTTACCCAAATTTATTCAGCTTTATCGACCAGAATGTCCCTAAGACTAATTTTTATCCAAATCTTAAAAGGTAGGGTGGAAAATTGCAAAACATTTGGTCGATTTGTCGTGGAATGACCCCAAATATAGAAGTTTACCAAAATTTAGATATTTACTCGAATTCAGATATTTACCCAAATTTAAATACCCAATTTAAAATATTTACCCAAATTTAAATACCCAATTTTAAATACTTACTCAAATTTAAATACTTACCCGAATTTAAATTTTTACCTAAATTCAATTTAGATATTTACCCGAATTAAAGAATTTACCTGAATTAATATATTTACCTGAATTAAAATATTTACCGGAATTAAAATATTTACCGGAATTAAAATATTTACCGGAATTAAAATATTTACCGGAATTAAAATATTTACCTGAGTTAAAATATTTACCTGAATTAAAATATTTACCAAAATTTACATACCTACCTGAATTAAAATATTTACACAAATTTAAGTACTTACCTAAATTATTACTCAAATTTAAATAATTATCCAAATTTAAATACCCAAATTTAATACTTACCCAAATTTAAATACCCAAATTTAATACTTATACAAATTTAAATACCCAAAATTAGATATTTACCGAAAATTAGATATTTACCCAAAATTAGATATTTACCCAAAATTAGATATTTACCCAATATTAGATATTTACCCAAAATTAGATATTTACCCAAAATTAGATATTTACCCAAAATTAGATATTTACCTAAAATTAGATATTTACCCAATATTAGATATTTACCCAAAATTAGATATTTACCCAAAATTAGACATTTACCCAAAATTAGACATTTACCCAAAATTAGACATTTACCCAAAATTAGACATTTACCCAAAATTAGACATTTACCCAAAATTAGATATTTACCCAAAATTAGATATTTACCCAAAATTAGATATTTACCCAAAATTATACATTTGCCAAAAATTACACATTTGCCCAAAATTAGACATTTACCCAAAATAAGACATTCACCCAAAATTAGATATTTTCCCAAATTAACCACCTTTGTTTCAAAAAAAATCTTTAAAATTTTTAATAATTTCATAAGGAATCTTCGATTTTCCTTGTTAAAGGGAATATAACCTCAGGTATTTGGTGTGGAACACCAACGTTTGCAGCTCTGGCCGCTCTTGCCTTTGCCTTTAAAAATGTTTGGCGCCACTGTACAGGAAATTTGAAAAATTGAAGGGGGTCTTCCATAAAGATTTCTTTGCAGGTTATATTCCCTTAAATTTACATAGATAAATATAATATTTTAGTTGTCAAAAACGTTTTTGGTTGCCATGGTAAAACTAAAGCCCATCGCATTTTTTCCCATTGTGGTTTTTGAAGTTACATGAAGGTCTACTTAATCCCTGAATTTAAACAAAATCGATGAGTTACACCTCGGGTAGTGTCCTTGTTAGTTATCGTATAATTAACTGAATGTCATCATTTAAAGCAAGTGTCGCTCCAAGTGAAGTTACTCTTTTTTCAACAGATGTCTCTAGCGTTAAGGTGCCCTTCGCGTTGATTGGCTCGTTTGTAAATATAAAAATAACTTATTTTATAGTAATTTTTAACGATATATTTTATATGGGTTATGTACTAAGCATATTATCAGTTGTCTAATAACAATACTCTACAACGGCTCTCTGACGACATGATCGTATCGCTAGTTTGAATTTTAGCTTCCTTTGCCATAAATAGATGACGCCACACTCCAGTATAAAGTCGTTTTTTCGAAAAATCAGATAGATACATCAAGGATCTTAGATGTTAGAAGGATATGAGGCGAGGGACGAAAATGGCAGCGCTGTCGGTGGGTTATACGCGATAGAGAATCCGTCTTTGGACACCGCCCAAAATTTGTCCTTGAGGGAATAGAAACAAGACGTCCCACGTTTAGAGACTCTCTTAATATCGACGGCGCTGCCGGCGTTTTGAAAACACGGGCTGACCGAGGGGCTACCTATCCTTCTAACATATAGGATCCTTGGATACATAGCCATCTCTAATAACAAAGGTCTTATCATAATACAGATGTCAATGATATAGCCGACACTTGCTTTAAGCAAATTTTTAGCAATGAACTGTTCGTATGCCAGATTTATAATCTCTTTTAATTTTCTTTTGTATCATCACTATATCACTCTAGCGGTTTCAAAGGGAATTTGGTTTTTACGATATTTTAGTCGAACTAATTTATCTCCGAAAGTTTGTGTTTGTCTTTCTCGCTGTAGGTGTCCACCTCTTTTGCCTTAGAGGGCAACTGTTTTCAATGAACAAAGTAAACCAATCGCGATATTTATATACAGGGTGTTTCAAAAGGTTATGCAAAATTTAAAGGAGTTGTAGGGGGTGAGTTGTGAAGTACTATGCCTGTTTTTTACCCATTTTCCTACGCTTGGTTAGGCGCTGGTTGCAACCTACTTCCAGGGGCTAGTAGGCCACACTTGGAAGCTGTCTGGCACTCTTTTAACTCATCGTAGGAAAATGGGGAAAAACAGGCATTCTTCTCAACTCACCCTCTACAACTCCTTCAAATTATTGCACAACCTTTTGAAACACCCTATATAGTCCCTCTCTACCCGAGGTCCTTTGGTCCCTAAATTTTTCATTTATATTTTCATGTTATTCTTTAATTTACGTCTGCCAATACATTCTCTTGCAGCGGTATTTTTAGCGTATTTTGTTTCTTAGCGTCATAAACTTGCGGAATAAATTGGAGTGGTTATTAACTTAACCAGGGCCAATCACTCTAGCTTCCGTAAACATGGAAGGGTGTCTCAACTCCACTAGCTGGGAAAACGAAAAAAGAACCGGCTGTCCATATAGTTTTGAACAATAGGATCTTTATTTAAAGGCCGACTACACAAATGTTCGGTTTACTCTGTCTTTCACTGGAAGTAGGCTTACTGCAATACACTGTTGCCATGCAGTCAGCCTACTTCCAGTGAAAGGCTGAGTAAACCGAAGATTTATGTAGTCGGCCTTTTTAACGAAACATGAATGATAATTTTAATGTGAAAACTCGGAACCACTCCCTCGAAGAGTTTGCAAGTTATCTCCCCTCTGGTTTAAGAGGAGTTCCCGAGCTATTCCGTTTCCCTTTTTATAAGAACTTCTTGAGGTTTACGGTAATAGTTAGTGTAGGGAACTGTTGGGTGTCTGGGTATGAAGGGCTTACCACCACTCTCCTACGCATCGTAACCCGGCCACCTGAATTAAAGGCTTTAAAAATCACTCAGCGTTCGGATAGGAAATTTTCCGTTCATTTCTTTTATATGATTATCCGAATAAAAACTTATTTGTTGCATATTAAATCGTATAATAGTCGTGAATAATATCCATAAGTAAACAGTTAATCGAATTTTGTATGATTAATTGAAATTTTGGCGGTTAATTTATCTGTTTTTCCAAGTTATAATTGTACTAGCCTAGCTTTTATTATATTTATTATTAATATGCATCCTTGGAACGCGTAACGGTCTATTGTTTAATCGAAGATTCAGAATGCGTATACCGTTATTGCATTTTCCAGTGACCGAGATATTCATTATCTATAAACCAAACATTTCGTCGTTACAAAAGTTAAAATGGGTGCGAGAGAGAGTGAGGAACGAAAATCGAAGAAAGACATCGACTGATTTCCAAGTTTTCAAAAATTGAAGATTTTCTTTGGCGATTTTATTTTGTCTCGTGTATACGCGTAACGAAAGAAGTACTTTCCCGCGGCTTTTTTTCTCGCTAAGCAACAACAATATTGATGAAAGATAAATCGATGTACGCGTCTTTTTCTCGATAACTCGACTGCTGGCCCGAAATAAGGCTGAGAGTGGAATGGCTGCAACAAGAGGATGTGCCCCAAATAATAGTTTCACACCTCGCGCGTAGATTTTACAGTATCTCCGGTATAAAACTTTCGTTGACAAACTTTACCGGTTTTTTAAACATTCTCAACCAGAATTTTCTGATTAAAAAAGCAATCAATAAGCTCATAACTAGAAGTCGGCGGAACAAATAAATTAAACTTAAAAATTTCAATTAATCATTAAAATTAGTTATTATTTGTTTTATACGAATAAATTATACGAATAAACAACGATTTAACATGCAAAATTAATCATTTTTTTCGAATATTTCTGAATAATTCTCGGTTATGGATAAATATAAACAATCGTATTATTCCTTATTCAAACGCCGACCTCTACTCATAACGCATAGCCTGTGACCTAGGAGCTACAAACACAAGGAGAACCCAACTAGCATGTAAACACGCTAACGCAGTATTGTGTACAAATTTCATTGGACGAGCCTTTACGCTGAACGTTTTACGGAAAGGGGGAAGACAATTTCCTTATATTCCCCTTCCGACGACAGCAAGCGCTAAAGCGTCTAACCAATGAAAATTTTACACAAGTAAATAGACGACTTTTGACGGGTTGCGTTCTCCTTGTGGGGGTGCTGTGATTGTTGCTCCTAGCTGGGACTATCACCCTCTATTCAAAAAATCACTTTTCCGTAGCTGGAACAACCCCCGTCGATGGTGCGTTGTCAACCAACGTTCTTAAGGGTTTTCACGCGTTCATTATTTCCATGGCTACATCTGGCACTTCCTTATATATACAAACTAGCACGTAATATTGTTAAACTTTCAAATTCCGCGCTGTTTCGTTGATTTCTCTATGGTTACGTTTGGATTTTTCCCCCAATGCTCGCAGGTAAAAAATTACAAATCACTACCTGTACCGTATTTCCCCCTGTCTACTGCGCGGGTCGGTTCTTCTTCATTTATCTGTACGTTATTTTGAATCTCTCTTTCTCGTTTTCAAATCTAAACCAAACGTCGTGATGACTTGGCAGTGTTCAAATCTGCTGGCTTCTTCAACAGTCGCACTATAATGAAACTCTTCTAATCGCAACAACTCAAACTGAACTCTCAAATACTTTGACTCGACTTCAATTTAGTACATCTCGAATTACCCTCACCCGATCCGAACCTGGTAGCACGTATTTACAACTAGATTTTACGATTATACTTTTAACACAATATTTTGGCGTAAACTAAATGTTATACATGTATATTGTTCATTCCATAAAAACTTGCAGATATTCATGGTAAGTGATAGGGAGTTGTTGGCCCGCTTTGCATTAAGGGCTTACCACCACCCTCCCAGGTATTGTAACTCAACCACTTGGATTGTGGGCATTACAAGTCGCTAGATTACTTGGGCTTATGAGTATTAGATTAGCAACTAAATTTTATATATTTTTAATTCCTTGTGTTATAACAAAATCTGAATAACTTAATATATTGTATTTTCCGAATTGAAATATGTGCTTAAATAAACCTCTCTCTGACTGTCTTGCCCCCCTGTTGAAAAATGCTGCGAGATCTATGCGTAGAAAGTCTTCAGCTTTGGCAGATATAAAGATAAACAATAGACAAACCTGTTATATGTCCAGTCGGAGCAGCACAAACTCTATAATCAGCTATGAACGATCTTTTATTTAAAGGTACTAGTCTAAATTTGAGAGGGTTTAAATTAAGCCTCTTAAAGGCTGGTTTTCACTAAGGCAAAAACGCCACAACGGTGAGAGTCGACGCAAAAATATTGCATTAGGCCTAACGGGAATTTTTGCGTCGACGTTCACCGTCGTGGCGTTTTTGCCCTAATGAAAACCAGCCTTTAAGGCTGGTTTACACTAAGGCAAAACCGCCGTGACGGCGGGCGCTAACTTTTGAAATCCTCGTTAGGCCTAATAGAAAATTTTTGCGTTCACGCCCGCCGTCACGACGGTTTTGCGCTAGTGAAAACCAACCCTTATACTCTCTGTTTGTACGCGTCTCTGGGACTTCAGTTACTGTCACTGCGAAGGGCGACGGGGATAACGGCGATTACAGGAGTTTCACACTAGCCAAGACAAAGTTCGCGTGAAACTAAAAATAATTCTGGGCGCCGCTATCAGCATGTTGGCTCATCCGTTCCTTTCAGAACGATTTGGCCAAATGTCCGCTATAGGTCGTGGTGGTTTAGTACCGGCTACATAAATCGAGCTTATCCGTATCTTTGCCAATATGATAGTATTGGAAGTCCATTCCGCGGTAGTAACTTCTTCCCGCGGTTTATTGGCAAAAGCATAGGACGCGTCCTTTCAACTCCAATATGTCAGTGAGCCGTGAAAAAAGATGCGAGTTCCGAGATGCGGAGTAAATATAAATGATTGCCCCACCCCAAATAGTCCACTCCGCGTTTTATTTATATTTACAAATCTATATCTGTTCTTTCTTTGCACGTACCCTTGTATATTTGAAGAAACAGGACCTCGTAAGATAGAGAATCCTGAAGTACCTAAAACGCCTCGAAGCGGTGGAAACTGGTGGAATGAGAGCAAACCTTAGAGCGGATATCAAATAGATTCTAACACCGGAGATTACTAAGGAGACCCTCAGGAGCAACCAGGAGACCAGAGGATCGTAAACCAAATATTTCAGTGGGATTAGGAGATGGAAGAGTGGATCTTTCACTTGAGACTGAAATTAGGAAGCCTAATATTTCAGTGGGACAGGAGACCAGAGTTTTGAGACCGTATCTTCCAGTGGGACTGGAGACGGGAGAATAAAACTTAAGCGTCGAGCAGAATACAAGATACAAGATACCAAATCTTCCTGTGGAACTGGACCCCAGAAGATCAGGACACCAGAGACCAAGAATTTCAGTGGGACACGAGCCATTTAAGGAAACTTAAGACCCGGATACTGAAGACCGAATTTCCCCGGAGAGTAAAAGTCTTGGTTACATACTTAACAGAAATGTTAGGTTCTTTTTGGTCACTTGAAAACGAAACTATTTGTTCTCTTCCCCGACTTACAACAAGCCACTTTCCTCGCAATTACAGTTTTGAAAAAGTTTGGATTTTTTCTGCTAAAATTTAAAATTGGTTTATTATTAGGCCTACATACTTATCGCTCAAACTCGTGGACCAAAATCGGCATTGTTGTAAAAGGATCTGTGTATGAAAAGGTCAGTACAAAAATGTGCACATGCTGTTTGTGAAAATCGTTATTTGCTCCTTGTTAAAGAGGAATTAAGCGCATAACGGGGAATTTAAAACTGTTTCTCATCACGCCATCTAACTACCGCTAGTGGAACTAATACGACTTTTTAGCTCGTAAACTATAGTAAACTGTACAGCACCTATTGATTATTAACATTTAATATACTACATAACGTCGGTTTAAATATTACGTTATTATTACAAATATTAAAACACAAAATAACAATATGGAAGGTTCACAGGGATTCCGAGAATTCGCAGCGCAGCCATCTGGGTTTGTGTCAAAAGTATTTGAAGATAAGTAAAACCAAATAGTCGGGGTTTCTCCAGAATCAGGTGGATAATTTAGGGTTCCATAGCAAAAACATTTGGAAACCGATGGTTTATAGTACCGTAATAGATGGCGCAAAATAGCACAGAGAGATTTTATTCAAGGCATGAAACTGCCGTAAGAAGCTGCACAAAAACTAAGAGTGCGCTAACCTCTCCATAAAAGGATCCTGGTTAAGTATTTTGAATGCAGTATGCCTACCCTAGCTCACAAGATTGAGTAATTCGTAAATTATAGGATAGTTGTTAAACAAAAATAAATGGCCTGCTTATAAAATTTGTGAGATGTACAAGTGAAAGTACAAGGCTAAAATATCCGCTAAATACTTTGGTTACCTGCTATGCGTGGGGTTTTGTTTACAAAAACGTTACGAATATTTGAGTGGTATGACGAAGTGGCACTGGGTGAAAACTCGGAGCTACTCCTTCTGAATTAAGTTGGAAAGCTATCTCGCCACTGTTTAAACGGTTTTCCCCTTGCATAGAAACTTGCTTAGGTTAACGGTAATAGTAAGTGTTGGGAGCTGTTGGGTCCCTTGGCATTAACGGCTCGCCACCACCCTCCTACGCAATATAACATGGCTACCTGATTCAGGGTTGAAAACTCCACTGGTATGGTTTTTGCAGGTTAAAACTAGAGTTTTGGAGTTTTATCCAGATTTTTTCAAAAATTATACATTTGCCTTGTTATTAAATAAAATCCATCCTCCACTATGATGCCCACCCGCTTTTGGCATCCTACACTATTAGTTTTACTGTTATTACACTTAATTACAGAAACTATAGCTGCTTGAAATAAAATCAGTCTAATAACCACCTATGATGATTCATCAGCACACGGCACTGGCTGAGTGAGACTGACTCTAATTATAAATTGAAAAAGGAGGTCATTGACAACATTCTGCCTAAAAAGTGGTGATTATACTTGGCATCTAAACAAAAGCCTGATAATGTAAAGTTGAATCTAATGGTGGAATTTTGTAATTTTGTATTGTCACTTTTGTCTTGCCCTGCAAGTTCAGCAGTTATTAAAAGATTGTTCTCTACGTATGAACTTGTTTGGACCAATTTGAGAAATAGATTAGGATATGAAAAAGCAGAAAAACTTGTGTATCTTAATACTCAGAATACTGAAAAATTAATATTGATTACTGACACAATTTGGGATAGTTCCATAGACTAAACTGTATGTTTCCACCAATAAAAAGCTCTTTTTTGGCTAAGTATAAAAACGTTTCTTAGAGATTTTTTTTTTAAACAATGAGTTTTTGAAAAGTCCGGATTTTTTCATGGAATTTTCAACGTGGCTTAAACCTGTTTAATCCCCTTGGATAAAACCGGACTGGTTACCACCGTGCCAATCCTGACCTGATTTAATGGCATTTAAAGTCACTCTAAGACTTAGGTCATAGAGTAACCCACTCGCACAGAGTGGAAGGCCCTATGCATAGAGTAACCCACTCGCATAGAGCGGTAGGCCCTATGGAAGCGCATGAAACATGAATCCTAACGGGCCAGCTTGTTTTCGAGGCGTGAATAAATATAGTCCGAAGAGTGATGCTGTTGTTTTTACATTTCTTAGAGCATAAACTTACTTTTTTATCTAGATATTGTTCATTACCTTTAGGCCAACTTTTTATTTCACGCCTCAAAAACAAGACGTTGCGTACGATAAGTGTTCACAAGTTTCGCTGATAGCCTTCCACTCTATGCGAGTGGTTTATTATATGACTTGGGCTAATATCTAATCTAAATACGAAAATTATCAATCTAGACCATAAAAATGAAACATATATACCTTTGCAGGCCCGACGCAGCGTCCATTGAGAGCTTATTTACCCGCTAAATCACGAATTTGCACACGGCATCTGGGCTCAATATTTAACCCGCTTTTTACTACATCTAATTACGTAAAATGTAAAAATTACTCTGCATACTAATTAATAATTTCGAAGGTTGCAAGCGAACGATGTTAGCAGCGTTGGCAGATGAAAACTTCTAGAGTAAAAGATTATGCACTTCTGATGTTTGCAAAAAATATTTGAGAGGCATTTTACATCGAAAATATTCTAGAAATAAAATCCCACCTCCATTGAAATTTGGATACTCGACACTTACCTTTCTTATCAAAACTGATTTGAAGACATCAAACGGAAATGTCTGAAGACGGCTTCGCAACGCGCGGAAATTAAATTTCTTTTGAAAAAGCGCTTGAATAACAACGGATGGAAGGTGTAGTATACAATACCAAAAGAGTATTTGCCACCGAAAACTACGGCTGCGCCACCTAGTCACACTGCCCAGAACTGTACTTCGGTGATACGGGTAATGGCGTTATGCGAAAATGCGCGTTTTATAACATCAATTAAAACATTTTACTAAAGATTTTAGCATATTTTTGAAAGCGTGTTCGAATGCTTCGTCTTAAAGGGAAACAGTCTAGCTTTTCCAAATATGGCCTTATTTCCGTATCAAAAGATTAACAAGACGTTCAATATACTAACACGTACCTTTTTTTGTCTTGAAAAAATAGCTTTTGGCCCAAAAAGTTGAAACGAAAAATAACGCCAAGTGTTTGGGTTTGAATTTTCGCCGCCATCTTAGGGGCTGCTGCCAGCGCCCCTAACCCCGTATGAGCGATTTGCGAACTAGCGTAACTTTTGAAATCGCGCAATTTAGGCTTAGGTCTCTTATATCTGGAACGCACCGCGCGTGCAAAACATTTTTATTTGCGTCTTCAGCAGCGTACGCTTTTACGTTGTTTCTCTGTCTCACCGACTTCTCACCAGGTGTCGCGGCGAACGCGCGCTTTTCGATTTCCCGAAATTTCTTTATTTTATTAAAAATTAACCACTCAATATTTTTTATGCGGTTTTCGCCTAAATTTTAGTATTTAATGGGCTATAGGGCTATCTAACTGGTTAAAGCTTGACCGTTCCCCTTTAACAAAGGTGTATATACGACATTTATTTGTAAATTTTGACCTGTCAATAGGAATTAAATTCGTAATAGAGAGTTAAATAACACTATGAGTAGGCCTTGGGATAATTCATACTCTGGATCAGTTTTAACACTTTCAATTAATTGAATTTTGGGAATCTCATCGAACAAGACGTTTCAAATAGGTATGAGAAATTTTATTATTATCTTCTTCTCATTAGAACAAGCCCAGATTGTTATAATTTCATAGAGTTCGACTAGTAGCTTCAGCATTTTCAAACAGCTTTTGGCGAAAAGTATTAAAGATTAGCCAATCGAGTATCAAAACTATATAACTGTGGCGAACGAATTCTGGCTTAAAGAAAGTGGCGGCTCTATCATGACCACCTGTATTATGAAAAGGCCCCTGTTATTAGAGATGGCCATGAATCAATCCGATTTTTCGAAATACGCGACTTTATTGGAGAACGGGGTGCCATCTACTTATGGCAAAGGAAGCTAAAATAAAAATAGTCAAATGATAACGTCGTCAGAGTAGAGTGTTATAGACAACTTATACTATATTTGGGGGACTTTAACCTAAATTATATATCCCGTGTAAAAATATGGTTTATAATTGCCGGAATTTATGTTTTTGACCAATTTAAAAACGACCCAATCAACGCGAGGGGTACCTATAAGTACCGCCTTTTTTATTTCGACGTTAGTGACATCTATTGAAAAAAGATCTACTTCACATCGAACCGCCACTTGCTTTAAGGTGAATTTTAAAGTATTGTGGTGATGCGTATCATTGTTAGCTTCAAATTACGACTTTGAGAAAACTGAAAATGTACTCATTTTCAAATTCAAAAACTATTATAACATTACAAAGGGTTTTTATTTTTCTCTTGTTTAAATTTTTCTTTCAATAAAAAATATTCTGTTCTGTGGAACTCGGACCCGCGCCATTACGTTATTGCTGCAAACGAGCAAAAGGAGATGTCGCCACTGTGTTAATAGAAAAGGCGCGGTTACGCAACGAGTTTTAAAATTTTTAATGATTAGGCTTAGCTTTTATTTTTGGAGTGTTAGTCGCAAGTCTAATTTTCCCGCGCGATATTGATTAGCCCCAAATGAGGCGAAACTGGTCTATTGTTGGAAATTCTGACTCGAAGATCTTTTTGGTCCGAGTTTCGCGTCTTTATTTTGTGCTGAAAGACCTTTTGGTAAGAGTAACTTTTTTAAGTCAGTTTTTTAATTTGATTATGGATTCTTTTACCTTTTCGCGTGGTTTACCATTCACTGCTTTAACAACGACTATGAATTGGGATTATAATAGAGTGCCAGCAGCTTGAAACTCTGCGACGTCACCAATGTTAAACGTCTATTGAGAAAAAACGCGAGTTTTCATGACAACCATTACGGGTGCTACGGCTGTGACGTCACTAACTTTTAAAAACGTATCAACTGCTAGCACTCTATACTATATTGAATGCTCTGATTTTATTCGCAACCAAAAACTATCGCTACGCCCCCTTTGGTTCGCCATTGAAACCAAGATTGCTAGCGGCTAAAGCAGACGATATTAGTTTTTATCCTTCGTTATTCGTAAATTTGACTTTATAAATAATAATACTTGCATTTTTATATAATTTTCGCATTGTTTGCTTATTTTGCTAAGTTTATTTAAGAAAAAACGTTCTTATGATTTGTTAACTGGTCTGTAGCAGGCGCTAGATTATACGCGCAACTTCGGAAAGACAAGCTAGAGCTCGGGGAAACGGATAAATTAACCGCTAAAATTTCGATTAATCATAAAAAATTCGATTAACTGTTTATTTATGGATATTATTCACGACTATTATACGATTTATTATGCAACAAATTAATTTTTATTCGGATAATTTTTGGATATGGATAGAAAAGAAATGAACGCAAATAGATAATTACAAAACTCGGTCAATTGTTATGGGACAATTCATACTTCCCCCAAAAGGAGTTATTATTGACTTCTGACAGCACGAAGAAATTGAGCAGCTTTAAAAAGTCAATGGAAAATTAGCGAAAGAGAGTAAAAAATTGGTTTTATCGCGATAGACCGCCAATATATAGTCACATTGTATTCCTGGCTTTTGAGAACGTCAGCTAATTTCATTTCCATTTTTACTATACTCGAGAGAGTTAAACCCTCTCCCCTCAAGCTCTCGTAAAGGCTTCATTTACTAAATGCTAAAAGCAATTTTTATTCCAACTTCTGAAACGACTCTCTTGTCGATAATTTAGATCTTGGAGCTCTGGCTTGCTGATATATTTGTTGTCAAGGGACGAGCCGGCCGCTCGGGAACAATCATTTTTCCCTGATCTTTCCCTTTCCTGTTTTCAACGATACTCTCCCATCGAATTGGCGCTTTTTCCGCCAAAGCCCTATCTGATATACGTATAATCTCTACAGACTAAAATTCGATTTTTCAAAAGGCCTCGCGTATATATATTATATGCAACGAGGAAAAACAGGGTCATCGTTTCCAATTTTTCATTTCTTTCGATTTTGTTTTATCGCCATTCTACGCAATTCGCGGTTTTGTTTATAGCATTGTGACTTCTCAGTAATTTTACCAAGAATTTATTCGGCTTAACAGAGAATATACGACTGCAATTGTAGCCTCGGTTTTCATGATTGCCGGATGATATTCTCCGCCTACATTGATAGATAGAGAGGGGGGGCAGATAGAGGAATTGTCATGGTACCGGAGTGCTTACCCCCCTTATAGGAAGAAAAGGGGGAAACATAAGCTAGGTATGGCGTGATTTTTCAATGGAATCACGATATTATCTGATTACCTGAATAAACTCTTAATTTTACTTAGTTAATATTTTCCTTATTTTACTTATTTAATAAATTCTTAAATTTACTAATTTAATAATTTCTTAATTTTCCTTTCTTAATAAATTCTTAATTTTACTTATTTATTAATTTCTTAATTTTACTTATTTAATAAATTCTTAATTTTATTTATTTAATAATTTCTTAATTTTATTTATTAAATACAATCTTAATTTTACTTCTTTAATAAATTCTTAATTTTACTTCTTGAATAATTTCTTGACTTTACTTATTTAATATTTTCTTAATTTTAATTATAAAATATTTTCTTAATTTTACTTATTTAATAAATTCTTAATTTCACCTATTTATTAATTTCTTAATTTAACTTATTTAATAAATTCTTAATTTTACTTATTTTATAAATTCTTAATTTTACTTATTTAATATTTTCTTAATTTTAATTATAAAATATTTTCTTAATTTTAATTATAAAATATTTTATTAATTTTACTTATTTAATAAATTCTTAATTTTACTTATTTAATATTTTCTTAATTTTAATTATAAAATATTTTATTAATTTTACTTATTTAATAAATTCTTAATTTTACCTATTTATTAATTTCTTAATTTAACTTATTTAATAAATTCTTAATTTTACCTCTTTATTAATTTCTTAATTTAGCTTATTTAATAAATTCTTAATTTTACTTATTTAATATTTTCTTAATTTTAATTATAAAATATTTTATTAATTTTACTTATTTATTAATTTCTTAATTTTACTTATTTAATAAATTCTTAATTTTACTTATTTATTAGTTTCTTAATTTTACTTTTTTAATAAATTGTTAATTTTACCTATTTATTAATTTCTTAATTTAACTTATTCAATAAATTCTTAATTTTACTTATTTTATATATTCTTAATTTTGTTTAGTAATTTCTTAACTTTACTCTTTTAATAATTTCTTAATTTTACTTATTTAATAAATTCTTAATTTTATTTATTTAATAATTTCTTAATTTTACTTATTTAATAAATTCTTAATTTTATTTATATAATAGTTTCTTAATTTTACTTATTTAATAATTTCTTAATTTACTTATTTAATAATTTCTTGACTCTACTTATTTAGTAAAACTAACTTCTTAATTTTACTTATTTAATTATTTCTTAATTTTAATTATAAAATATTTTCTTAATTTTACTTATTTAATAATTTCTTAATTTTACTTATTTAATAAATTCTTAATTTTACTTATTTTATAAATTCTTAATTTTACTTAAAATGACTTTGTTAACGAAGCGTTTAAGACCAGAATTAAAACTACTATCTAATTGTGGTGTAGAAAGTTCTATGCGCGTATTTAAAAGACATTAAAACCTAAACTTTGTAACATTTTATTAAAAATAATTAATATACCACTCGCTAAGACTATTTTTAATAAAATTTAAAATATGTGGAAATACAATGATGTTAATTGTTTAATGTTTTTAATTTTACGTCGGTACGAAGTCTGAATTTTCAAATATTGAGGTTAATAATTACGAAATGAGTATAAAGAATTGTGGCTGAAAAGTTTCGCGTCCTTTTTGTAGGTGTGCACCTTTTCATTTTGATTCAAAACTAAAAAAATGACGCTAGGCCTTGGCCATATGACGATTAACAGGTTAAATTCGAGAATGGGCTTAAATAGCGACTTGGCATGCATGGTTGCAAATTTACGGCAGTTAATTAGTCCCGGTTTGTAAGCTTCAGAAATCTCAACCAATGTGACTTAATACACGAGGATAGAGGAACTACCGAAAACGACATCTATCGAAGCGTCTAGGTACTACACTAGAGCCGCCACTTGCTTTAAGCTATGGGACAGGCTCTGAAATAAGTAACTTATTTTTCATGCTAATTGCTGTTTGCTGCTGAAATTCATTTTAGGTCTTAGCGTGGTGAAACCTTACCCAATCAGTTACTTGAATAAAATCCGACCAAATTACGGTAGAATTCGCCTCTATCTCTAAAAACGTAACAAACATGATAACTTTATTCCAATTAAAGTTTTTTAATTTTCAGTATTTCTAGAGATGGTTTTAAAGTACTTTTTACTTAATTTCTCCAATTTTGAATTTAAATTGAGGTTGTAAACATAAAACGTTTTCCCGGGAAAATCTGTTTTATATATTAGGGAGGCTAACCAGAGCGCTCTAGAAGTTTGAACGACAAAGTTGAGAGTTACGTTATCATTAATGCTCATAGGTGTTCTTTTCGCGTTAATACTTCGGAGTCGGACCTTTTATAACTTGAAGACGTCGCCATATTTCTGTCACGTAATATAATATCTATAGCCTTTAAAAAAATACTTACAATTTTCCCGCTCAACAAATCGATAGATAAATATGATTGGTTATTACTTTTCTAACAACGTACGTTAATACTGGTTTAAATAGGCGAAACTATAAAGTAAATTTGGTCTTAACCAAATATTTGTTAAAATGGGAAAACAAAATCACGTGACTACGATATCACAGCCAACTTCGATTCGGTAACTCGTGTTCATAGTTGGCCGTGCAACGGTAAATAAAAAATTATTCCTTCTCGATACTGCAGACAGCTAATCAACTTACACTTTTCTATTACAAGATGTTTTAAAAAATAATAATAATTATATAATTTAGATGAATTGATCAAAATTTAAACCGGCATTAGCAAAATAAAGTGAATAATAGTTCGTATTTCTTAGGACAGATGGCGCCGCAGTTCTCCACAAAGTCACGTGACTACCATCTTCTCAGCTCCCCTGGACTTTATAATTTCGCCAAGTATTCTATATTTTTAGAATCCTTGGTTTCGCCTAAATGCTTCCAAGCCTTGTATATTATAGGTCAAATCGTAGACACATTTAAAGTAAAGAAGGGTGCACGAAAACAAATATTTGTGTTTAGATAATACTTAGACAGCCATTATACATAAGGCGCGTTTTAATATTAGTTCAACACGTTTTTATTTTCGTCATGTACCCTGGTACTTTTTTTTTAATGTGTTAAAATTCTATAGTAACTGTACATTTTTTTTAGTAGTCAGAGTGAAAGCACGCTTAACTGATTTTAATGGATTTAATTTCACGAACTTCTAGATACTCCAAACTTTGTCGTTCAAACTTCTAGAACGTCTTGCATAATTTCTATATTTAGTTTATTGGATCTACGACAAATTTCCTTAAACAAATCCAAGTTATTACTATTCTAAAGGAAAATATTTGCCGAGTTGAGAAATAACTTTTAACCTTTTACCCATTTCGCATCTTACAATTATCTTCACTTTATTCCAATTAACGGATTTTAATTTTCAGTAGCTCTAGAGAAAAGCCTTACAATTCTTGACATATTATTGAAGTGTTAAATAAACGCCACACCATTTCACAAATCCAATAGGTGTTTCCGAAAAAGATCGGTGGTCACATGATTTGGTTACTTTCTGTTGTATGCTTAAGGTATTTGAGCACGCGCTTTATTTTTCATTTTCAAAGTGCGTGCACAATCGCGCGAGCCACAATCTACTAATATATCAAGAGCGCGCGCCCATAAAATTAACTCTTTTGTACATGTATTTGTCGATATTATATTTCAGAATCAACTATTAATTTTTAGCGTAAAATATTAATTAAACTTTTTTTATTGAATTAATGAATTTCACATTTTTTCCACGAGGTTTCACAAAAAATAAGCATGGTGGGTGCTAGTTACGTTAAAACTTATCGTAGCTCCTATTAGCAGATAATTGTTTGATTTAGTTCATACTCAGTGAAATGTAAATATCCCGGAAGAATTGCGAATTTAGACTGTTGCGCTACGTTTCATTATTAACTTCTAAATGTTAGGTGGGGTGGTGGGCAAGTTCTTCGGTTTCCCCTTCCATAAAAACGTGTAGAGGTTAACGGTAATAGTGAGTGTAGGGAGCTGTGGGTCTCTTTAACGGCTCGCCACCACCCAGCGTTGCCAGACGTATGATAATTATCGCACAGTGCGATAATTTAATCAAAATTTTTAGGGCGTACTATAATTTTAATGGCGTACGATATCGTACCATTATTTCGATAATTCTGCCTCAACGTACTATAATGTACGATAATCTTTAGATTTTTTTTAAAAACCTACGAACGATTTATATTTTATTATTAATTTATATAACTTTTCTACTTAAAAATGAATTATATACATTTTCTGTACGCGTAGTCCAGAGTGTGAGTTTATTACTCCTAGCTATTACCGCATTTTTTAAAACCTTTTTAAACATATTAAGTTCAGTTAATAATGATAATAGACATTTTGTTTATTTCCCTGAAATAAAACTCCCGTAGTGTTTTAAAAAATCATCTAAATTCAACGCATTTATGTATGAATTAAAATTTCTCGCCAAAAAGAAATGTACGATAATTTTCCAGGAAAATCGATAATTTTTTGGCCTAGATACGATAATTTCAGATTTACGATCTGGCAACGCTGCCACCACCCTACTACGCATTGTAACCCGGCCACCTGAATTAATGGCTTTAAAAGTAACTTAGGCCTAAGGTGGTGCCTTGGGTATTAGCCTAGCTGATTATTTAACTATATTTAGCTAAATCTTTAGTTCAAAATTATCTATTTAAAATTTACATTAAACTATTACCAAACGTAATTGAATGATCCATTTTCGTTAACTAACCTGTGTAGTTATTATTGATTTGCATAGCTGGCTTTTAGTGAGATAGTAAAATAAGCAGGGAACGCTTCCATTATTTAATTTAAAGGAAAAGTTTGATTCCAAGTTTTCTAGCGCTAAAAGTATAATTTACACTCTTAAAATACAAGTTAAGAATTTTTTTTAACGAACCTTAATAATTAGTTATATATTAAATTAAATTCATTAACGCTGAAATTTGGGTGCCGCCATTACCGATTTCAAATAAATTAACGATCAGTCACCGAAGACACTACGCACGAAACTATAGAGCCTACTCTCTCTTGCTCTATCCGAATAGAGATAAAAGCAGCCTTATCGTTGTACATATGCTGTATTTTCAACGTGATTCTCTCTTTGTGGTCACATGTCTCACAGACTCCTCAATCGTTGGCGGGAGTTTGTTTTAGACTGGCCAATAAAAATACTAGATTATAAATCGTCTGCTCTTCCGTATTCTGCATGAGCCCGCAAGTAAGAAGGGAAACGCCTACTTACTTCGGCGCTACCATTCGACGAGAGCTTACTGATTTCCCTCTTCTTCCCCTCTTGCTTGGCCAATTGAAGGGCTGCAGCGATGTCACTAGTGTGACGTGACTCTTGATCTAGGTTCGTAGAGAAAAATACACTATTGACTCTTGATGACGCATGTTCCGGAAAAAACGTTAAAACGCCCCCTACTCCAAAAATTAAGCGTACAGTGTCATCTAGTGTTAGTTTAGAGAAGATAATTTGCAGTGCCATCTATTTTTCACTTTTTATTCAAAACTTTTGTAATGCCATCTTCTTACAAACCAAAAAGGAATAGCCCTAAAACAATGCCATCTACTTGAAATTTCATGAACTTTAGAACAACATCTTTTAGGATAATAATAATAATTAAAAATAGCCTTCCATAGTAATTTGAATCTTGTTTGAAATTAAAACAGAATAAATATAGAATTATTTTTTTACAATATTTTTATTACATATTCAGCTTTAGTGTACAATTTATCAGAAGAAAATAGGGGAAGTACGTATCTGTAGCTTTGAGCCGTAGAAGTCGTCGTGTGACCCACGAAAATGCCTTTTTACGCATAATAAACCAAACTGAAAAAGTAGTTCCAATTTTGTTTTGATTCAACACGGCTATAAACGACGAAAGCAAATACGCCTTAGCTCAATTAGCAGAGAATGAGAAGTACAATATGTCACAATTGTTCAATTTAAGAAAAATTGATTTTTTAAACGATGTAATCATCCGCGATTTCCCGCCAAACCGTTTTAGCGCGAAAATTCGTGAAAAGTGACGCCTTTCCAAAGCTGACTAGAAGCGTACTTCCCCCTATTTTCTTCTGAATTTATTGAATAAAATTTACATAAAAGTACGGCCAACTTTTGAAAAACGGAAGAAGAGCTTCGTGAAGTTACCAATAAGTGACGAATATTCTTTAGTTCGTTTGCCTTATGGAATTAAATTCTAGCAAGAAATATGAACCTGTAGGCCATATAACATTATAATAAGCCATATCGAAATATGAACCTGTAGGAGTACCAAACTTGGGGTTTTGTATTATCAGTAGCTACTAAGCGGCTGGAGCTCTGTTCCAACAGCCAAATGTAGGCGGTGGTGACAATTACATCTTTTATGTTGCTATAATTGGCTGTATTAAGAATGGCCGGTACGCCATTCTTATTTAGGGGGTCAGCGCGATTTCCTATGGCTAAAATTAATACAGCCAAACGCAGGAAAATCAATAGTCGTGTCGCTTAAAAATTTTAAGACTTTATTTTAAGCGATTTAAGATTCAGTATTCTGGATGCCTAGCGGCATTATTCTTACTGTCAACAATTATTGTCTGCCAGTACTACAATTAATATTAATGTAACAGCGTTGCTGTACAGTACAGAGATATTCATACGGATTTGCTGCTACTGTCAACTTCAGCGAGAAACGTATTAGAATCCCGGTATTTAACGAAAGTTAATCGACTGTAGATAACAAGCTTCGTACTGTTATGAGTTAGTGTACCATTTTTGACATGCAAAGCCAACTGATCAGCTCGTAGCCAGTTTCCCGGAAAAATGAAAAAATAAAATTTTGTCCGTCTTCGAGTTAACGTTAATTTTCGCACTTTACTCAAGAAATAATAAACCATTTCGTATGGGAACTTTATTTAAATCTCATTATTTATACGTAATTAAGTATTTTTTAAGTAACAATTATCATTTTCGTAATTCATTTAATTGCGAATTAATAGTAGTTAACATTTAACCGTTAAGCCTTTGCTTCGTAGGGAAAATTAGCCTGTAGAACCCGATCATATATTCTAGGTTAAAACCGAGGGGCTAACCACTCTTAGAAAATATGTACACCGGATTACACTTAGATTACCACTGCCAAAGGCAGGGACTTCAAAGATTACGCGTAATCCCATTAGTACAGTCAAAGGTACGGCTCTGTACACCGATTACGCGGAGTGATCAGCCCCTCGGTTAAAACTAACGTATTTAGTAGTACCAGAAATAATTTTGTGGAAAGTGAAATTTAGTTTGAAGATAATTTTGTTTTATCTCTTACATATTTTTTTTACCCAGCTAATTTTTTCAGAGTTAAAAAAATAATCGTTGAATTTTGATTTAGGTGTATCCATTTAGCATTGTGAAAATAATTTTGAGAATTTTAATTACAGTAATGAAGTATGGTAAATATTTGAATAATTTTTCATAACAATAAACGTTTTGGGCATTCAAACTTAATCCTCTATGTAAAGGCGTCTTAATTATTCAAAAGCTTAAAGATAAATTATTGTTATTTGAGGATCAGTAGTGTACGAGCCATACCGTTGTAAGGTAGTGCAGCCAGAACAGGACTGGAGCCGCCCATTCAAGTACTGTTGATAAATGTGCTTACGTACACTAAGCGCGTTAGAATTTTTTTTAGATTTTTAATATAATATATACTCATATTAATTGCCTTTGTGGCTATTTTCATTTACAATGTCTGTGTACCCCATTCTATTATAAAATAAATTACACATGGTTGGTTTTTTATTTGAAAGCTCGGCAGAGTTGGAAAACTCTTGATACATGATTGAGATAAAAGTAAACGATTAGAGGCTCTTCACAAATCATGCTATGCTACCCATAAACACTATCTCATCAAAGGTCTGTTTTTGATTGAAAGTTTTACTAAAATTAGCATATTTCACTTGCTTACTAGAACCAGTTATACACCTATTATCTTGTTATCTAAGTCTTAATGGCAAATTAAACCTCAATTTGACATAACCAATTATCATCTTTATTTCCCAATGTTAAGTAAAATATTTAAAATAATATTCAATATATTAAATTACATTCAATAATATTAAAATGTCTGTACAAAATATTTTTAAAAATAAACCTATTTATTTTCTAACTTATGGATTTTGTTTTCAATTATAAATTTTAGTAAAAATTTTCCCTCTGATGCAGAGCAAAGGGACAGCTATTAAATAAAAAATGCTTTTATCAAAGCAGTTGGAAGGTTAATTTAAGGGGTAGTTTGGATCTATGAAGGCACAGATATTTGAAATGTTTTAGATTAAAGAGTTATTTTTTGGAATTATTTTAAAAAGCAAAATATATTTCTAAAATAATATCCATAAATTTTCCCTCACCTTTTATATATTTTAAAACCATTTCCTTAAATTTAAGCCTTGAAACTGTAACAGTAAACTGAGAAAATTTTAAATTGTAAAGGATTACGTGTAAAATTACAGCATTTAAATTGCTGAAACTCATTATAGAAACTAAACTAGTAAAGAAGTCATCAATAAAAGAGATTTGCAATCAATTTAATCAAGAAAGTTATGAAATTTAACATGCCGTACATTGTAAACCCAAAGTTACGACTGAATGACTTATTTCAATTTGACTAAGTCTTTCTTGAAAGTCCCTTTAACAATTCCAACAGGCTACTGCAGTGTAACTGCACACATTTCATCAGGCACATTTCATCAGGCCTTTCTAGAAAGAAATGAGGTCATTTTAAAGTAACTCTATTGTCATTTTGTTTTACTACTACTTGACTTGGATCTTCAGTTTTTCATGATGTATGCCAAATTTAAATACTGTAGCATAGTTCTACTTTAAACCAGAAGTTTAAAATAATAAGTGCAGACTTGGATAGATATAATTTAGTCTGTTTTATCAATTCATTATGAGAATTAGCTTACATAGAAAGTTGCTAACTCCTTTAACCGTTAAATTTCTTATGTATTTAAACAAAATTTTTATTTAACATATAATAATATTATAATATTTTGCGAGTAGTCGTTTAGTTGGAAACACAAAACTGCAGAATCCAATTACGACTGCATAGCAAACGTCTATACAGGGCTTCCACATTTGATAATTGATATCTAAAATTTTCCTCTTGCGATAATTTCATTTTCGCGTTTTCGACCTAGTAATTCCCATTTTTTATCCCTTGCTCTTAATACTAATTTATATAGATATTATGATAAATTCTTAAAATTAATGAAAATTTAAGGTTTTATTTATTACACAATTACCTACATTTTAATAATTTAGCAAAAACATATCCTCAAAAGTTGCTTTGGATATTTAGATTGTGACTTTCATTACTTTTATAATGACCCTTTATTAAATTTCCATCGCTTTTCCCGTTTTCCCTTTTAAATTGCATTATTCCCTTTCAGCGTTTTTAAAGATTGAAAAATTCTGGAAAAAGGAAAAATTCCCCGAATATGGAAGCACTGCGTCTATAGCATTGAAAATCAATGCCAGAAATAAGCGTTTCAAAAATATGGTGCCTTATCAAGCAAAATATCTCAGCTCGTAGTATGTCTTATCTTTCTAATTTTTTATCCCACAGCCTTATTTTATATCCATGGCGGCCGATTTTGTAAATTCATTTTAAATATTTCCATTAGAATATACATAATTCTGAACTAAACACGCGAACTCCTTTACAATTTAAAATTTTCTCAGTTTACTGTTACAGTTTCAAGGCTCAAATTTAAGGAAATGGTTTTAAAATATATAAAAGGTGAGGGAAAATTTATGGAAATTATTTTAGAAATATATTTTGCTTTTTAAAATAATTCCAAAAAATAAGTCTTTAATCTAAAACATTTCAAATATCTGTGCCTTCATAGATCCGAACTACCCCTTAAATCAACCTTCCAACTGCTTTGATAAAAGCATTTTTTATTTAATTCAAATAGGGATGGCTCTTAAATCCACTTATGGAAATAACTGCTTAGCCATTCGCCATCCCTACAGGCTATTCTCCCAATCACAAAAATAAATAAAGTTTTTTAGTATTGTTTGGAAAATGTGTAGAAATTTGTGAAATAAATATTTGACTCAATTCGGTTTTGTGAAATATTTTCGTATACACTAAGCAATTGTTTAGTTATGCTTTGTTATTATGGCGCCAAAAATGAAAAATTGGTGATGAAGACCCTAGCTTCATATACTGCAGAGGAAGGGGAAGCCTATATTTCCCATCTTAAGGAACCCAAATGTGAAGAGCTTCAGCGGCCCAAAAGCAGTGCTCAAAACGAGAAGCAGAATAATCGATGGGAAACAGTTGTTCTCGGGGTTAATCTGCTTTGCTAGCCCCCTAAATTTCCTCATCTGATTTTAAAATAATGGAACAACCTGAAAACTGATGCAAGAAAAAACAATACTGTGGCGGATAATATCCAGACATACTTAAAAATGAAACACTTAAAAAAACACTTGTACATATTATTGCATAAGTGTCGTACGGAGGAGTTCCTGGTAGTATTTATAAACTACCAAATATATAGAGTTGTAATGATGCGAGGAGATAATTGTTAATTGTTACATTCAGCCTTTTCAATCTGACTGCGTCCAGAGAGAGTCAGACGTTCGGAAGATTAATGAAGCTTCTGGAGTAGGGAAAAAGTTTTATGTAAAAAGTAATTGTGATAAAATAAATATTACCTTTAAGTATAATGCCAATGAATTAACTGAGTTTAGTGCTCTTGCCAATTGTAACTGGACGGGAGAAGTTTTTCAAAGTTTGAAAAATTATGCAAGAGACAGCAGGATAAAATTATATTCCAATACTCGATAGACACCTCGGCCCTAACAGTAAATAAAAAAACATTACAGTAAATATCATTCGTATTGACGTATTTTTAAGCCCCAGCCCTTGTGGGTTAGGACACTAAGCCAAAGTGCAAAGATATCACCCAAATATACATGGGAATGTGTACTATTGATGTGCGCAGAGTTCATTCGGTAGTACGGATCTGCAAATAAAAATATTTGTATTTCCAAATTAATAATGTAATCATAATTTACAAAGAGTGTTGTACCATTGGCTCTTCAATTTTATAATTTTGTACCGGAAAGCCGCATGTGTTGATGAGCGTTACTGAACGTAGCCCAGATTCGTGGTTACTAGACAAAACACGTTGAAAACAGCCTTAGCTTTAAAAAAAACGACAAATAAAATCTTATGTTCAATGATTGTAACGTACATATTAAATATCTGCTTCTCCAATAATGCGCATAGCTAAACATTCTCAATTCCACGCTACCTTCGTTAAAAATTTCTACTTCTTCCGCTAAGCCTATAGCTTCAATTCCCACGACAGCAGCAATAACTCCCATTACAGTTTCGGCAAAATTCACTTTACAAATGATATTAAAAATGTCGGAAAATTTTAACCGGAAATTGGGAATTCAAAACCAGTAATACGTCATACTAAAGCAGCCCTTCAATTGGCCAAGCAAGAGGGGAAAGAAGAGGGAAATCAGTGAGCTCTCGTCGAATGGTAGGGCCGAAGCAAGATAGGCGTTCCCTTTATACTTGCGGGGTCATGCAGAATATGGCCGGCTGTGTTTCTTAAGCCTAGGTCTAACAGTCTCTCTCTAATTTTTTGCAATTATATTTCATTAATCTGAAATTCTTCGTGTAAATCTATATGAAGTTGAACAGAAGAAGAACTCAGGGAAATAGAAAATCAACGAAGAAATGAGATAGTTGGTAATGCCCAAATTCAAATCAATTTAGAGGAAATCAAAAAACTAGAAATGTGTCCCTGAATGGGTTGGCCTAACTGATGATCATGAACAAATTCAAAACATGAAGATATATTTAAGTTGGAAGGATGTAAGGAGAGGGCTCAGCTGTTGCAAACAAATTGAGAAGGTTATTGAGTACTTAAATGAATCTGATGGAGATGAACCAGCTCAGTGTGTAACTAATGACATTGATTATAAGTTTATGTGCAACGAAAGCGTGCTTTCAGAGCCACTTATAGGAGCTATTTGCACGCTCGTCAAAGACAATTACCTGGACATTTTACAAACAGGTAGGTCATTTTATATTCAAATTTACATGTAACTTTAACTAATTATATTTTATATTTTAGAACATATCGTTATACAGCTTATCGAACGTATACGCATCTCATTTTTCAGAATCTGGAGAGAGGTATTCGCAACGCTGTCCCACTTTGCACAATTCTTGACATACGAAAAAACCTTCCTGAAGATGATGTAAATGCGTATACAATCTACGAACCTGGAGTGGAAATTGAGATATTTAGGGCTATTTAAGAAGTTTTATACGCTACCAATACTTTTATGATATTATGATGATGATTTATAAGATATTCTGATTCTGAATATCTATTTAATCACTAATAGTTTGTTATAGAAATGTTGTGATAGTAAATAACCCAATACCTCGCTACTATAGTTTTGCGTTGTTGATATAAATTCTATAGGCTATTTTTATATCTTAACGATATGAAATTTTCAAGTTCAATCATTTCTCTGGTGCTATAAATTATTGACCAGATTTACAGTTTTAAATATCTAGATTAAGTCAATTGATTATACTGTAATACTAATTCAACTTAATCACACCTTTTAAATATTAAAATTTTTGTTTTTCACGTTCAATAATACTAAAGTTAATTCTTTAAATATTAAATTTAATCTTTTGATAGCGTATAATATACTATATTATTATTTCATTAGCCCAATTAGTTCTACAGTTAAAACAGTCAGTCTGAATAGCAACTTCTTTACTATTTTGGTGGATGTAGTGGGTTTTATTACTAACTTCTGGATCAGTTTGTATTCCTATTTCTATGGTTTTGGGAAATGTAATATCACTTGCCTCATTAGCTGATTTTTCACGAATTTCTTCCCCAGATGACGTCTTCTACTACATTTGGTAAGTTTAGTGTTGGCACAGAATCTGACTTCAGTGTTAACTTTTGCTTCGAAAATTCTTTGACCAATTCAACAGTATTGAAACACTCTTGAGTGAAATGTAATTGACATACTCGAGAAGAATCACAAAATTGGTTTACAATTAATCGACTGTCAGCCCTGTTAATATTTGACAAAGGCTTAGCCTCTAATGTTGCTATAACTTCGAACTTTTGTTTCACCGATTCTTTGGCATATTTAATCCACTTTTAGCTGATTCTAAATGTTCTTCCACATCGGGAATTTTAAAGCGACTAACACCAGATTGTTTTGAAGTTGTTTTACAACCTTCAATCAAGCAACGTTGGATTTTAATATTTTCCATCAGATGGCAAGGCATTCGCTATGGCCAATGATTGAGGAGTCTGTGAGTCATGTGACCACAAAGAGATAATCACGATGATAATGCAGCATGTACAACGGCAAGCCTGCTTTTATTTCTATTGGGATAGAGCAATGAGACTCAGGCTCTATAGTTTCGTGCGTGGTGCCTTCGATGATTGATCGCTAGATTGTTTTGAAATCGGTAATGGCGGCACCCAAATTTCAGCGTTAATGAATTGAATTTAATTCATAACTAATTATTAAGGTTCGATAAAAAATTTATCACTTGTATGGCCTTCTTAAAGCCCCATTTTCATGCTCGCTGGTAGCGGGTAAAAATCGACAAAATCCGCTTCAGCTATACACTTTTTCACTTTCCGCGTCGCTCTGTTTCAAACAGATATTTTAGCTTTATTTTCACGCTTGCGAGTGGCGGAAGTGAATTTTGACGATTTTTATCCGCTACCAGCGAGCATGAAAATGGGGCTTAAGAGTGTAAATTATAGTTTTAGCGCTAGAAAACTTGAAATCAAACTTTTCCTTTAACGATTTTGAAAAACATTTACACGGGCAGGTGGTGGACAATGAGCCTAGCTTATTATTATTATTTATTATTAAATAATAATAATCAGCTAGGCTAATACCCGAGGCACCACCTTAGGCCTAAGTCATCAAGTTACTTTTAGAGCCAATTATTCAGGTGGCCGGGGGGTTACAATGCGTAGGAAGGTGGTGGCCAGCCTTTCATGCTACGTGAGCCAACAGCTCCCTACACTAAATATTACCGTATTGTATAGCATACTCGAAAACGTCGAAAAAAGTTATTTTGGCAAAAAAAAGGCTAATATGTCCATTCTATGACGACGCGCTCCACGGAACTAGGAATTGACATGTCGAGAATTATTGAAATATGGAACAACTCAGAGAATGGTGTTTCGTATTATTTCAAATGTGTTTTGTTGAAAGAGTCGAAGGAATTCATTTTCTTCAAAATCGGGGTGACCATGGAATTATCCTTATGGCCTGAAAAATTAAACTTTCTGGGCGATCAATATCCGAGTCGCGGTAATTACGCTATTCCAGCAAACGATAACCATTTCTCAGAACTTGAGAAATATTTTTAAATAAAAAGAGATTTAGCAGAGTCGCTAAATAGCCCGAAATTTAGGAATACAAATGTTGCCAAATTCCAAGTAAAGCGCTAAAGCCAGTCGTTCATTTTATAGGAATTCGTTTTTGATTGGGAGAGAGTTCTAAGTCTGCTTCGCCGGATCGAGCATTTCCTATTTCTGTCAGAACTTTTAATGGTCGACTGGAAAACGGGGTACAAATAAAACTGAAGCAAAATGAGTTTTCTCATCTCCGTTTCCGGCGGTTTCCGGTCCGCAAAATTTCGACATCCATTTCCAGTCGCCCTTTCCTGCCCTGCCCGGGCCCAAGCCCCATTTCGCTTCGAAAGCCCCGGTGGGCCGAACACGTTCGTTCGAGATCGTTGTCGACGTAACGAAGGTTTAACGAGGCTCGTTCGCGATACAAAAACAACAGCCTAAAAATCCGCAGAAACAACTGACGCGTTCTAAATCAAATGAACCTTTCCACGCAGCCACGAAATGGATATCACCAACCAATTATTATCCCTATCGCTGCCCAACTACTAGACCAACACTATTCCGTAAAAGTAGGTTAGTTGAACAATATATTTAAAGAAAGGGAAAAGGTTTCCCCCGGTGCTAATTGGATGATTAATCGACTACAGAAAACTAGCCACAGTAGGGTTATATTTTTCCCGACGTTTTGAATTTATTATTATTATTCCCGACGTTTTGAATTTATTATTATTATTCCGACGTTTTGAATTTATTATTATTATTCCCGACGTTTTGAATTTATTATTATTATTCCCGACGTTTTGAATTTATTATTATTATTCCCGACGTTTTGAATTTATTATTATTATTCCCGACGTTTTGAATTTCTAAAATGTGTACGCTACTGTTAGAATGATGTCAACAATATTGGTCGTATGGCATTTTTAATCAGGCAATTTTCTATGAATAATTTACTCTTCAAATAACCGTAAATGAGTAATTTGCCCGAAACAGGTACTTTTGGCTGAATAATAAAAAATTTTGAATGATTAATTTATTCCAAAAATAACCGTTATGAATGATTTAAGTAAAACAGGTACTTTTCCCCGTATAATCATGTTTTATCATAACTTGTATTCTGTATAGTTTTTACACGCCCAAACTGAGATTATTTTTAAGAATGTTCTATCAATTATGAATAGGTGTTATCATATTTCATTATCATTTCTTTTAAGGGTTACCTTTTTCCAAATGAAATAACCTGAAATCGTATCTAGTTTTAAATTTAAAAGGTAAATTTATTAAAAGCAAGTGGTGGATGTAGTGTAGTACCTGGATGGTACGATATATGTCGTTTTTAGAAGGCCCCCAAACATAATGTATTAAATACGATTGTTTGGGATTTCCGAAGTTTACGAACGGCCGTCCCTTACCTGTTAATTGTCTTATGACCGAGGCTTAGTGTCAAATTTGAATCGCAAATTTTAGAAAACATATTTTCAATTGAACCAAAATAATTTCAAATGGGAAAAGCTACACAACTAAATTGTTTATTAACAGAGATTGTTATGGATCAAGGATTTTTTACAAAGTGAACAATAGTTAGTGTCGCCGGTTAAGTTGAGAAATCTCTGGAACTTCTCGTCGGGTGATGAAATTAAAATATTGCGTCTACGATAAGGGGCGATACTTTAAGAGCTCTTTTAGGTGAAATTAGGAACAGCATGCGAGAAGTGCCCCCTTGTTTTAAGCGTGTCCATTCCTTCTAAATACCTTTGTAATATCACTATCAGGAATTCTTTTAACTATACGAAATTATCACGCTGTATACTTTCCACGTCGACCTGGTTGTGGGATCATTAAGAGATAACCTGCTTGTTCGCGTCATAGCGTGATGGCTGAAGCGCTGCGAGTGAAAGGTTCTCTCTTCTGTATCTCAGTCAGACAGCGGACAGCGATAGTGAGAGAGATAGCGAGAGAGGGGATAGTGCGCCTTTTGAAATAGCGCATTGAGGAGCGTGCAAGGGCGGTATTAGGGGCCCACAAATCTACATGAGAGGGCACCGCAGTCGATTTATACATAACATAAATTTAATTTTAAAGTCAATATAAAGGGGGCCCATGATTGAGAAAAATCTCCTGGTGCCGCCCCTGCATTCGTGTTACTATGCGATAAAGATTCGTATAATGATTCCTAGTGACATATATGAATTCCCGAAAACTTCTGAACATTGTTCTGGCATTAAATCTTATTTCAATCGGAGTTCCAGCTTTCAACGCTCGTAATAAGAGTCGCAATGCCACAGTATAAGACCGAAGATAATAAAAAATCTGAAAAAGTAATTTGAATTAAGCGACAACTAGCTCGAAAAATGAACTTAAAAGTTCAAGCGTGTTTTTACTTAATACAATATTTGAAATTTAAATATTCGGACATGATGTGCCAATAGCCGTTCCTAAATAAGACGATGTAATTGGAAGCTTTAAATACTAATTCAAACGCTACACCAACTTTCCAATAGAAAATCTTTTAGAAATCTGGCGTAGAAGTTGAACAAAGTACCATATCTCTTAGAATCCGAGAAATTGGACGGCACGTCTTCTTTCAGGATAGGTATTTTTAAATTCGTTTGTCGTAAGTGATTTTAGTAGCTCTTCCGCCTTTGAACCCCTTTTCGGAACTAGATGTTTTATCTTCCCCAGATCATTTTCTACTTTTGCCTTTTGCCATTTTCCAACCAGGGGGTGGTTTTCTTTGCCCCCTTTCCCTGCTCCCCCCCTCTACACCCCTTTTCCTCGGCACCAGCGTCTCTATAGATTTTCAGGCTGAGACTGAGTGCCTACACCCCCGCAGAGCCTCTCTCCTGACCCCCCCCCGGTTTGCCATAGACAGGGAGGGAGGGGAGGGAAGCCCCCTCATTTTTACCCCAGCAGAGGTCGCTGCGCGTCGTCTCCAGCTCCCCCCTCCCCCCCCGTTTGATCGATAAATCCTAGAGAGACGAGAACGGTGGCCGACTAGGCTTATTAGCCGAGCATCTCTGGCGTGCTCCAGCTAGCAACCGAAAGCCCCCTGACTTTCAAAAATACGCTTTGAATATCTTTGACTATAGCACACCTACATCCAATTAAGAACGCGTAAAATTTGTATTTCCTCGACGTACCTTCCAGCAAAAGTCCCACACTCCAAATCCTTCCTTAAATTTGCCTAAAAAATTTAGTTAATACGCGTGAAATTTAAAATATTTTTTTTTCTAGTTTAGAAATTCTATATTGACATTTTTGGAGAGGAAAATTAATAGGTCGGTAATACGGCGAAGGCCGGTTTCGATTTTAATACGCGAGAGATGCTTTAATTTCGCTTGTTTTTGGGTAATGGTATTATCTAATTAAATTTAGCGCGCTCTGACCGAATATAAATTTGGAAAATCGATACGGCGTTTCGAGGTTATTTGTTTGGTTCGCACTCTATCGCATTAACGACGTTTATGCTCTATTGGTAATAATCTTTTCGCAGTTGACTAAATCATCGGGATATTAATGATTCGTTCTTACATCGGCAAATAGAGAATTATAATCGATACAACCGAGGTCGTCGATCTCTTAATGTCGCCGTGGCAATTATTTGAATCGGCAGCGATGGAATGAAACGCGATACACGGTAATATGGAGGACCGTTCATTCCAAATCAACCGCTCGCATATGCCTTCGAATAGAGTTAAAGATCTTTTCACACGAGATCACATTTTTGCCAGACATTTTTGGTCAGCACCAATCGTTGCGGGACAACACCCGTTGCTAAATATTGTTGGACACGATTCGAGAAATAATGTTGGCCAACGCGAGTCGCAAAACATTGTTTGCCAACGCGACTCCCAAAACAATGTTGGCTGACTCGAGTTGCGAAACATTGTGGACCAACACGAGTTGCGAAACATTGTTGGCTAACGCGAGTCCCAAAACAATGTTGGCCAACTCGAGTCACAAAACGTTGTTGGCCAAGACGAGTTTCCAAACATTGTTAGCCAACACGAGTTGTAAAATATTGTTGGTCATGAAAAGTCGCGAAACATTGTGCGTGAACGCGAGACAGGTACATTGTTGATCCACACTAACAGCGAAACATTGTTGGTCAACACCAAACTGAAAACATTTCTAGCCAACAAGAGTCGCGAAACATTTTGCGCGAACGCGAGACAGGAACATTGTTGATCCACACTAACAGCGAAACATTGTTGGTCAACACCAAACTGAAAACATTTCTAGCCAACAAGAGTCGCGAAACATTTTGCGCGAACGCGAGACAGGAACATTGTTGATCCACACTAACAGCGAAACATTGTTGGTCAACACCAAACTGAAAACATTGCTAGCCAACAAGAGTCGCGAAACATTTTGCGCGAACGCGAGACAGGAACATTGTTGATCCACACTAACAGCGAAACATTGTTGGTCAACACCAAACTGAAAACATTGCTAGCCAACAAGAGTCGCGAAACATTGTTAGTCAAAACGAGTCGCGAAACAGTGTGGGCCAACAGGAGTCGCAATCCAAGTTGTTCCGTGCCTAAATGTTTTTATTATTGACTAATAAGATAGCATAGTATTGTTCTAATATCGTTATTGGGTAGCTGCTTGATTAACGGATGGAACTTGAAAAAGCAGATCAGTGAAGAAATTCAGATTAGGTGAACAGATTTGATTTGATCAGAGAAGATAAAGTGGGTGTTATCTGCATGAAACCATAGTTTAAGAATCAAATACAGTTATTCCTAAGCAGATATAAATGAGAAGAACCAGAAATGTGATATTACCTTGGAAATCGAAACATTCTAATAATAAGCAGTTGAATTTTGAATTGAGATGGCACGAGCATTGGTAAACAGATAATTCAATTCCAATTATTGATATATTTGAGCCAATTGTTCCTGGCGTAGCTGCTACTTATTAATAGAGCGTTGTTAGGATAGAACAGAATGGTTGTTTATTGTGCAGTAAAACAGTTTACAGGATAACAACAGCAGCAGTTGTCACTATCTCGCTACGATAAAAAAACATTAAATTGATTTCATTTACATTTACATGTTTTGTAGGGTCTTCACATAAACTATACATTAATACAATATTAAAACATTCATAAACAAAAATTTAGAAATTTGGTTATTTACATACCAATCAATTTTTAAGTTTGGTATTTACATGAGAAAATTTCGATTTTGTCACTGAAATCGTTGCAAGGCATTAACGTGTTTAACTTGTAAATAATTAAAACCTTTAGAGAAAGGTTTGTTTATTTTTTGACAAAAAGCGACTTTTTATAAAGTATAAATTCACGTAAAGCTTTTGATAACCGATTAAACGAGTAAAACCACTAATTAAAAATGTTCAAATTACTTATATCTAGCCCTCATTTCTTCGAAAATGCTCAAATAGACCGATTTCAAAATAACGTTTTTGCGAGTGACAGTACCTTTACATTGTCAGGTATAGCAGTATAGCAGACTTATTTACCTGCTTTAATACCCTAAAATGGCGGCGTATTTTCACATGCAAAATGAATTTTAAGAAACCCAATTGCTTATATCTAGCCCTCATTACTTCGTGAGACGACATAGCAGACGACAAACAGTGAAGCTTAAGTTTTAGTTTCGTTTTGGAATAAAAAATGCAAAATATTTTATTCTGCATTTTTATTTGAAATAAATAGTACTTAAATTTTAAATATTTCTAATTCATTTCTCGATATTTTTTAATGAAAAAAGTGGATTTAACCATAGATTTTTTGGTTCTGATAAGTAAGCCGACGAAAATCGCGTAATGTTAGCGTACCTATCTGAAAGATAAAATTATTCAACGGGTATTTAAAAATTGCCGATTTCGTCATAATACCATAACGACATTTTTAATTTTGAGATGATTTTAAACGTTGCTCTAAATCCCGCACGTGCTTTTAATTTCCCTTTTAATTGATTTAAAACAACAACCCACAACAACGGTTTTTTTCTTTTTAGATACTTCACTTTTATATGTAATATCATCAAAAAATTTCTTACTATTTGCTTGCTGTTTGTTAGCTTTTAATTAATTATATTTATTTTGCCATTTTCAGAGCTACACTGGATTTAAATAAATGATCCAAGAAACATTCAATTAAAAAACCATTTATATAATTATCAAATTAAATATTAATTAATCCCTGTAACAACTTAAATACATTATGTTTTGGTTTTCTGTAGGATATATGGCTGTTAATTAATTAAACACTTAATTAATTTATTTTACTTCGGTAGAAATACTCTACAAGCAAGATCCTTCCTCCTCAAACATTTAAATCAGCCCGCTACCAGATTGGTTCTGTAAAGATGACGTCTTTCAAAGGGATTGAAGTACACGATGGTGACGTTCTTCCTCCCCCCCCCCCACTCTGAGAAAATCAACTCAACAAGGTCTTTCTCTTTAATGCAATTTTTTATAATTAGTTTTCGCATGGTTGACCTGCGCGTTTGAAAATCTGAAATTACTGTACGACTCAAGCATGCGCTCGTTAATTTTTAAAAGTAAGAGTCAGTGACAAAAGCGCTAAGTTAAAACAAGAAAAGCAGGGTGATTTATAGAAAGACGTATTAATGCCACCTAGGAGCAACAAACACAGCACCCCGTACAAGGAGAACGCAACCCGTCGAAAGTCGTGTATTTTCTTGCGTACATATTTCATTGGTTAAACGATTTAGCGCCTGCTGCCGTCGGAAGGGGAAAATTGGGAAATTGTCTTGCCCCCCGCCCGTAAAACGTTCAGCGTAAAGGTTCGCCCAACGAAATTTGTACACAACACTGCCTTAGCGTGTTTAAAGGCTAGCTGCGTTCTCCTTGTGTTTGTTGCTTCTAGATACCACAACCACGTCGGTATCTTCATTTGTATGCCTAGGAGGGCTCGGATGTTTAAATCAAGTCGAGCTTTCCAATTAGTGAGACACTTGAAAATGGACTGTGTTTCAATCGCGTCAGTACGCGTCAGTGATAGGCAACCAATGAGGTAACGCGCGGATTTGATTGGTTTAGGGGTTAGGAGCCAGGTTCGCACTTACCCCTAAAATCGCTTCGTTTAAGATAACTATTTTCAAAACCAGCGTGAGAAATCGCTTCGTGTTGGTTTGGGAAGCAACTCGGTTCGCTTAGAATCACTTTCAAAAGACGGGGAAGTAAAATTGCTTGTATTTTCAAAAATAATGGGAATAAAATTCTAAATAATGTCCAATAATATTACTGTATGTATATAGTAATATTAACTAATTGTTTTGGGATATTGTTTAGTATTTTCAAAATTCTGGTTATAATTTGAAATGACGTTTAGCCTTGTCTATAAGCGACCCGGGGTGGAGCAATTTCTTACGTGTGAACCAAGAATTATCGTCGGCGGTCAAAACTGGCATTCAAACCGACCTCAACTGGGTTTTAAGCTCTAGTATGACCGTGGTTTTTGAGAGTGAAGTGGATTGGACACAAAGCTAAAAGCCGTATTAAAATGGTTTGTTATGTACGTAGAAGCGCATGAAATTTTAATTATATTCTGGATTATCTTCTAATTGTATAGACAAAGATGTAGTGTATATTTCAATTATAATTTTCCAGCCTACAGATGAACTAAAAGGAATTTTAAAAAGAAAATAAAAATTCTAATTGAAAAAGTCCTGCCAAATTTTAATCAAAATTTTTCTTAAATAAAGGATACCAAATACGCTTCAGAAATCCTTAATTCACTTGCAATTTATATGCAAAACGTTTTTCAATTTCTGAATTACCATGAAAAAGATGCTAAGGAAAATAGACTTAAGCTTCCGTAGATAAAGATAAGAGCAAGAGTTTATAGGAATATAAGTATATAACTGCCAACATGTTCGAGAAGATAAAATAAGATCGTGATACGTCATTTTTCAGCCTGAGCGCGTTTTTTCGGAGAAGGCTACAGAAAATAAGTGATGCAGGAACCAAAATTTTCGAATTAACTTTTTTAAATAAAATATTAACCACAACATTAAAGAGGTTAAAACTAGCTAGAAAACGTAATATTATCCCTAAAAATTTTGTAGTGTTGCTTAACTTATTTATTTGTACAAGAATTTAAAAAAAGAACCACGGTCTAAAACATAACGCATGTTTTACAATCAAATTCTTGAAAAAAATAAAAATTAGAACAATTATTATTCCATGCAAAATAAACCATATCATCCTGAAAAATGTCTTTAGTACTAAAATAGTAAATTCGATTACTAGCTTCAAATATTGTGTTTTTAAGCTTTCCAAAAAGCTTATATCTATATTTTCGTTTACTCCACAAACAAATTTACGATTTAAAAATAAACAACGAAAAGAAGTAGATTCGTCAATAGTTTTAAGTAGTTTCGATTAAATAAAGTCCTTTAAGACCACACATATTTACAAATAATGAATAGCTATAATTTTTTTAATTAATTTATAAATCAACAAGTTGGCAAGCCAAAATATACCTCTCCTCGGAAGAATTGTCCCTAGTGGTATTAATTTCTCGAGATAACCCTTAAAGATATATCTCCGCAATTTAGAGTTATTTGTTAAAAATATTAACCCATTTCTATCCCGCCCGGTATAAAATTTTAATTATAATTAAAATAATTGAGACGAAACGACCAATTTTAATTTATTCAGAATATCATAAGTTAAGTAGTTACAACAGTAAGTTAGACGTACTATAACAATGCACAATTGAATTAAACCCTTTTACAGAACAAGTTTATCAGTTAAATATAATACGAAGCAAATTTTAATGAAATATCTACAGAGGCTTTTTGGAATTACTCGCTTACGAAATACTTGCCGCATCTTTAACGCTCATTTTATTTCAACACTCGCCCTTGATGAAGATACCGTAGATATCTGGTAGTGGACGACTCGTTCACTTCCTGTTGACGTTGTGACGCATACCACATGAAAAAGACCAATGCCGTCCAATTTCCAATATCATATAATGACTCGCACACCCAAGAAATCATTGACTGCGTTAGAAATCGTAGATATCCAAATATCCACACCAAATGTATTTACAAGAAGCAAAAACCTTACCATCAACAAAGCACAGAGAGCCACTTGACTAACCGCCAGCTTTTAAAGCAATTAACGTTAAATTATCTCCTTTGAATTAACAGAACTATATATAGGTCGTTAAGAAAGTGGACCACCCACAGGGTCTACCCTTTAACCCTCTAATCTCGGCTGACTGCGCTAAAACAAGATTTAACCTTTAAAAAATACCAGATTAGGCCTTCATAAATTCATTAATAAAAAAAGACTTTATTACCTATTATGCTTACGATGCCTGTCTTAATTTCAGTGAATCTAAGCAGCTATCGGTGGTTCTGTGGTAGAGCGCTCGACTGCCAAGCCGAATGGTCTGGGTTCGAAACCTGGTTGGCGGATTTGTTTTTAATCAATAGAGAAACGCTAAATTAGAATTTCTTCGATGCAATAATTTCAATTTCAATTCTATTTCAATTAAACCAAAATTTCGTACTCTATTAAATACGCTTCCGATAAAGCTGAAGGTCTAATTTTCAATAAGGCGTAACAAGTGTCGGTGGTTCTGTGGTAGAACGTCCGCCTGTCAATCAGGAGGTCTCGGGTTCAAATCCCGCACGATGCGATCGCAAATTGATACTAAGACGAATACCGTGTACAACTGGTGGAAACCCTGCCATTGGACGTTGAGAGGTAGCATTACACTCAGCACTCGGTCCGTCCCAAAGTCATTAAGAAGAAGTTGGAGAGAAAACGCCCATATAAACACAACAGACTCAACATGCACATCCATCAGAACACAAACACAACAAATTCAACACTCACAACCTACGCATAAACATTACAAAAACCGTAATACACCAAACCGTCACGACGGTGAGCGAAAAAACACCATCCAAACCAAACCGCAAATGCATCCGTTAACGCTCACCGTCACACGGTGGTTTTGCCAACCCTTTGAGAAACTGCGTACGCAGTGATTACACTTTGCGCCGAAAATGCGAACGCGTTCGCAGTCCTGACAGACAGACACACCCACAGACCCACCCACAGACCCACCCACAGACAGACACGGTCGTTGTATAACCCCTCCTAGGGGACTTTGTCCCCTCGGAGAGGTAAAAAGAGTAATGTAACAGTTTGACTGTATTTTTTTTACACATTCGAGACCATAGCTTTCAATCTAGATTTTACTTATGGAGGCATATAATAAAAAATTACTTTAATCGAACTTATGCTAATGTACTGGTAATTTAGTAATCGAAACGTTTTTATTGAAGTACTCGAACTTAATACTTTTCTGATTTTTCTTAAAATTCAATTTTTTTTATTAATCTTTTTTTAGCCAAACTTAGTTTAAGTTCTACAAAGAATGTACGGATTTAAACATTAAAAATTACTGAATTTTATCTTTGATCCCAAAATCGCTTAGTCTCGTTCGACCCAATAATTAAATCGCAGATTTAATTAAATTATTAAACAATTAAAGAATTGGAATTCACTTTTACAAAACAATGCGTATCTAATTTTAAGATGTTTTTATAAAAGTAGTTTTAAATTTTCATATTAAAATGATTGATTGATTTTGCCGTGGCCTACGTTATTATAAATTCATGGTCAGAGGGGTACATTTTAACTATGTGACAACTTTTTTAATTCTGCGAAATTCACGAAAGATGAGGTTTCCAAAATGTTAGTCTTAAAGCAAGTAGTCGGCAAGTAGCTCTTTTTTCAACAGATGTCGCTAGCGTCAAAATAAAGACAAGATGCTGAAGCTACATTTTGACCTAAAATTCGGGACGTAAAATTACCCTTCGCGTTAATTGGCTCGTTTGAAAATTTCACAATAACTTTAATTAAAGTAAGTTTTAACAATATATTTTAATTTAGATTAAAATATCAACTAAGCAGAGAATAAGTTGCGTTCTCTGACGACTTTATCGTTTCGCTATTTTGAATTTTAGCTTCCCTTGCCATTAATAGATGGCACCACGCTCTCGAGTAAAGTCTTTTTTTTTCAAAGCATCGGATAGATTCATTGCCATCTCTAATAACAAAGGCCTTATCATAATACAGGTGGCAATGATAGAACCGACAGTTGCATTGACCTTTTATCTTGAAACAAAACAAGCCCTTTTTTTTCGTGGCTCTTGACTCTTCAAATTTGAAGCCTTGTCGTTGTCTAGGCAACGATAAAACCTAGTGGGAGAAATTTCCAAACTAAAATGTCATCAATTAATTGACGAAAATTTCCGCGAATGTGTCTTTATAATCACGTAGGCGGCTTTTGAGAGGTAGACGGGTTTATGAATCGATCAGGAGTCGACAAATTAGGAAGAACGAGATTTTGAAGGCAAATGGATTTATGCATTTAAAGACCAATTTGATGATTTTGTGACTTCATACAAAAATTTCTTTCACGAATTTCCGACGTTTCTCATCGTTTTGAAGATTCAAACTGAAAAAGAGCTATGGTTCGATGGGCTTTTCCGATTTTAGTGTAGCAAGTTAATCGTTATTTAAAAAAATAATTTAATAGATTCAAAATTAACCGGTTAATTGTCGACTCTACAGCAGAAATGTTCTTAGGTCATTTTTATCTATAGTGTTTGGGATTTGCGTGAATGTCGGACCCCTCGTTTTTCGTAAATTTGTAAGAAATTAAAGGAAAATGAATACTTATCTTAGATCAAATGTCGGCTCTATCATTGCCACCTGTATTATTAAAAGGCCCCTGTTATTAGATATGGCCATGAATCTATCCGAATCTTCGACAAAAATTACTTTCGTGGAGAGCGTGGAGCCATCTATTAATGGGAACGGAAGCTAAAATTCAAAATGGCGAAACAATAACGTCGTCAGAGAGCCATTATAAAGTATTATATTTAGACCACTTCACTCTACTTAGTGAACTTTAACCTTAATTATATATCCCATATAAAATATATTTTAAACAATTACTATAATTGAAATTATTGACAAATTTACAAATGAGCCAATCAACGCGAAGCATACTTTTATGTCCCGCCTTTTGGGTAAAAATGTAGCTTCAGCATCTTGTTTTGATTTCGACGCTATAGCGACATCTGTTGAAAAAAGAGCTACTTCACCTAGAGCCGACACTTGCTTTAAGTATTCGTCATTGATATTGCAAGTTAGTTGTATATGAAACCAAATGAATTTCATTTCGAAATTTAAAGAAGCTTTCGTGTAATAGCGAAAATTTCATCACGTGCTTGAATGAATGTCTTCCACGCGGATGCACGATTCTATTGAATTTACATCGTCAATTTTTACCTCGAAGTATTAGGGTTAAGGTTGAGTTTCCCTTTGGCGTAAGACTGGTGTGAAATATTATAATTTAAGAGAGAGTTGTACCACAGACCATCACTAGCGTCCCTACACTATCTACAACTTTAAAAGCTCCGAAAGTTTTTATGGATAGAGGAAACCGAAACACTCAACGCAGAAGGAGTTGTTAACGCAGTGCCCCAAGCTGGGACCGAACCCAGGCTTCTCTTGCTGCGAGGCGAAAGTGCTAACAACTTAGCTAACTTTCCTGGTGAGGGTATATACAAGTAATGACTAGTTTGCCTTGGGTATTAGCCTAGCTGATTATTATTATTATTTTTTATTTTTGGGGCCGTGTGAGTACTCGAACATTATTGATTACTCGAACAAAAATTGCAAAGTTTGGTACCCGATTACACGAATAAGCTGTTCTAAGTTCAAAGAGGGGTTTTTGCAACTTTTGGGGGTGGCAACAATAAACGGTACCTACAAAAGGTACAAACAACCAATGCTTTGAATAACCTTGGGGATTTCTCACAGTTTTTAATACGTAGTGCGCCGGCGCTGTTTTTCTCCAAACAATAATATTAAGTTTTGGTTTTGGTTTGGAGTGTCACTTTGATGTTTCTTCAAGAGTTCAGATGTCGACCGGCGTTAGGATTCAGGAGTCTTAACTTCCTAAGCAATATAAGTTACATTTAATAATTTAAAAAATGTATATTGTATTATTTTACTATTAATTACTATAATCAAGAGACATAGAAGAAAAAGAGTCTGCCTCGACGCGGCCTTCGTGTGCCATGAAATTTTCCAACTTCTCTGTCATGTTCTTTCCCCCCTTGCGCATGAGTACATTTGACGGGCGTAGCACTATAAAAATGCGGTATTCCTGAATTCGCCGGAATTCCTACTAGGGTCGCTAGTGTCGCGGGTCCTACTTTAAAAAAAAACACACGATTTGAATTTGAACAATATGATTGGCTCGCAAGTAAGGGGTCGGAGAAGTTGCAAGTTTTCAGGAAACCTATGGTAGAAGCTAGGGGAGGGCTCTCGAGGCAGACTCTTTTTCTTCTATGTCTCTTGCTATAATTAGGCTAGTAGCCTAGTATACTAATATTTTAAATCCCACTAGTCACTATAAGGTTACTAAAGTTGTGGAAACTGTGGTTCATTTAAATTAAAGGAATATTTTTCAGCATTGAAAGTTAGATTAAATTAAATTAAATTTTCTAATTACTTGAAAAAAACCAGCTCCTAATCAAGTATACTCGATAACACGACTCGTTGAAAATATTACTAGAGCTTTTTTCTCAATTATTTGACTCGAATAACAGAAAATTTCCTCTTAATCAAGTACTCGATTACTCGACTAGACTGCAATATTACTCGACTGGAATAATCGATGAAAACAATTTCGCACTCGATATCCAACTCGATTGCCTAAAACCACTACTCGCACAGCTCTACGCTATTTCGATCTCGAATTTCAAAAGAAGTGCATTTACTAACGAAGAAAGTGTTGATAATAATCAATTTTCTGTTTAGATTTAATATTTATCATGGTTGATAATTCTATAGGTCCTTTAAACACCAATGTCTATTGGTACTAGCATTAAAATATAGTATACTCTTACGAGAAAAATTATGCGTAGGGAAGATCGTCAAATATGTATTTTCTTATGGCATTTCATTAGTAAACTCTGTTTTATTAATACGAAGTGTCATTTAAACATATTTAAACCTAGGAGCAACAAACACCAGAACCCAACTAGCCTTTAAACACGCTAACGCCGTGTTGCGTACAAATTTCATTGGACGAACCTTTACGCTGAACGTTTTACGGAAAGGGGGAAGACAATTTCCGAATTTTCCCCTTCCAACGGCAGCAGGCGCTAAAGCGTCTAACCCATAAAGTAAACCACTCACATAGATCTCGAGTGGAAGGCTATTAGCAAAACTTGTTAACATTTTTTCGTACGTAACGTCTTGTTTTCGAGGCGTTAAATAAACAAGTTAGCCTAAAGGTAATATACAATATCTGGACAAAAAAGTAAGTATATACTCTATAAATTGTTAAAACAACAGCATCGCTCTTCGGACTATATTTATTCACGCCTCGAAAACAAGTCGGCCCGTTAGGATTCATGTTTCATGCGCTTCCAAAGGGCCTTCCACTCTATGCGAGTAGGTTACTCTATGGTCTAACCAAAGAAAAATGTACACAACAAAATACACGTCCTCTTTGTTTGGGGTGCTGTGTTTGTGGCTCCTAGTTGAAACGAAGTAATAGATTTTGAGCCTGATAAAGTACAGGTTTAATTTAATGCCCTAAATAGATCCTTTTTTCATTAGAGGTATATTGTAAACTTCTGATACTACGAATTTAAATTAAATATTAGTTTAATAGATATTAACATAATCACGTATAAGTATGCCTCTATATCTGTAATCATTGGGTCACAGGATATTAAAACAAAAATGCTTTTATCCAAGCAGGTTAAAGGAGTGTGAACTAACAAGGAGACGACCCGAGGTGATTTTCACCGATTTTGCTTAAATTCGGTGGATAAGTAGACCTTTATGTAACTTGAAATTTCCCAAAAGGGCTTTAGTTTTGCCAGGGCAACCAAAAATGTTTTTGATTATTGAAAATTTTCTTTACCCTAAGGAAATTAACACGGATAAATGGCATGTACATTTCGGTAAATATTATCATTATTATAAGTCGCTTGGGTGATTATTATTATTATTATTATTATGTGTAAATTAGGTAAATGCAAGTAAAATTTAAAACATTTTGATTGTGGAAGTAAAATTGGTAATCGCCATTAAATTGGGTTAATTTGGGTAAACTCATCAAGTAAATTGGCTAAATTTAGGTAAATTCTATTAAATTGGCAAAATGTTTAATAATATAACCCAAATTTACTTGTATTTACCCAATCTGCTTATTTGGCCCCTTATGTACACGCATTTATCCAAATTAACCTGAAATTACCTAATGTACACTTTTTTTAATATAATTTATGGTTTTAATATTTTAAAATTGTTCGATTTCTCCATGTTAATTTCCATATGGTTTTAAGTTATCAGTGAAAATCATTTCGGGTCGTCTCTTTGTAAGTTGGGACCTATCATTAATGATCAGTTATTAATGATATTTTAGATTTAGAGATATATTTTAGGAATAATTTAAACAAATAAAATATGTTTTAGATTATTTCATAAATGTTTGAAAATTATTGTAGTCAATTTTCTTCACCTTTTCATAAAGTGATATACAGTCTCGGACAAAAGTTTCTGGACACTTTGTTTTTCAGACGTTTCTAAAACCGAATTTCTTGAATTTCTATTGGTTGAAAAGGCGATGTTTTAGTTTTTTTAAGCCTCGTGCCTTGGGTATTAGCCTAGCTGATTATTATTATTATTGTTATTATTATAATTCTTCAAATTTTAAAAAATTTAAATAACCAAACGACGTTCTTCTATAAACGGTTTTATAAAAATTTTAAAATCAAAGTGCCCAGAGACTGTAATATTTATCAGATGTATATATTTTAAAAATCTTTGTTTAACTAGGAACGGTCAAGCTTTAACCAGTTAGATAGCCCTATAGCCCATTAAAAACTAAAATTTATGGCGAAAACCGCATAAAAAATATTGAGTGGTTAATTTTTAATAAAATAAAGAAATTTCGGGAAATCTAAAAGCGCGCGTTCGCCGCGACACCTGGTGAGAAGTCTTAGAGACAGAGAAACAACGTAAAAGCGCCCGCTGCTGAAGACGCAAATAAAAATGTTTTGCACGCGCGGTGCGTTCCAGATATAAGAGACCTAAGCCTAAATTGCGCGATTTCAAAAGTTACGCTAGTTCGCAAATCGCTCATACGGGGTTAGGGGCGCTGGCGGCAGCCCCTAAGATGGCGGCGAAAATTCAAACCCAAACACTTGGCGTTATTTTTCGTTTCAACTTTTTGGGCCAAAAGCTATTTTTTCAAGACAAAAAAAGGTACGTGTTAGTATATTGAACCTCTTGTTAATCTTTTGATACGGAAATAAGGCCATATTTGGAAAAGCTTGGCCGTTCCCCTTTAAATTACAGTCTTAAAAACCGTAATAGTAATTTGCTCAAAATATGAAGCTGTAAAGTAGTACGTTCTGGGTTTACATTTTGGGCAGATTTAATAAATTATTTTATACGAATTAGTTATTGACTTCAGTAAGTAATATATTCGTATTTAGAAGAACAAAGATGATTCTTCAACCCCAAAATTTATATTCCCCGCAACAAAAACCAAATCAGCAGCGGCACCAGCAAATCATATCCTTTCAATATCAATTCCGATGAAAAGAATATATTATAATACAAAATCGGACACAGCCAGTGGAAGGCTGAAGGGAGGAGATTTTTATCATTTCGGGGATATCACGAAAGGGCATTACCATAAAATCGCAGCTGCGTTTTATTTCCTAGGCCGGTAAATCCGGCCTTTGAAAGCGGCCCAAGAAGAAAAGAATCGAGAGGACGCGTAAAGATTGCGAGAAGACGCGTTTGAGAGACAGTATCAGATTGCGTCAAAAGTATAAATAAATCACAAAGTATTTAAGGCCGCCCTACTAATCGAAGCGCTACTCGGTCCATCCTCTGGCGCCTACCTCTCTGCTCTCTCCTCTGTTTCTACCAATAACGTCCAAGCTGTCAAGATATGATGTTCGCGATCGACTTTTAGTCGTTGCTTTCATGAGCTCCCATCGAGCTCCTCTCTCCCAACAGCAGCGCCACCAGCAGCGGCACCAGCAGCGGTGGCGGCTCTCTTTTCTATATCAATTGGTCGTCCGATCCGCGAGAGGGCGTTGGGCTTTTCGCGCTTTAAGCTTCGCCGCATTCAGTTTTGCTCCGAGCCTCCGCCAGTTTGGGTCATCCTCGCGTCGATCCCCGACTAAAACTCCTCTTCGCCTTCCTCGGGAATCGGAGGCAAGAATCTTCAACTCTACCGATTTTCCATCTCACTCGGATCGGCCTTTTCGACCCTGATAGAGCCCTTTTTTGTCCCTTTCGCCAATCTGGCAAACGTCAACTCTTATTGCGCTAGTACGGAGTAACGGGTGGAGTTTTTCCCCATGAATATAAAACGGCGCGAACGCGACTAAGCAGACTTTCCCTTCTTCCGGGGATTCCGAAGGCTGAAGCTCAACGTCGCTGTGGACTGCCGTTTTCATCGCCTTCGTCCGACGCTTGTTAAATGCCCTCGCGGGGATACAGTGGTGTTACCTCCTCGCTGACGTAACAAGGACCAGATATAGATATAATATATATAACTCTTCTCTTCGATCGTCACCCCCTTATACCGGACTGCGGACTGGACTGGACTGCAAAGCGCCGAGGTTTCGACGCTACCGTCTTGACACGTGCGGATTTATGAACAAGGAAATATTTAGGTATTGAATTTTTCCTTTACACTAGAGAAGACCTATTTCTATTTGATGTATACTAGACTAACAAGGACACTACCCGAGGTGGTTAACACCGATTTTGTTGAAACTCGGGGGTTAGGTGGACCTTATGTTAGTATGAAAATTTCCAAACTGAATAGTTGCAATGGGCTTTAGTTTTCCTATGGAAACCGTAAATGTTTTTGACCTCTTCATTTAAAAAAGTGTGGGATTTTCTCGGTTACCCAAATTCTGTTAAAATTTAACCAAAATTGATAAATTTTACCCAAAATCCATGATAAATTTTCCCCAAAATAGGTCAAATTCATCTTTTTTTAGTAAGTTTTGAAAATGTAATTTTTAAAAAAATTTTAAGTAACCGAGAAAATGATATGCTTTTTTAAATGGAGATTTTTTGTTTTGAGATATCAAAAACATTTTCGGTTGCCATGGGAAAACAAAGGCCCATTGCATTTTTTCCCATTGGCAATTTTCATAATAACATAAGGTCTACCTAACCCCCGAGTTTCAACGAAATCGGTGATAACTATCTCGGGTAGTCTCCTGTAAGTTGATATATGTAATTTCAATGTTTTAGATTTTGATTATTTGATCTTTGTAGTGTAAAAAACCGACACTATCGTATTTTACATTATTACAAGTAAATTTATAAAACGAGGGATCAATATTTAGCAATATATATTTTTATTTAATAAGATAATTAAATATAAGTATGATTTAAGGTTGCGTTTACTTTCTTCAAACCAATGGGCTCATTTATCTTGAGAAGGATTTTCGTACAATTGGCATTTCACTAGAAATTTAAGCGATTCCACTAGACACTTAAGACATTTTATCAGTAAAATTTTGATTTTAATGATGTCAGAATATAGCCTGAAGACATATTGTGATTACTGAGAGGTATGGAATAAAAATTTCCGTCTTGGAGAAAGTTGTATGACGCATTTCCGGTAAAACAGGAAGCTAATTAGTTAAGCCTCGTTCATTTATGTATCAGTAATGGGAAGTTCGGAACCTTCTGGAAATTTTAATGATTCGCGAGCAATTACAATAATTATATTTTCGTCTAATTACCGGTATTTTGTTCGACGCAAATTTAATTTTGGGAATTGAACAATTACATTTGGATGGAGAAAAGGAGAGCCTTTTTTAATTTAAGGACCTTTTATTTTAAAATGTATGGTAATTTGAAGAACAATTAATATAGAGAAAGAGATGAAAATCTAATTAAACTTAAGGAATTTTAAATTAATAATGTATGGTAATTTAAATTAAGAGGTATACAGCTATTAAATTAAGGAATATTAATTTAAAATTGAATTGTAGTATGACCTTAAGCATTGATGGTAATTTGATTTTAAACATTGATGATAATATTATTATAAATCTTTATGGTAATTTGACCATAAACATTGGTGGTAATTTGACCATAAACATTGATGGTAATTTGACCATAAACATTGATGGTAATTTGACCATAAACATTGATGGTAATTTGACCATAAACATTGATGGTAATTTCAAAATAAACATTGATGGTAATTTCAAAATAAACTCATACACATCGATGGTGATTTGAAAATACACAATTATGGTAAATTCTAAATAAACATTGACGGTAATTTCAAAATAAACATTGATGGTAATTTCAAAATAGTTATTGATGGTTATTTCAAAATAAACATTGATGGTAATTTCAAAATAAACATTGATGGTAATTTCAAAATAATTATTGATGGTAATTTGATCAAAAACATTGATGGTAATTTGATCAAAAACATTGATGGTAATTTGATCAAAAACATTGATGGTAATTTGATCAAAAACATTGATGGTAATTTGATCAAAAACATTGATGGTAATTTGATCATAAACATTGATGGTAATTTGATCATAAACATTGATGGTAATTTGATCATAAACATTGATGGTAATTTGGTCATAAACATTGATGGTAATTTGATCAAAAACATTGATGGTAATTTGATCAAAAACATTGATGGTAATTTGATCAAAAACATTGATGGTAATTTGATCATAAACACTGATGGTAATTTGATCATAAACATTGATGGTAGTTTGATCATAAACATTGATGGTAGTTTGATCATTCACATCGATGGTTATTTGAAATTACACATCGATGGTTATTTGAAATTACACATCGATGGTAATTTCAAAATACACATCATTGAAATTTTAATTCAATAAAAAGAGATTCGTATATATTTTATAAGGAATATTTAAACTTAGCAACTACGAAAATTTGCAATAACCACTACGACTACATCTCATTAAAATAATTAATTTAAAGTTATTAATAAAATGGTCCCGCACATACAGTAAACGAATACATGCTCGATATCGGCACAGAGTAACTTAAACCGAACTATTAAAGATAATTCACCGTTGAAAAACAAAGATCCTGTTCAGCGTATACAATATATATCATCCCTTTCATAAACGATTTAGCGAGAAGCGAGTGGTGGGGAGGCTCTGGAGCAAACGTCGACCTGCCATGCACAGAGAACGTATCCTCCAAGAAATTTGACATAGAAGATGCGAAGGAGTTCCGAAAGAGACCGTATACGATATGGATCGAACAACATTTTATATTTTGCTCAGTCGCGTGCGCGCCTGTATTTGACTATATATATATATATATATATATATATATATATATATATATATATATATATATATATATATATATATATATATATATATATATATATCGAAAGAGAGCTCTCTTTAAAATTGTGAATAGATAGTCATAGCTTCAGCTTGTATATTTAGTATATGGAAGTACGTTATAGGCCGCTGTATCATCGATTTTCTAATTATATCTGCCTCTTCTCCTCGGGAATCGGGTGGAATTCCTCATTCTCTTTCCCTAACTCGTCGGTTGGCTCCAACGCAATATCGGAGTTCGTGCGCGTTTGTGCGCTCTTGCATTGTTTATTTGCATGACTAGTTTGCACGCCACGGGCCGCCGTTCTATATGTTACCATGGCGAATCGCTCATGGCGTCTTTAAATTGCCAATTACGGTTTGAAGTATTGATCTCGCGGAAGATATTTTTTTAAGTTAGCAGTTGAAATTAACTATAAAAAACCATAATGAAAAGAAGGGGGTGTTTCATTAAATCGATTGGACATTACTGTAACAGATGGAGTTTCATTTTAATAGGTTTGGGTACACTGTAACAAGGGGTTTTTAATTTTGATCGATATCAGTACACTGTAACAAGGGGTTTTTAATTTTGATCGATATCAGTACACTGTAACAAGGAGTTTTAAGTTTTGATCGATTTCTGTACATGGTTACAGAGGAATGATTAATTTCGATTGCGTTTAGTATACTATAGCAAAGGAATCATTCATTTCAATCGCCTTGAGTACACCGCAACAGGGGCTGTTTCATTTTAAAAGCTTTCAGTACACTTGTATAGCTGGAGAATTATTCAGTTTGATCGCTTTGAGTACACTGCAACAGGGGCTTTTCATTTTAAAAGCTTTCAGTACACTTATATAGCTGGATAATGATTCAGTTCGATCGCTTTGAGTACGCTGCAACAGGGGTTGTTTCATTTTGATAAAATTGAGTACACTGTGAAAGGGGCTGTTTCATTATGATCAAATGACACTGTAACAGGGGTTTTTCATTTTGGATATATTGGGTACACTTTAACAGGGGGTTGTTTCATTTGGATCAAATTGAGTACACTGTGAAAGGGGCTGTTTCATTTTGATCAAATGACACTGTAACAGGGGGCTGTTTCATAATGATCAAATTGAGTACATTGTAACAGGGGTAGGTTTCATATTGATGGCTTTGAGTACACTGTAACAGGGCGTTGTTTCATTTTGATCGCTTTGAGCAGGAGCTGATCTAGGCCATCAAGTAAGGAGGGGCGATCATGGGCATTCAAAAGTCGTCTGCTTTTTCTTCACAAATTTAGTTGGCAGGTATTAAAGTACATGGCGCTATCGTTTCTAAGCTCGAAGCCTATATGGAGCGTGAAAATGTAACGTGGAGCTCTCATTTTCGTTTGCTTAAACGAAGTACTTTCTACAACTAGAAAGTCTAGTATACTCTAGTCTCTCTCTAAAATTTGAAAACACGTAAAGAGTAGATTGAAAAGGCAGAACAAGTAACGTGTTTAGCTGACGCTTTAGGCAGTTAGGAAAGTTTTGTTATGTTTTTTCAAGTATTCTAAGGGGGGGCGATCGCCCCCATCGCCCCCCTATGGATCCGCCCCTGGCTTTGAGTACACTGTAACAAGTGGCGGTTTCAATTTGATTAAATTGAGTACACTGTAATAGGGAGCTGTTTCATTTTGATCGATTTGAGAACAGTAACAGGGGTTGTTTCAATTTGATTGATTTGAGAACAGTAACGGGGGTTGTTTCAATTTGATTGATTTGAGAACAGTAACGGGGGTTGTTTCAATTTGATTGATTTGAGAACAGTAACGGGGGTTGTTTCAATTTGATTGATTTGAGAACAGTAACAGGGGTTGTTCAATTTTGAAGGCATTAAGTACCTTGGAAAGCACAACACAGATGTAATAAAATACTAAATTAAAACCTATTTTCGTGATTTTGTAATTGGGAGCACTGTTTTGGGTGAAATTGGGTGAAGTCGATACAAAACTTACTTCTTACGCCAGTATAGGGTTCGATGACTGTTTCTCTCGTGGGGCAATGTTAATATCTGGAAAGGGGAGGTGAGCTGGTGGCTGAAGCGTGTACGTCTTGAGAGGTTCGCATTCCAGACTGGGGGAAAGAAGACTCTTTCTCATCGGCGGTTTCTGATTTTTTGTTATCGGTTCTCGGTTATCGGTCGGAATTAAAGGTTTCTTAATGGTTTTGGTTTCGGGGAAAAGTTAATTGGATTTTTATTATTTATTGATCAATTTTCTGTTCACGTGGACAATTTCACATCAATTACTGTTAGTTGTTCAAATTGCAGAGAAGTTGAGTTTTGTTAAATGAATAGTAACATAGAGTAGCTAACATAGAGTGGTTTACTCTGTGAACTAACCTCTACAAGTTTTAAAGAAAAGGGGAACCGAAGAACACGTCGGAAAACCCCTTTATCCAGTGGGGAGATAAACTCAAACTCTACGCGGAAGGATTGGTTCGAAGTTCTCACCCAGTGCGACAAGTTCGAATCAAAGAATATAAAGCCCCAGGAATGGAAGGATTGATATTATTGGCCGCGTGTTTTGGCTGCGTTAGAAACTTCCGGCAAAGCAAATAAGAGTAACCGGAAACGGTTAACGCAACCGGGTCTCTCTTTAAGAACGAGAGGCGCAAAAGTTCCACTAGACGGAGCTACACCTTCCATTCCTGGGACTTTATATTCTTTGTTCGAATTGAACCCGGCTCCTCTCGCTGTGAGGCGAAAGTGCTAACCACCAAGCCACCCCTCCTACTTCTTAGCCAGTTTTAAACTAGCTTTTATACAAGTATTCAGTATATAACAAGGAAACTATAGAGGTATACACTTGGAATGTCTACGGTTCCATTGGGACGATGATACGAAAGCGCGTCGAGGAAAAGGCGGGGCTTAACTACGTCAAGTGTAAGACGTAACACGAAATTTCAAATTCATTGGCTCGAGGTTTGACGCGAAAAGAATGCGTCGTCATTGTAACAAATAGGCGATCTTCCCGCGCAAAAAAGGCTTATAAAACAATGGATTTAAAAACCTCAATTTGTTATCGTACTTAATATTTTAAAGTAATTATAATGTTCTTCGCGAAAGAAGTGTAGTTATACCTAATTTCAAGTATTTGTATGGTTATAAAAGAGATAATCAGGTAAGCTATTAATATACTAACCATGACTAGGCTTAATGACGAGTTTTCGTCGAATTAGGGTAGCGAGGTGCGAGAGTTTTTGCTCGTGAGTTTTCCCGCTTTAAGACACGCCCATTTCTACGAGCTTCATCACGGCCGTAAAAATCTTCCTTAGACATTCCAAGTGTATACCTTTATAAATTCCTGATATAACTATAATCACCAGCTTTAGAAAATTGAATTGACCGAGCAAAACGGTGTGGATTTAAGTAATTGCATTTTCTAGACGCATTAACCGTCGATATTTTAAACATGGATTAAATCGATAGCTGAGAGTGAATCTCAAACAAGTCGAATTGAAAGAGATGCGCAATAAATATCGTACAGGGTTTTTACATTAAGCTGACTTATTTTTCTTATTTTTAACCTTGTATTCGTATACTTTCTCAAATAGCGGTTTTTAGACTTGCTTGACCTTCGCTATCAGGCAGCGAATTGGTGAAGTGTTTTGCTGTGTAGAAATAGAGATTGGAAAAATAAATTGATTTCTTTCTAAAGTTGATGTTTTGATAAGAATAATTTATGGATTGGATTCCAAATATTTGTTCGTTTTAAAATTTAAACTCTATGTTTGAGCCAAATGTTTCAAACATACATGTTTAAGACAACCATTTTAATAAAAATTAATTTGTTTTTAAAAATATAAGCACGTGTATAAATAGCATTAAATAAGTTTTAATTATAATATAATTGTACTCAAATATTTTCTGTATTTTATAAATGCCAATTATTTTTTAAGAGTTTAATTTATTTTTTTATTTTGATTTATAAACCATAATTTTAACAATGTTTATTTTAGTTTTCTAATGGCCTAAATTATTGTTCTTTAGTTCGTGCCATGGCAAATCGAGTGGGTAGTGTAACGTGTCTTTTTGGGAAATTTCATATATCATATAAGTCTATATTACGGCCGACGTTGAACCAAATTGGCAATAAACACCTCTGGTACTCTCCTTGTAAGTCATCCAACGCCTGCTCACCGTCAACTACACCCATATTTCGCCAATTGAAATGGTCAAATGTCTGATTCCAATATAAACAAATTACAATGCATTACTTTCCAGATGAAAGTGTTTGTTTTAAACTATACATTTTTATTGTACGATTCTTTTATCATAATTTAATTAATTTTTGGTTCCTAAATATTTGAGCCTAGTAGCGTGATTTATTTTGGTCTATTAAATACATTCGTTGCCTATTTATATTTTATTTTATTTTAATTATTATCTCATTTTTTAAGAGTTGTGTCCGAATTATAGATGAACCAAAAATGTAATTTTTATTTATTTGTTAATACTTCTGCATTGAGTTTGCAAGTGCTCTCCCCACTGGTTTTAGAGGTTTTCGCTCGAGCTCTTCGGTTTCCCCTTCCCATAAACACTTGTTGGGGTTGAAGGTAATAGTTAGTGTAGGGAGCTGTTGCCTCGCGTGGCATGCAGGGCTTGCCACCACCCTCCTACGCATTATAACCCGGCCACCTGAATTAATGGCTTTAAAAGTCGGCAGATGACTTGGACCTAGGGTGGTGCCTTGGGTATTAGCCTATCTGATTATCATTATATTGTGTCCTAGACAAAAGGGGGGTTTCCGGGTCCAGACCCCCTTGGACCTACCTTTGACTGTACTAAATTTCCACCCCCTTCTCGACCCCCTCTTAACATTAACATACTTCGACCCCCTTGACGAATTTCTGGCTACGCCACTGCTCGGCCCTCTTTTTAATTATTGCTTTGACCATTGACCTTTGACCATTGACCATTTACTGTACTAAATTTCCACCCCCATCTCGACCCCCTCTTAACATCTTTGTGATTATTGCTGTGACCATTGACATAGATTTTGGCCTTAGGCATTGATTTAATTGAAGGAAATTTTAAAGTTGTATTCTCTTCATATTTGATTTTACGTATTATTTTATATATTAAAAGTTTCAATTTATAATTGACCTAACTTGAATTTGAGCGTATAATTAATTTATGCCTTTATCAGAAATACCTCAATTCCTGCCTTAATTATCGTTAGTTACTCAGTTTCGATAAGATTTAGATTAGATAAAAATAACGTTTATCAATTTCGTATCGATTGATAGGCGATTCTAGCCGTATATTGAATCGAACATTTGCAATATTTCACATTAGTTTAATTCATACTCAGTATCGCGCTAATAATGAAAATTGATGACAATTTGTATTCCAAAAGGCCTGCTGATTTGTCCTTTTCAGTAAAATATGCCCGTTAATGATTATCATAATTTTATAAGATTAGATAAGTTTTATCCGTCAATGCTTAAAGATTTCAAAGGACCATGTTTAAATTTTACGGCCTTTATGGATATTTCTTCTGTACGATAGGTATTATCATTCGATTCTGCTCTGATGTATTGCAAATGCATTTAGACTCAAAGTTCGCAGTGAAAGTTCAATGCTTGTAGTCCCAACATAAACACATGGTTATATAAGTTGAAAGAAAAAATGGTATGCGATACCAGCAGTATATAATATTTGTTTTACATATTCAAGTCTTTATAAAAATTGTATTCCTATTGTAAATATGTAAGCCGAATTTAAGGTGATAATCGTGGTATTCGTTAAAAATTTATTTTTGACTTTGAAACAGAATGGCTCACGATTGTCATACCACTTTCAATCAACGCTGGTTAAGTAGTATAATCGCTCTATGGTTTGACAGTTATTGATTTCAGTTATAATAATTCCTCTAACCTCGATAATGCTGAATCAAATTTGATTTAAAAATAACATCCAAAATTTGGGAGATCAAAAATCGATTTTGATGGTAATCTGTCAAATTTGATTCAATTACTACGTGTGAAATTCTAGTGATTTCATAAATAATAATTTGATCCAATTAAATTTGAATTCATTCTGGATGCATCTTGATTTAATTTGGATCCATATTTTGATCAAGAGATGCTTTTATATACTTCTGATGATACTATATCCGTGGAAGCATTTCTTTGAGTGGTTAAGTAAAAAATATCTTCGATGAAGAAGGGAAATATATAGGACATTGCATTACACGCAATCTCGGTCCAAGTAATATAAATTCAAATATGCGGAGGCCTGTACGGCTTTATTGGAAAGCCTCACATTTTCACCCATAGAAAACGGTCTAGATTGGCAAACAGTATATCCCCGGAAGGTGCGGACGCTCGTGTATCTCATCGGGGAAATATGGGTTTTTATTCGCAATCAAAAGAAATAGGCGCTTCCCGCGCCTAGGGCTACCAGGAAATTCGTTTTTATAAAGCGACACCTCTCGGAGGTTCCAAAGCATTCGTTTTGGAATTTCATCCTATGAAAAGAATGCCTCAAATGATAAATTTCAAATTTAATTTCAAAACATTTTTTCTTGAAAATAAGTTTCCGAATTTAAACCAGAGAAACCATTTAAGGGCAGTCCAAATGTAATAAAAGTAATTTTGGTAATTTTCTAGAATTTTTTTTAAAGTAGGTAAATTTTAGCAATCTAACAAAAGAAATTGATGGTTTTATTAATCTAAGCTGCCATCAGCATAGATATAAACTTTAAGGAATTGCCACGAAATATTCCCTAAACACGTGTTTTTGATAGTCTTCAATTTCCGTTATGGGGTTTCAAATTACCAAATTTTTGGTCTTAATGATAAGCTTCTCTATTAAGAGAAAATGGTTCATTTTAGTCGCTACAATCTAGAAACTATTAGAATTCTTCGATTACGGTGGGCTGCAACAAGCGCAAAACCAAGCGGCAGGGACTTTAAATACTGTTTAAGTTTACTTTTTTTACGCTGGTTACCTCGATTTGTTTACAAAGTCCCTTTTTAACTATCACAGGAACCCAAACCTTAATGTTCGCATTTCCTTGCGGCTTGTTGCAGCCTACTTCCAGGGGCTAGTAGGCCACACTTTTAAGCTCTTTGGCGCTCTTTTAACTAGTGTTCGGAATTGGTTATTCATTATCCACAAATTTTCCGATTTATTTATAAAACGTTGGTAAAAAGAATATCATTTTAACTTATTTAATTATGTTTTTTACTCAACCAAGCATTTATTTGAATAAAAGTGGTATTTATTTAAATAATTGTTGGTTTTATTTAAATAATAGGCTTGCCACCACCCTCATACGAACTGTAACCCGGCCACCTGAATTAATGGCTTCAAAAGTCGCATGATGACTTAGGCCTTAGGTGGTGCTTTGGGTATTAGCCTAGCTGATTATTATTATTATTATTATTATTATTTAAACATTTTACAATTTTTATTCAACTATTGGTTATTTAAATAAGCTCGGCTATATTTAAATAATATTTATTTTATTCATGGATAAAAATTAATCGACTGCCGAACACTACTTTTAACTCATCGTAGGAAAATGGGAAAAATCAGGCCTACTTCTAAACTCGCCCCCTACAACTTCTTAAAATTTTTTGCATAACCTTTTGAAACACCCTGTATATTTTTTATCGCACACTAAGCTAAAAAAACACTAATATGTTCATAAACAGGGTTTGAAAAAAAACACACGTAAATAAATTTGTATATACCTTGTTTCATTACAAATGGGGCTTAAAAGGGTAAATAATTTTGTATATACCTTGTTTCATTACAAATTGGGGCTTAAAAGGAATGTATACTAGTTGTAGCTTCTTAGATTAAACTAAAGACAATTTTTGTTTTTCAAGACTTTGGATTTTTATTGCTTGTTAAAGGCCTGGTTGGAAATAAACCCACCTTATTTGTGTTTTTCAAAATATTTAGTTTTTATTGCTTGTTAAAGGCCAGATTAGAAGTAAACCAGAATAAATGAACTAGAACACCAAATGATTTGGTTAAAATAAAATATTTTCGTCTAAGACCTTTTGAAGGTTGAGACCTCCAATTTTCACATATAGTTCCCTTGGGCACACTGTTGACAATTGATATTAAATCAAAACATTTGAGATATCGCTCGTTACATAACACAAAATTGCACTGAAAGAAAGATACATTAGTGGGTCATTACTGGGTATTTATGTGGGGCAAATACGCATACATTAGTGACTTTGTCCCACTGTGAAATAAGGATTAATTTTGAAGGCCCGTTTTTGGAAGCATAACAGGGGCGTTATCATCAGGGCCGGACTTAGAGATCCTGGGCCCATAGGCAGATAAGGAGTCTGGGCCCCCTTTTGACGCGCTGCATTTACTCTTATCCCTGGAACTAGGCTGTGCCTGAATTTCCCTGATTCAGCGTAGAAGTCTGAGCTCTACGGTTATATTACTAAATAAAAGCTCTTAACATTCGTCGACTAAATATGCGATAATTATACAGCATTGCGATTTAAGGCTGCGTCCGTAAACTGCCAGGCAGAAATTTTGGTAATTTTAAAACAAAATCTTCTAGCTAGGAATTTCTCCAATATAAATAACGATTGATATTATATATTTATGCCTTCGAATACAGTAATTACGGTCACTGGAGGGCCCCTTCCAAGAATGGGTTGGCCTAGGCGGAAATACGGCACTGGTTATCATATTTTATCACTCCTATATTGTTTGAATCGTCGAGATCCATAATGTGTTTTGGATATATCTGAAACCATTAGGTTAAAAAATGGTTAAATAGGAAATATTAATCCTTCACGGTTGTAATACCAATTTGGGCAAGTGGGGTGCAGAAAATTGGGCAATTGATTTAACTTAAATCGTTAGGCCTAGAAAAAACACATTCGATTTGAAACTTTTATTAGAGCCGGACTGACACTATTTTTTTAAGTCGAAATAGGATTTAGACCAAATAATATAAGTTTTAATAAGTGTTTACTTCAATTACAAATTGATCTCTCCAATTTGTATCGAAACTGGTAAACATTTGTACATTTACATTTTAATTATGTACCATTTGAACCCTTCGCATTCAGAATATTGAAATTGAGACTCAGTTTCGTTTACATTTATATTTCTTTATCACGAGTCCTACTTTACCTCATAAGTATTATTTTTAAATAATTCGCCAGACCTCAATTTTGTGGCCCGATTGTTTCAGTTTCTGTATTTGGTACACTGTCTAAACTAATTACCCACCACAGTTTAATTATTTTAAGCATTTGCTTCTCTTCAAAATGTATGGGAGAAAGTTACTTACATTGTTAATCAAAAAATTAATTCAAAGTACCTAAGTGACCAATAGCAAGCCGGAATTAAGTCATCAAAATATGTCAACGCCCAGTAAAGTAATTTATAAAATAAATTACAACATTAACGTAGCTTTTTTCCCAATATCGTGTTTAATACGGGAAGGTTTATGACCCATTATATAAAATAAGAACGCTTTTAAAATATACGTTCAATCTTGGGAGGAAGTATAAAAAGCTGATCTATCTTAATCGATAATATTTTTGATGAGGTCGGCGCTCAGGCCAGCAACGATGAAATAATGTATTGTTCCTAAGGTCAGTGGCCTACTAAAAATCTTTCATAATAATCTGATGTATTAGGTTTTACACAAATATGGAGAAAGCGAGGCAACCTCGGGCCTTGAAAAACATTATTTCTTAGCTTTCGGTCATCAACCTTTGCACTGCACATTTTCTCAAATATTTTAACTACAACGATGAATTGAAGTTTTAATTTGGAAAGTAACTTAGATATGATAACACGTTAATTTAAAGCTTGTAGGAAAATTTAATTTATCAATTTAAAAACATCAAAAATAGTTTCCTTATTTCATTAAGTTGTTATGCTTCCGAAAGTTTTAGTAGGTCCCCATAAGCAAAGGTTTAGGCCAAATTTTTGAAGATCACATTCCCGTTATTCAGAGCAAAAATAATTTAAACTCGTACCCTAGATTCGAAATCACTCTCTCGCGCGTTGCTGATAGCGTTTACCCACTTCCCGCCGGAACTCAGAAAAAAATCGCTCCGTGGTTTGCGCTTTACCGCAACCGATGGAGCCCGATTTTTCTGAGGTCACGTGCCGGAAAAGGGTAAACGCTTCGTAACAAAACCGTCAATGGGAAAGCTCTCAGTATTCGAATCTAGGGTACGAGTTTAAATTATCTTTGTTAAGAGGTAGGTATTCAAAATCTGCATCTCCTAGTGGCTACGTCCTCAACTATGCATTTCTGAAATAAATTTCGCGAAATGCATTATGAATGCGCACAAGCCGTGCGCGAACGTATTTTAAACTTAGAACCACGCGGGAGAAATCTACGCCGCCAGCCCTTAGCACCGTAGCCAAGGCTTATTTACAATTTCATCGATTTAAAACTTAAAATTAACACTTATCTTTGCAAAATGATTCATCGGAACCTAAATCTGGCTATTATATATAAAAGTTGCGTTTCTGAAGGTATTTATTTTTCATATTTGAGATTTCGACGCGTTTTGTGGCATTTATCAACCCAAGCGTGGCTGCTCTACCAAGTACAAAAATATTTTTGATGTAGAAATTTTGAAAAAGATGTCGCTACTGCCATATCGTCGTACGTTCATTTTCTCCAGGACAACGCCGTTACCATGCGCCCCCTATGGTAGACCTTTACTTATGGGGATATTATGATAGGCTGACGGTCTTAACGATAGCTATATTTTATTGTAATAAAGTTTATTTTAGTACCACAGAGGGTTACAAAATACATGTAATTGCAAATTAAGTAAATTTAAGTGCAGTAATATTTTATCAGTATTATTTAGCGATATTATAAAAATAACCAAATTAATATAGAATAAGATATTAAACATGATAGTTCCTCAAATACTCAGTGTTGCGTAATTTACAATAAAAATTTCATCTTTGTGTTTTATAAAACAGTATTTGTATTTTGTTTAAAAATCGTAATTTAAAAGTTTCAGGCTGAATTTTGCTTTAATTTCCGTTGGTATATTACCAGTTTCAATCTTAATATTGCCTTAATTTCCGCTCGTAATTTACCAGTCTTAAGCTGAATTTTGGTTGAATTTCCGCGGGCCATTTACCAGTTTCAAGCTGAATTTTAGCTATAATTTTTGGTGGTCATTTACCAGTTTTAAGCTGAATTTTGCTATAATTTCCAGTGGTAATTAACTGGTCGTTTACCAGTTTTAAGCGGAAAATTGCTTAAATTTCCAACGGTCATTTATCAGTTTGAAATTGAATTTAAATTTCGGAATCACCTATCACTTTTCTTTAAAAAATCATACAAACGCAACTGTTTATTTAATGATCTTCAAACTGTGAGAATTTATAATAATTTAATGCAGAATGGCGTCCCACTCAAGAGCTATAACTCATTGACCCATTTAGCCAAGTTCACAATTAGTAAACCCACCTCGGTTTACTAATCAATATATTGAGTTATAGTGTTCAACAATAGATTATCAAGGATTAAAAGCTAGTCTATGATAATGATTTTAGGGTGAATGTTGCACGCAATTGGAAGACCTCGTATCTTATTTAACTTACCTTAACTCTATTAATTAAGAATTTAACGTTCCTTAACTATACATTAATTTTCCCGCGTTGAATAATTATTACTATCAGGAAATTATTTATACATATATATATATATATATATATATATATATATATATATATATGGCGAAATAGGTTGATCCCGTTGATACCGACCAAAATGGGAGGGCCTAACAGTTTCTGTGCACTAAACTCGACGAGTTAAGATTAAGCCTTGCCTCCAATGATATTTCACAAAGTTTATAAGCTCTTTTTAACCTTTAAGTACTCGAGCATTGACGCAAACTAAATATATTACGCTTAAAACAACTGTCGGCTCTATCATTTCCACCTGTTTTATGAAAATTCCGCTGTTATTACAGATGGCCATGAATCCAACCGATTCTTCGAAAAACGCCACTTTACTGAAGAGCGTTGTGCCATCTATTAATGGGAACGGAAGCTAAAATTCAAAATAGCCATTGGTAGCGTCGTCAGAGAGCCATTGTAGAGTATTATAAATAGACAGCTTATACTCTATATAGTGGACTTTAACCTAAATTATATATCCCATGTAAAAATATTGTTTATAATTGCTGGAATTAAGGTTATTGAATCATTTAAAAACGATCCAATCAACGCGAGGGGTACCCATAGAAATATAAATGAGACTAGAAGTGCGATTAAACTGTGGTACGAGTAAGACGGTTGCCATGCAAGTGGAATCGCCAGTATTCTTTGTGGGAGCACGCCATCTATTTAAAAAATTATCATTTTTAATTTTGTTTTAATAGTAATAATAATAATAATAATAATAATATTTATTTTGCAAAGAATAAAAATAGATGGCGCACTCCTGCGTGGATAAGTAGCGATTCCACTCTCATGGCAGATTTCTAGCTTTACCGGATAGCGCAGTGGTTCTAGTATCATTTCTTTTTCTCAATGGGGTACCTATAAGTATCGCCTTTTTGATTTCGACGTCAGCGACATCTATTCAAAAAAGAGCTACTTCACGTCAAGCCGCCACTTGCTTTAAGATCCACTCTTAAAAAAGGTTATTGCTTACACTTTTCAATATCACCTCTTTGAAGATACAAATACATTCGTAAAGGGGCACCGTTACACCCTTTACGTGAATATTAATCTACTTAAATTAAATGATAAAATCTTTTAAAATTTACTTAAATTGTGCTAAAAATCCATTTTCAGGAAATTAAATTACACCAATAATTGGCTTAAAATACACCCTTTTAATTACGAAATTACACCCCTAAGGTTATAAATTAAGATCTTTTAAGTTATAAATAAGCACCCTTTAAATGATTAAATTTCACATATTAGTTTTCAAGAAAAAACATTTAAAATTTCGAAATAAATGTTGATAAATATGGAAACACCTTTTTAATATGATTAATTTTTATCCATTTTAAATAAAATAAATTTTTGTTCTAAAAACCTTGAGCATGAATTACTAAATTTTTTTTAAACAAATCAGGAATTTAACCGTGGAAATTATTTTAATTTGAAAATATATAAATACCCTAGTACTAGTTAATCAAATTAAATAGTAATGCCAATATTGATTATTTTTATTGAGTTAACATATTTATTGTATCATGATTTTCAACTTAATACAGTGAAAAAAGGTAGAAACCATTATATTAAAAGTTGGATTTTGGTTTCTTTTTGAAATGATCAAATAATGATATACCTTTTTAACACCTTAATACCATGAATATATCTAGCTATGAATATCCAACCCTACGATATAGCCCTTCTATCATGTCGATTTGATTTGGGTGGCAACTTTCGAGACCAGTGACGCGTATTCAGCCAATCAGGAGACTGAAGGAAAAGACGGCATGCTCCTCACTCGGTCGGAGCAGACGTTATTGATCACGTGACTGGATAAGCCCAACCCAAATTTTAGCGGGAGGTTAGAGAGGCTATTGCTATTGTATATTCATAGCTAGATATATTCATGTTAATACTACTAAAATAGGTATTTCTAAAACCCACAGAAGGTGTTAGAGGTGTTTATACCTTTTCACTAACATTTCATAGCTTATGGCCACCTTTGAACACGATTTTGACTCCTTAAAGTGCCAAAGTGGGGCTTAAAACTATTTTTACACTCATTTACACCCTTCAACAGTAGGATTTTTGTCGTCAACGCTCGCCGTCGTGCCGTATTTGCTTAAATGAGAATGAGCCTCAAAAGAATTAGTGAAAGCAACCTTAAAATAAATAGTTAAAACCAACCTTTAAATAAATAGTTAAAACAAATCTTTAAATAAATAGTTAAAACCAATCTTTAAATAAATAGTTAAAACCAATCTTTAAATAAATAGTTAAAACCAACCTTTAAATAAATAGTTAAAACCAACCTTTAAATAAATAGTTAAAACCAACCTTTAAATAAATAGTTAAAACCAATCTTTAAATAAATAGTTAAAACCAACCTTTAAATAAATAGTTAAAACCAACCTTTAAATAAATAGTTAAAACCAACCTTTAAATAAATAGTTAAAACCAACCTTTAAATAAATAGTTAAAACCAACCTTTAAATAAATAGTTAAAACCAACCTTTAAATAAATAGTTAAAACCAACCTTTAAATAAATAGTTAAAACCAACCTTTAAATAAATAGTGTAAACCAGTCTTAAAATAAATAGTTAAAACCAACCTTTAAATAAATAGTTAAAACCAACCTTTAAATAAATAGTTAAAACCAACCTTTAAATAAATAGTTAAAACCAACCTTTAAATAAATAGTGTAAACAAACCTTTAAATAAATAGTTAAAACCAACCTTTAAATAAATAGTTAAAACCAACCTTTAAATAAATAGTTAAAACCAATCTTTAAATAAATAGTTAAAACCAACCTTTAAATAAATAGTTAAAACCAACCTTTAAATAAATAGTTAAAACCAACCTTTAAATAAATAGTTAAAACCAATCTTTAAATAAATAGTTAAAACCAACCTTTAAATAAATAGTTAAAACCAACCTTTAAATAAATAGTTAAAACCAACCTTTAAATAAATAGTTAAAACCAACCTTTAAATAAATAGTTAAAACCAACCTTTAAATAAATAGTTAAAACCAACCTTTAAATAAATAGTTAAAACCAACCTTTAAATAAATAGTGTAAACCAGTCTTAAAATAAATAGTTAAAACCAACCTTTAAATAAATAGTTAAAACCAACCTTTAAATAAATAGTTAAAACCAACCTTTAAATAAATAGTTAAAACCAACCTTTAAATAAATAGTGTAAACAAACCTTTAAATAAATAGTTAAAACCAACCTTTAAATAAATAGTTAAAACCAACCTTTAAATAAATAGTTAAAACCAACCTTAAATAAATAGTTAAAACCAACCTTTAAATAAATAGTTAAAACCAACCTTTAAATAAATAGTTAAAACCAACCTTTAAATAAATAGTTAAAACCAACCTTTAAATAAATAGTTAAAACCAACCTTTAAATAAATAGTTAAAACCAACCTTTAAATAAATAGTTAAAACCAACCTTTAAATAAATAGTGTAAACCAGTCTTAAAATAAATAGTTAAAACCAACCTTTAAATAAATAGTTAAAACCAACCTTTAAATAAATAGTTAAAACCAACCTTTAAATAAATAGTTAAAACCAACCTTTAAATAAATAGTGTAAACAAACCTTTAAATAAATAGTTAAAACCAACCTTTAAATAAATAGTTAAAACCAACCTTTAAATAAATAGTTAAAACCAACCTTAAATAAATAGTTAGAACCAACCTTTAAATAAATAGTTAAAACCAACCTTTAAATAAATAGTTAAAACCAACCTTTAAATAAATAGTTAAAACCAACCTTTAAATAAATAGTTAAAACCAACCTTAAATAAATAGTTAAAACCAACCTTTAAATAAATAGTTAAAACCAACCTTTAAATAAATAGTTAAAACCAACCTTTAAATAAATAGTTAAAACCAACCTTTAAATAAATAGTTAAAACCAACCTTTAAATAAATAGTTAAAACCAACCTTAAATAAATAGTTAAAACCAACCTTTAAATAAATAGCTAAAACCAACCTTTAAATAAATAGTGTAAACCAGTCTTAAAATAAATAGTTAAAACCAACCTTTAAATAAATAGTGTAAACCAGTCTTAAAATTTAAATTGAAAACCAAACCAGCCTTTAATAGAGCTTGAAGAAACGTCTAAATTTACAGTCAAAATTTAAATTAATCATAAGAAATTCGATATATGGATATTATTCCCGACTATTATACGATTTAATATGCAACAAATAAGTTTTTTATTCGGATAATTTTTGGATATGGATATAAAAGAAATGAACGGAAAATTTCCTATCCGAACGCCGAGCGCTAGTCTTTAAAGAAAAAGTGAAAACAGCCTTAAAACGACCACAGCACGTTCCTTTAATACAAAGGCCTATTAAAATCACGTCGTCAATAACTAATAAGTAGTTGTTTTGATTGCAGGTAATGGTATCTGGGAACGGTCCAAATCAGTGAACGTGAGAGTCTCTCGAGTCCTATGATTCGGCCAAGATGCCTTTGGAAAAGAAGAGATCCACTCGGCACCAGCTCCAGAGCGGCGGCGGCGGCGGCGGCGGTGGCAGCTACTGCAACAACCAGAAGAACGGCTGCCTGGAGAGAGACCCGCCCAGTAAATGCCGTTCTTGCTGCCGGAAATTTACAGCGTTCATGTTTTCGCACGTGGGCTTATGCGGCCTCGTCGTGGGCTACAGCATTATGGGTGCTTTCGCTTTTAGGGCCCTGGAGTCCCCTTACGAAGTCGAAAAGGCTTCGCAAGTTATCGCTATGCGCGAGAAAACGGTGCATCGGCTTTGGGATATTACGGTCGAGTTTAATGTTTTGTACAAAGACAACTGGACGACCACGGTCGGGAAAGAAATACAAGACTTTCAGAAGAAACTCATCGCAGCCGTGAAGGAAGGTTACGACGGCAAAGACCAAGGCAGCAGCCAGTGGTCTTTTTCCGGAGCTTTTCTTTATTCACTTACGGTGATTACGACTATAGGTACGTACCACGTATGTTCCTCTCTGTGTCTCTCGTTTCCTTCAGACGGTATCCACAAAATGGAGTTATTCCAGATGGAGAACTCAGACTTTATGGGACACGACCCGAAAAGGTCTAAAAATAACCTTTAATCAGTCCATTTCGAAATACAAACACGTCTAAACACTGTTTCGCGTAAGATTACACTTCCTGTAGCCTAATAACCTTACGACAAAAAGATTTTGGCTGGGTTTTTGTTAACCGTATAAAAACTAATCATCTTGCGCCATTAAGGTTAGAGCCAAGGTTTAAACGGTGGTTAAAATTTTGTTGGGGTTTTAAACTATAACCACGGGGATTTTAGTTAAAAAAAAACTAATTTGTGGTTTTTTTTGTTATTATTTTATAAGTAACATATTGGTTTAGTTTATTTTTAATGATTATTTTGTTTGATCTACACACGGAATTTTAGTACCTTTTTTCAAATTAATATTTAAAGTTTTGGTTTTTATTGGCCGATGCGTATCTACAATAAAAGAAAACTAACAAATCTGTGAAATTAGAACAAGATGTCACGGACATTTAAGTACACACATTCCCCCGGTTTTTATTAATTATATTTAAATATTAAATTTAAATTTGAACAAATTTCCAATCATCTTGTACGTTAACTTAACATACCAAAGAGGAAACTTTTTCGAGTTACCTGGTTTTGGAAATATGGTAGAGAAAAACGAATACCTTATATTAAATACATTTTTAAACAAACCGAACACTTTAAATAATTTAATTTTTAAACAAACCGAATTTTTCGAGTTACCTGGTTTTGGAAATAAGGTTAGATGGCGCCTATATCAAATGGCATGAAATTCTAATATGAAAATAGTGCACACGCCGGTTGTGGGGTCCCGCGAATTGGTCAGTAATCTCACTTATAATTAAATTTTCTTAATGCAACTGAAAACGTTAAAAGAAACTCAGGACATTAATAAATATCAAAAAGTTAATTAATTAATATTATAGCACCCCATTTCAATTTTTCATAATTTAAGCAAATTAAAGCTAAATTTAATTTACAAATATTATAAAAGAATTTAAAAATTAATTTGTTTTTGTTCTTTTTATTATCTTTTAAAAGACAAATCTCGAATATTGGATTTCATTTATTTTTAATTTACCCTTCTCATCAAGAATCCTTTTCAAATAACGAAATGAACTTAGGGAAAAATATATTTTTCAATATTTAATTTACCTAAATATTTAAATAACACGAATTGCTATGTACGTAAAATTTAATTAAAACAGGAAGAGTGTAATTAATAATAAACAGCAAAGCTAATATCTAAGGCACCATCCTAGACCGAAGTCTTCTAGCGACTTTTAATATCATTAATTCAGGTGGTCGGAGAGTTGTGCCAACCTCTACAAGTTATTATTCAAGGGGAAACCAAAGAACTCGGTAAAAAACCCTCTTTAAACAGTCGGTGAAATTTCCCTACCTCCTATTAGTTGAAGAGTCACTTCTCCTACGCCAAAGCGTTGTCTATTTCATCTTCTGTGACTCCCCAGCATTAAGCAAGGTAGTAGATGACGTAAGGGAAGTGAGTGTTCACAAGATAGAAGAATGGAATTTTCACCCCCTGACCATCGGAATAATTTTAATGTTAATGACAATAACACTCTTTAAAAAAAGGTGTTGAAGGGTCTTTTATTGGTGTAACATAATAATCAGTTAGGCTAATACCAAAGGCACCACCTTAGGCCTAAATCATCAAGCGACTTTTGAAGGCATTAATTCAGGTGGCCGGGTTCAAGAGGGTGGTGGCAAGCCCTTCATGCCACGCGAGACAAAACAGCTCCCTACACTAACAATTACGGTTAACCTCGACAAGTTTGCTATAGAAAGGTGAAACTGAAGAGCTCGGGGGAAAACCCCTTAAACCAGTGGGGAGAGAACTTGCAAACTCAATGCGGAAGGATTTGGTCCGAGTTTTCACCCAGTGCCACAAGCTGGGATCGAACCCGGCTCCTCTTGCTGCGAGGTGAAAGTGCTAACCACTCCGCCACCCCACCATAAATGGTGCTAAACCCCCCTTTAAAGAGTGAAAAAGGTATTAAAATGTTGCCATAAGCTCTCAAATGGGAGTGAAAGGATTTAATCACCTTTAACACATCTACTGGGGTTTTAAGAAACACCAATTATTATAATTATTATATTAATATTTATAGTAGTAATAGAGCTCGGGGAAACGGATAACTTAACCGGCAAAATTTCAATTAATCATTAAAAATTCGGTTAACTGTTTATTTCTGGATATTATTCACGACTGCTCTACGATTAAATACATATATTATTACATATATTAAAGAATTTTTAAATACGTTTTTATTCGGATAATTTTCCGATACGGATATACAAGAAATTAATGGAAAATTTACTATCCAAACGCCGAGCCCCAAGTATTAAGGTGTAAATAAGGTATATCATTATTTTATAATTTAAAAAATAAACCAAAACCCAACTTTTAATATAATGGTTTCTTCTTTTTTTCACTGTATAATTTGAAAATCATGATACATTAAATGTTTCCTTAATAGAAATAATCAATATCGACAATAACATTTTACCATATTTAAATTTAAAAACTATTAATTATAATATTTCCAACTTAAAAAAATTTTAACGATTAAATTTATTTTGTAAATTTAATTTTGAGTATATCAAATGTCAAAATTGAGACCAGAGAGTCCCCAACAGTAGACCAGTTTCGCCCTTTAGGGGCTCATCAGTACTGTGTAGAAACTCTGGCTACCCTCGGAAATCTGCAGTTCATTGCAATTTATAATGAAATTCTTCACCAATGATTGCATGGCGGTCGCTATTCAGCAGACATCTTTTACGCTCGGGCGGCCGTTGAATTTCAACGTTAAGATATTTTTATATCAAATGTCAAAATTTAGGCCAGAGATTCCAACAGTACTGATGAGCCCCAAAAGGGCGAAACCGGTCTACTGTTGGAATCTCTGGCCTAAATTTTGACATTTGATATAAAAATATCTTAACATTGGCGACCGCCATGCAATAATGGGTGAATAAGTTAACTATAAGTTGCAATGGACTGCTCACATATAGGGCACTCTGAATGTTTATTAATTTTTAGTATTTTACTTACGCAATAGTTGTTTTTTACATATTTAGTAGTGTATACCCATAAAAAAAGGTATTCTCAAAAATGTATACACCATTGGTATTATAGTCAGCTCATTTACTTAGAGTTATAAACACAATAGCTAATAAAATATTTTGAAAGTATCCTTAGAAATCTAAAATTTTCAGTACATAGTTGATCTTATAAAATAAAAAGTGTTCTTGCCCAACTTGTTAAAATGTTGCTCTTACGTCACAAGACACAGCTTTATTAATATATTCTTCACACGAGCGATTTGTGCGCGCGCGCTGGAAAAAGCTATATTCCTCTGACGACTGTAGACTTGCTTAAGGAAAAGACTAACGTGAGAGCATAAGTAACATAATACACCTAAGTATGACACTTGCATTTTTTCTTACTACATACTTTCTTCACCAAAGATAAATTACTAAAACGACTAGCAACTCTATAACCCGGAAGTTTAACTCTCTTTGTAATTTGAATTTTTCTATAGGTCATCCAAAAGGAGTCAGAGTTCAAATTCAGCAATCATAAAGTACTCCATAAAATTTCGTCTGTTGCATGACTATAGAGTGGCTAAATACGCATTAAGCTTAAAAATGGCGATATTCAAAATCGAGCGCCAAATTCTTGAAATAGAGTAATATCGACGAGAGGTATGTCGACGTCACCCATGCTTTTTCCTATAGATAAAAAACTGACCTCAAAATGGTGGCCATAGCCCAAAGCTACAGAGCGATACTACTCCATAACATGTTAACGGAAGTTGGGTTAGGATAGTTCAATTCGCCGCTACCTAGTGACACTATTTAAAAAAAAAATAACTTCACTGTGAAAGAAAGGATGTATTAAATTTTTATCTCCAGATGTCATACTTAATTAGGGGTGTTATGTTACTTATGGTAAGAGCAACATTAAAACAATAAGGCCACGTTACTTTATAAAAATAACTTGTAGGATAAAGATACCAAATTGATTGGAATTTGACTGGTTTGAAGTTTTTCTTAGTGCCTATCTCAATTTGAATAAATACATATCAACACGCGGGTTTTATTTATCTATTAGAATTTCCCATTTCGAAGGTTTTCTGGAATACGCAATCCATTACGAAGGCAAAGAGCTATAGCCAGATTTACGGAAGCCTAAACCTAAGACCTCATTAATTTCAATTCAAGAAGGCTTAGCGTTTTATAAGCCCCGCCCCTCTGATGGACGAAGCTCCTGAAAAAAAGTTAAAAATAGCGAAGGAAAATTTGTGGAGTCGCGTAACCGAAATTAATTTCCCGGAGATGAAAATCCTCGCTAAAAATATCTCGAAACGCAAGCTATAAGGTTATTAAATAAAGCGCCCTTAATGCGACGCGGATATTTCGTTGACGATTCGAATAGAAGGGTAATTTGGCTAAGGGGTTATGTCGGCGGTAGCCCCGTCATCCCACTCGACTGGTCTCGATTCCATCTCCTTAATTAAACCGAATGCGCGTGAGATAATTTGGAAGAGCTCATTACGAAGACATAATGATCTTGACAAACAGTAGTAACGGCCGCGCGATAAGCAATGTCTGTATATTCTTGCCTTTTTTTTCTTCTTATTTATTTAATTCGATAACCCCGACGATTTAAGTCCGCTGAGTTCACGCCGCCACCGAATAAATGATACGATGCAAACGCCATTATTTTTTATCCGGCTTCTTATTTTATTCATAAAATTATGAAGCGCCATTTTTAGCAGGGTTTGCCTTACTCGATCTTATTTAAGTCCGATTTGAGATAAGAATAACGAATAGGTTTCACGGAAGGAGGCTAACTATCAATGCAACTTATAATTGAACTACAATTTTACTATTAATGAAAGATCAAATTAAATCAACTATAAAAAAATTTGGGAATTAAATCAACTATAAAAATATTTGGGAATTAAATCAACTATAAAAATATTTGGGAATCAAATAAACTATAAAAATATTTGGGAATTAAATCAACTATAGAAATATTTGGGAATTAAATCAACTATAAAAATATTTGGGAATTAAATCAACTATAAAAATATTTGGGAATTAAATCAACTATAAAAATATTTGGGAATCAAATAAACTATAAAAATATTTGGGAATTAAATCAACTATAGAAATATTTGGGAATTAAATCAACTATAAAAATATTTGGGAATTAAATCAACTATAAAAATATTTGGGAATTAAATCAACTATAAAAATATTAAGAATTAAATCAACTATAAAAATATTTGGGAATTAAATCAACAATAAAAATATTTGAGAATCAAATCTACTATTAAAATATTTGGGAATTAAGTCAACTATAAAAATATTTGGGAATCAAATCAACTATAAAAAATATGTCTGAATTAAGGGGGAAGACTACAGTGGCCATAGTCTACTTTCCACTATTTCAAGCTGAACTCCTTAAATTTAGTATTTTAAGTGACTAAAATAATTTTGACAATTTTAAATTTAAAAGTAATTAAGTTATTACGTTTTAATTCGGACCCCCGGAGCTAAACAAGTTGGGTTAGCACCCAAACTACCCTTTAGTTAGGACCTTATATCTCGTTAACTATTAATATTAGAAGTATCAAAATTATTTTAAGCACTAGAGGAAGGTTCAGCCTAATAAGAAAAAAATAATTCAATTGGGTAATTGGTAAAACAGAAACGTTCAGCTTGAACGGAAAAGAGGCTTTTACTGTATTCTTCCCCCTTAAATCAACTATAAAAATATTTGAGAATCAAGCAGAAGACTTTAATTATCTCCCACCACCAATCCATTAAGCTATTAAAACCTAAAATTAGGCTATATTTGATTGAAAAATTAACATAATTTTATTTTTTATTAATTTTCTGATTTGGAGGAAAATTATATTAAATTGAAATAAATATCTTATGAACCATGTAGTATCAGTCGTTTGTTTTAATTCATTTTAGTATATTGGAGGTGCTGGTTAAAATTACAATTCGAATTGTGGTATTATTTTATTATTAATGTAAGGACAATGAAAAGTCAAAGCATATCATTTATCAAAAAAATTAATAAAACTTTTCAGAGATAATACAATCAACTTATAGAGTTATAGATATTTTAAATTAAGAATCAATAAACTTATGATATGAATTATAGAGCCATACATTTCAAAAAGCAAGCTTAAAACGTTGTCGGGTTACAACGCTTAGGAGGGTGGTGGCAAGCCCTTCTTACCACACGAGCCAACAGCTCCCTACACTTACTATAACCGCTAACCTCTACAAGATTTTTTGGGAAGGGGTAAACTTGCAAACTCAACGCAGCAATGGTTCCGGGTTTTCACCCTGTGCCGCCAGGATTATCAGAAGATATGAGTGATTAGCGCTATAGCTACATTCAAAACAAGTCGTAAGGCTTTTAGTAGACGTTTTTCACATTTCTATTAACTTTAGGGAACCTAACCTAAAATAGTATTTTCTAACGAATTACTTATTTTTAATGTTACTTTAACCTTCATTTTACTATATTTTTCAAAATTGCAATTCTTATAGACATTACATTAAAAACGTTTTTTTCTCAAAATGTGCGTTTTCGTTTTGCTTCTTGCGATTTGTAAAATAAATCTCCCTAACCTGTGAATATCCACGTACCGCTGATTTTCGCTTTTAGGTGTAGTTGGTCATATTTACAGAAGTATTCAACTCCATTTGATTTTTCAAAATGACTTTAAGTGTAATTCGTCATATTTACAGAAGTATTCAACTCCATTTGATTTTTCAAAATGCCTTTAAGTGTAATTCGTCATATTTACAGAAGCATTCAACTCCATTTGATTTTTCAAAATGCCTTTGAGTGTAATTCGTCATATTTACAGAAGCATTCAACTCCATTTGATTTTTCAAAATGCCTTTAAGGGTAATTCGTCAAATTTACAGAAGTATTCAACTCCATTTGATTTTTCAAAATGCCTTTAAGTGTAATTCGTCATATTTACAGAAGTATTCAACTCCATTTGATTTTTCAAAATGCCTTTAAGTGTATTTCGTCATATTTACAGAAGCATTCAACTCCATTTGATTTTTCAAAATGCCTTTAAGTGTAATTCGTCATATTTACAGAAGTATTCAACTCCATTTGATTTTTCAAAATGCCTTTAAGTGTATTTCGTCATATTTACAGAAGCATTCAACTCCATTTGATTTTTCAAAATGCCTTTAAGTGTATTTCGTCATATTTACAGAAGCATTCAACTCCATTTGATTTTTCAAAATGCCTTTAAGTGTAATTCGTCATATTTACAGAAGCATTCAACTCCATTTTATTTTTCAAAATGCCTTTAAGTGTAATTCGTCATATTTACAGAAGCATTCAACTCCATTTTATTTTTCAAAATGCCTTTAAGTGTAATTCGTCATATTTACAGAAGTATTCAACTCCATTTGATTTTCCAAAATGCCTTTAAGTGTAATTCGTCATATTTACAGAAGCATTCAACTCCATTTGATTTTCCAAAATGCCTTTAAGTGTAATTCGTCATATTTACAGAAGCATTCAACTCCATTTTATTTTTCAAAATGCCTTTAAGTGTAATTCGTCATATTTACAGAAGTATTCAACTCCAATTGATTTTTCAAAATGCCTTTAAGTGTATTTCGTCATATTTACAGAAGCATTCAACTCCATTTGATTTTTCAAAATGCCTTTAAGTGTAATTCGTCATATTTACCGAAGTATTCAACTCCATTTGATTTTTCAAAATGCCTTTAAGTGTAATTCGTCATATTTACAGAAGCATTCAACTCAACTTAAACTGCCTTTAGGAAGAACATATTCGTTATAAAGCGATTTTTTAAAACTATTAAATCCGGAAAATGATATTTTAATTATTGCATATTATTTTACTTTGTAATTTTAACATTTTACATGGTTAGTAAAATAAATTAGCGCGTTAAATTTTACACCGTTATGCGGTGAACACCTATAAACTTCTGGTGATAATGAAGTTACAAAGCGAAAGGAACAACATGACCAACCACCAGCGGCGTGAGCTGCAGGTGTCAGTATATATTTTATAAAATAAAATACCTGACTTTTTCCTTTTTGAAAAAGGCGTTAAATATTTAAAGTTATATCTTTGGGAGAAAAAATTAACAAATCTTTGTTGAATAAAAGGAGATTTATCGGAGTTTCACACGAATACCATTAGAATGGGTAATTTCTGTCGTGCTTAGAAGTCATCAGTTACATCCTTCCGAAACAGGGAGAGAACCGTTCCTTCGAATGCGTTTCGATTTAGTTTGACGTTTCCATTAAGGCTAAGCGCCAGAACAGAGCTGCTAGGGTCTTGGTGCATTCACATTTTATTCGCAATATACGTTGGTCTCGCTCTGTGCGTCATATTTATCCCAAACACGTGCGAGTGAAAGTATTATAACAGGGTTGCCACCAAATTTTCAGATTCAAATTCCCTGACAATTCCCTGTTTTCCCTTACATTTTAAGGCCAAAATTTTTAAATTTTACTTTAATCAGCAGTTAATAAATTTAAATAGACTTATATTTCAGTAAAACGATTATGGCAATTTTGAATTTTTTTTACAAACTTTCAAGGAAATAAATGATAATTGTAGAATATGTCATAGAGCTAGAGTAAAATTACCTTCAAAAAGTGTCAAGAGAAAATTGAATTCCCTGAATTTCTACAAATTCTTAAAATTCCCTGATTTTTCCCTAAATTTCTACAAATTCTTAAAATTCCCTGATCTTTCCCTGACTTTTAAAGCCCATTTTTAAATTCCCTGATTTCCTGTTTTCCCTGGCGTGTGGAAAACCTTAATAATATATACAGTTTGATTTTAGCATTCGACGTACTGTAAATAACCGTATGTTGGCAAGAATATAATTAATTGAACATAGAATTTGTGTCTTATATTATTAAGATATTATTAAGATCATACCGAGAGAAAGGTTGAAACCTTACACACAAATTTTTTAGGGCCACGTGCAGTGTAGCCGATGCTGCCGCTACCGTATTCCAAATAGCTCTTCAACAATTAGATCTAGAAAGGTCACTGATATGTCAATCGAAAAGGCATGGCAAGCCCTCGGTAGCCCGTTATACCTAGTTCGCACGGGGAACTAGGTCAAATCACCCTGCTGGGTGAGGTCCGGCAACCGTTCGCACGCCGGGTTTTTTCCCAAAGTTTCTCCGATTTTTGAAAATACAGAAACCGTTCGCACGTTCTTTTTCGCTAACTATTATAATATTATTTCCAAAACTCAATTAATAACAACTTTTCTCTCGGTGACCATACATTTTTGGAATCGTATCACAAGAAGTTAATCATTTTCCCATTTTAGTGGTTTTTTGGCGATTTTTGCCTTGAAAGTTAAATTTTTTTTAAATAAAGAGCGACTTGGTCGAATATTATATTTTTAGTTAGTATTGATCATTTCTGAACTACGTATTCTGTTGGATTATGAAATTTTAATTTTAAGTAAGATTTCTGGCCAATTCGCGGGACTCCACAACCAGGCGTACGCACTATTGTCATAATTGAATTTCGTATCAGAAATCGTTTGTTTTTCGCTACCTTATTTCCGAAACCAGGTAACTATAAAAATTCGATTTGTCTAAAAATTAATTTAATTAAAGTGTTCGCGTTTCGCTACTTTATTTCTGAAACCACGTAACTCAAAAAATTCGTTTGTCCTAAAACTTAATTTATTTAAAGTGTTCGTGTTTCGCTACCTTAATTCAAAAACCAGGTAGGTAACTGAAAAAATTCGGTTTGTCTAAAAATTAATTTAATTAAAGTGTTCGCGTTTCGCTACTTTATTTCTGAAACCACGGAACTCAAAAAATTCGTTTTGCCTAAAACTTAATTTAATTAAAGTGTTCGTGTATCGCTACATTATTTCCGAAATACTAAAATCATTCTTTGTAAAAACTGATTTTAATATTGTGGAAAATAAAAAACTATTGTTTTATTTTTTAACTTAATGCACAAGTAACCAAAACCAATTTTTTGTCTTTAAACTTTAATTTGAAAAAAGTACTAAAATTCCGTGTGTAGATAAAACCAAATAATCATAAAAAAATAGAGTAAACCAATATGTTATTTATTAATTAATTGTGTGTACTTAAATGTCCGTGACATCTAAGAGCAACAAACACAAGGAGGAAGCAGCTAGCCTCTAAACACGCTAACGCAGTGTTGTGTATAAATTTCATTGGACGATCGTTTTCGCTGAACGTTTTACGGAAAAGGGGAAGACCATTTCCAAATTTTCCCCTTCCGACGGCAGCAGGCGCTAAAGCGTCTAACCAATGAAAACTGTACGCAAGAAAATCCACGACTTTTGACGGATTGCGTCCTCCTTGTGTGGGGTGCTGTATTTGTTGCTCCTAGCTGGGACTATCACCCTTCTCTTCATTTATCTGTACGTTATTTAGAATCTCTCTCTCGTTTTCAAATTTCGCGTCTGAAACATCTAAGCCTAACGTCGGGATGAATTGGCACTACTCAAACCTGCTGGCTCCTTCAACAGTCGCACTATAATGAAACTCTTCTAATCGCAACTACTCAAACTGAACTGAGGGAACTGTACGCAAGAAAATTCACGACTTTTGACGGGTTGCGTCCTCCTTGTGTGGGGTGCTGTGTTTGTTGCTCATAGTCGTAAATGTTTAATTTGTTGCTCCTAGCTGGCATCATGTTTTCCTTAGGAGTTGCAACGCGAACATGGAATAGTGGTGCCCTCATACTCTCCATTTTCCTGAATACGAACTTGATGTTTGTACCCAAATACGGTATTATCACTGTTTGAGGATCTCCAGAATTTCCCTTTTAATGAGAATTTTTCCTTAAATAGTGAATAACATCGCAGTGAACACTGCCTCTAATTAAAATGTGTTTGTGTACGCTAGACAAATTAGATGCGTTCACACTCCTCCTTCCATTTCAGACCTTTCCGTTTCTGTAATTTGTACTAGTGTTGATAAATGCTGGGATGCAACGGTTGTGTGAATTACAGGGAGCAAGAATTTCCGTTTCTAGAGCTATAAGCTTTCTAACAAAACACAGAAATCGTCTCGCATCCTGTTGGAATTTTCATTTACCTTCATTTCCTGAGCTAAAGGCATTTTTGTTGTTATCGAAGGTAGCCTTAACTTTTAAGAGTCAGCAGGGAGATTTCGTAGAACGTGGCTGGCTTCCGAGTGGATTAATTACTCTAGAGGATGTTTAACGGATTTAAAAACAAACAACCGTTGTCCTGTCCACCTAGCGTGATTTTGTTGTAAACTGGATATATGTGGTGAACGAGTCAGTGGCGTCGCTAGGGTGTTTTAGGCGGCGCTTGAGCCACCTGTCAAATTTCTGAAGCGCCACCTAAAATTTCCGAGAAGCGCCACCTAAAATTCCCAATTTTTCCAATTCACTTGTCGAAAAGTTTCTTCGAACTTAAAAATGGGCATCAAAAATTTAATTTTTCATAGTCGGCCTCAATATTTCAACTTTAAAAACCTTTTTGGGAGCTTCCCCCCTCCCCCATATCACTCACTATAGGACGCCCCTGACCAGTGCTAATGGCTTAAGCGCCACCAGTTTTGAAATCCTGGTGACGCCACTGGAACGAGTAATACCAGCTGATATCCGACCAACCAATAAAAAAGGTCTTAGAGGGAGGTTACGCGTTGAAAAGCACCAAGCGCGGCGTTGATCCTTTAGATTGTGGAACTTTCTTTAGCTTTAATTAATCCATGGCTTAAAAAACTTCAGAAAAGTGGACCATTTGATTTTTCAGAGATTATGAGGTGAATTTATATTGAACATCCATTTTGTGCAGAAAGTTTGATTCTTGTTCGAAATTGTGAGAAAGGGAGATGAGTTTGTCGATATTCTAATGAAAAGTGCACAATTTGTCGATTATCTTATAGGAAATGATATAAGTTTGTCGATAATCTTAGCAAAGGATATACATATATCGAAAATCTTAGCAAAGGATATACATATATCGAAAATCTAAGCAAAGGATATACATATATCGAAAATCTTAGGAAATCATATAAATTTGTCGATATTCTAAGAAAATAAGCTAAATTAGTCGAAAATCTTAGGAAAGGATATAAGTTTGTCGATATTTTACGGGAATAAGCTAAATTAGTTGAACATCTTAGGAAAGGATATACGTTTGTCGATATATTAAGGAAAGGATATAAGTTTGTCGATATATTAAGGAAAGGATATGAGTTTGTCGATATATTAAGGAAAGGATATAAGTTTGTCGATATATTAAGGAAAGGATATAAGTTTGTCGATATATTAAGGAAAGGATATAAGTTTGTCGATATATTAAGGAAAGGATATAAGTTTGTCGATATTTTACGGAAATAAGCTAAATTAGTTGAACATCTTAGGAAAGGATATAAGTTTGTCGATATATTAAGGAAAGGATATAAGTTTGTAGATATATTAAGGAAAGGATATAAGTTTGTCGATATTCTAAGGAAATAAGCTAAATTAGTCGAAAATCTTAGGAAAGGATATAAGTTTGGCGATATATTAAGGAGAGGATATAAGTTTGTCGATATATTAAGGAAAGGATATACGTATGTCGATATTCTAAGCAAGTTGGTCATTTTAAGGAATGGAGTTAAGTTTGTTGCCACTGAGTTAAAAAGCTATTTTTGAGTACAACTTAAAGAACGTTGGTAGCTATTGTAGAGGAGAGCTCTAACTATTACGTTCGATACGTTTGTTACCATTGTGTAGATTGGATCAAAATTGGTAGTCATTATGTGGACAAGATTAAAATTGTTGTCATTACGGAGAAAGAAGATAAATTTGTCGCAACAGTAGGCATTGGAGCTAGGTTGGCCGCCATTGTGGGAAAATGAGCTTTATTGATCACCATTTTGGTTAAGTGAGCGAAGTTGGCCGCCATTGTGGAAAAGAAAGCTAACTTTGTCACCATTTGGGGTAAGGAACGTACATTTCTTGCTATTTAAGGGAAAGCAACTAAGTATCTCGACTATACCAAATCGCAAACGATCAAGGTTCCTTTGATCCTTTCTGTACAATATATCGTGCTACGATTCTTCGAGACGACACGCAATTTTTTCAAAGCGCATGATCAAGAATGTCGTTATATTTCCCAGATATTTCCTCGTGTATATATATTTTCCTCATTATACGAAGTACTATTGAAAATAGCACTTTCCTTAATTGGCTCCATCAGTTACATCGTTTCTTGGAAGTATCGTAATTGTTTCTATAGCGTCGTTCTATTCACTGGGCACCTTCACAATGGCGCTGATTGCGCGCTGAGTCTCGTATTACGAATGGGGGGTTTTTGTAGCGAGCGAGCTGAATCTTTTGGTGCCTTCCCACATTCGCTCATGATTCCTAAGAAATATGGCGATACGAAAAGAGTGATTCCGATTGTAGTCTCTATTTGACCGAAAATCGAGCTATAGTGTTAGCAGGCAAAAAGCGTCTTGGTGGGCGAGCTGAATTTCTTCGGCGAGACGGAGGGGGCGAAGAGGGGAAATCAACTTGCGGGGGCCAGTAGCGGCCCCACGCTCGCCTAAAAGCTTCTCGTTTCGATTTCCCGGGTGACCTCAATTACGGCGGACGACAGAGAAAAAGTGAAAGCAACGACGTTGTAAGGAAAAACCTCTTCGCGAAGAGCGCCAACGTTTGTGCAGTGGCGCTCACTTAGGACTTTCTCCCGCGGCCCCCTCGTTGGCGACCCCCTCCCGCAGTTTTTTCCGTCCGTTGCAAAACAGCGAGAAAGAAGAGATACCCTTTGATTTTCTTTTCTTTCTAAAGATTTGCTTTTTTTCGTCCTATTTCGCGTTCTCCGAAGCTACATCGTCCACTGCAATCTCAAATCGTTTCCGCGCTATCTTAGGCAACATTTCGTTAAGCCTTGGACCAGGCTGCACGTATACTCGCATCAACTCGCTTTAAGGTCCGCTCTGTCTTCCCCCGCCTTTTATGTCCCCCGTTTTTCCTTTTGGTTACTTTTTATCAAGTAGCCCGCGTAATCCCCAGCCATAATTCGTTTTTCAGCGATGATTCATTTCTTCAGCATTCTCTAATCTCCCAGCTGGATTGAACGCGAAATACCGTAAAACCTAGAAGAACAACGAAACGGGGGCCACCTAGAGTATAAAAGATACCAGCGAGGGGCCTCGCTTTTTGGGCCCGTCTACTTTTCGTTCGTATTTATATTTGCCCATTTGTTATATTTGATGGATTAACTTCCTCCTGAAAAGTTGTTGATTTATCGTAACGCAATTTACTATCTACAAAAACTTTCGCCAATGGGAAAAAAAGACTTCAAATAGTTGGCGAACGTTAAGCCTTTGCGTTTCTGTGTTCTCGCTTTTAATACAAAATAACAGTTTATTTCTATTTACAAATCTTAAGAGGGTCTGTTATAAAACCTTTTTTTTTTTGCGACTGCATTATAGAAACTGTTGAAATTCTCGGAGGATATTATTATACGTCACAAACAAATAGTGGTTTTGACCTAATTTTGGTATCATATCCGGATGGGAGATACTTTAGATATTAAGTATGGTTTAATCAACTTCAACCTGAAAGTGGTACAAATAAAGATAAAATAACTATTATAAAACCTCTTTTTCAAACTGATCCGAAATTGAAAAAAATTAATGAGATTATAGTTAATGTTATTAGTAATTGTCCTAATTCCTAAATGTTTTAGAAATATTTACAATGTTTTAGAAATATTTACAATGTTTTAGAAATATTTACAATGTTTTAGAAATATTTACAATGTTTTAGAAATATTTACAATATTTTTGATATATTTAAAAAATATTAGAAATTTCGGAAATATTTGAGAAATTTTGGATATATTGGAAGGAACGTCGGAAAATATCGTGAAATCCAAAAATACAGAAATACAATAGAAATATCGTGAAATCCAAAAGTACAGAAATACAATGGAAATATCGTTAAATCCAAAAATACAGAAATACAACGGAAATATCGTGTAAATACCAACAAGGATGATGCTTTGGCATAAAAGCTCGTTTTCTGGAAATATTTTTAAAGTCTATAGATGGCGCTCGGTTTATGGAAATTCACTTTTTCAGAATTGTATTAAAAATTAAAAATTTGGAAGTAATCGAAAAAATATATTAATTAGTTTAACACAATTTTTGTACAAACAGTTTCGAATTCTAGCATTTTATAGTACATTAAAGCAACTGTCGGCTCTATCATTGCCACCTGTATTATGAAAAGGCCCCTGTTATTAGAGATGGCCATGAATCTATCCCAATCTTCGGAAAAAATGACATTCGTGGAGAGCGTGGAGCCATCTATTAATGGGAACGGAAGCTAAAATTCAAAATAGCGAAACAATAACGTCGTCAGAGAGCCATTATAGAGTATTATATTTAGACCACTTTTACTTTACTTAGTGAACTTCAATCTAAATTATATATCCCATATAAAATATATTGTAAACCATTACTATAATTGAAGTTATTGACCAATTTACAAACGAGCCACTCAACGCGAAGCATACTTTTATGTCCCGCCTTTTGGGCCAAAATGTAGCTTCAGCATCTTGTTTTGAAAAAAGAGCTACTTCACCTAGAGCCGACCCTTGCTTTAAATACACTGGGTAACGGTTTTGCCATGGCAACGAAAAATGTTTTTGACAACATAAAATGGAAATTTCCCATTGAAAATAACATGGGATTTGGACCGATTCCAACATTTTAAAAAATTGAAAAAATTTAAAATACCAAAATTATAAAAAAATTGTTAAAAATTGACGAAAAAAATCAAAATTGATTACATTTTGATTAATTTGAACCAAATGGGTGAAAATAAACCGATATAGCTTAAGTAGGAAAAATTTCCATTTTATGTTGTCAAAAACATTTTTCGTTGCCATGGCAAAACCGTTGCCCATTGAATAAATTCCCTTTAGGATTTTTCAAGTTACATGAAGGTCTACCAATCCCCCGAGTTTGAACAAAATCGGTGTGTAACACCTCGGGTCGTCTCCTTGTTAGTGAACTTTAACCTAAATTATATATCCCATGTAAAATATATTGTTAACAATTGAGTAATTGACAAATATACAAATGACTCAATCAACGCGAAGCATACTTTTATGTCCCGCCTTTTGGGTGAAAATGAAGCTTCAGCATCTTGTTTTGATGTCGACGCTAGCGACATCTGTTGAAAAAAGAGCTACTTCACCTAGAGCCGACACTTGCTTTAAATAATTTTCTAGAAAACTAGACCGATATATACCAATATACTTGTCAAACATTTTGTTGTCGTAACTTCTTAAAGGTTATTTTACGTACTACCAACTTGGTTTTTTCATGACATTATATCTTCATAACAACCAACTTTATTTCTAAATTTCAGAGTATGCTCTACAACTTTATAAAGCAAACTTTATATCTATAATATTAAAAAATAAATTTTTAAAAACAATTAAATATTTTCCTTTTTTTTTGGAAATTTACAAATTAAAGAGTTCCCTTAATAATAAAGAAACACTGAAAAAGTCAGTTTTCTAGATTAAATGGTTTTCAGAAAAAAATCAAACCGAAACTTCCTATACAGATATAATGCTACCACTAGCGTTTGCTGTTACTAAGAGCTAAGGTAAAACTCAAAAGAGTTAAAGTGTACGGAAGATCTACCAAAAAAGACGTGAAAACCTTATTAAAGCAATCGTGCTTCTTTTTCACGACCAACTTTATTTTCTTTATACTGCTAGTTGCCAATTTCCCGCGAGAAAAACGGAGATGTAAAAATATATGTCAGTTTATATTTAAACACTTTTAGAAGCTTTACGTGCGCGAAAAATATTTTGATATAAATATGCAAATACTAAACTGTGAGATCAGCGACATGCAACTTCTATGAAAGCCTTCTAGATAACATTTACACACTCCAAGTTTAACAGTACTGCTCTTCAGAAAAGCACGCGCCAAAACCATTAATAACTTTTATTTATGTTAGAACTTTATCAGGCGTGAAATTTATTTATATTATTAAAGAAAGCCTTCGGTGGCTAGAAATATCTGTTTCGGTTCTATTTTGAAAGTTACTGTTGAGTTTCTAAGTTATCCACAATATTTTGTAGTTATAAAAAACTTTATTAAAAATTTTATGATTTAGAATTATAATTGAGAAATTTGCGAATTAGAATTAGGAGTATTATAAATTATAATTATAATTCAGAACTATATATATTTGAATTATAATTATTATAAATTATAACTATAATTCAGAACTTTATAAATTTGAATTGGGATTATTATACATTATAACTAAAATTCAAAACTTTATAAATTTGAATTTGGATTATTATAAATTATAATTATAATTCAGAACTTGAAAAATTTGAATTATATTTATTATAATAGCAATTTAGAATTTTAAAGATTAGTATTATATTAATAATAACTACAATTCAGTATTTTAAGAATTAGTATTATATTAATTATTATTAATATTCAGAACTTTCTAAATTATAATTATGGTAATTGTAATTAAATTTCAGAAACTTTGAATTACAATTTTGAACATAATACACATTAATTTCAATTTTGAACATTATACACATTAATTTCAATTAAGAACTTTATACACATTAATTTCAATTAAGAACTTTATACACATGAATTTCAATTAAGAACTTTATACACATGAATTGCAATTCTGAACTTTATACACATGAATTGCAATTCAGAACTTTATACACATGAATTGCAATTCAGAACTTTATACACATTAATTTCAATTCAGAACTTTATACACATTAATTTCAATTAAGTACTTTATACACAAGAATTGCAATTCAAAACTTTATACACATGAAGTACAATTTTGAACATTATACACATGAATTTCAATTCAGAACTTAATTTATACACATGAATTGCAATTCAGAACTTTAAACACATGAATTGCAATTCAGAACTTTAAACACATGAATTTAAATTAAGAACTTTATACACAAGAATTGCAATTCAAAACTTTATACACATGAATTACAATTTTGGACATTATACACATGAATTTCAATTCAGAACTTAATTTATACACATAATTGTAATTCAGAACTTTAAACACATGAATTGCAATTCAGAACTTTAAACACATGAATTTAAATTAAGAACTTTATACACAAGAATTGCAATTCAAAACTTTATACACATGAATTACAATTTTGAACATTATACACATGAATTTCAATTCAGAACTTAATTTATACACATGAATTGCAATTCAGAACTTTAAACACATGAATTTAAATTCGAAACTTTATAAATTAGAATAATATTAATTATAATTATGATTCAGAACGTTTAAAATTAGAATTCTATTAATCAGAAATAAATAACAGAACTCTAAAATAAATAAGAACTTAATAAATTAGATTTATATTAATCCAAAACTGAATAACTTGAAATAATTAAAAACTGTACATAGGACGTCTGAAATTGATCCTCCATGGTATCTTTATTTAAACTTATTAATCCTAGATTTCCGAAAATTTCTGGATACACTGAAATTTACTGAGCAACTTAAGATACTCTTATAGTGTACTAATCGAGAAAGCATTTAAAAATTTCTGAAATTTAAGCGCGCGATTGATCATAAATAAAAAGAAAAACGTGATCTTATAAAATTTAATCATATATATTGAATTTATTCATAAAAGAAATCCTAGAAATTTACGTATTTCATAAGAAAATAATCATTTTTTCAAATTATTTAAATTACAGTATCACGATTTAATCATTCTAATTTTGGTTTAATCATTTCAATCACGATTTAGTCATTTCAATCACGATTTAGTCATTTCAATCACGATTTAGTCATTTCAATCACGATTTAGTCATTTCAATGACGATTTTGCCATTTCAATCACGGTTTAGTCATTTCAATCACGATTTAGCCATCTCAATCACGATTTATCCATTTCAATCACGATTTAATCATTTCAATCACGATTTATTCATTTCAATCACGATTTAATCATTTCAAACACGATTTAGTCATTTCAATCACGATTTACTAATTTCATTCACGATTTATTCATTTCAATCACGATTTAATCATTTCAATCACGATATAATCATTTTTATCATTTTAATTATGATTTTATCCAATTTAATTATTTTAATCTTGATTTTATCTGATTTAATAATTATAAAAAATGATTTTTTAAACATAAATTAATTATACCGTGTTTTCTTATTATCTTAGTTCATTGGAAAAACAAAGAGTGTTATAAAAAATTCAACATTCCTTAATTAGTGTTAAAATGAATTTTAAAATATTCAATTTTAAAATAAATAAGTAATTAATTTTATAAATTAAAAAAGGTTACTTAGCAAACGAAAAGTTCGATATTTCGTCCATGTCTACACATCAAACCAAAACTTTATAAAAACCAATATGCTATTTTTCTCACTCGATATTTCGTACATTTATTATTTAATTGCGAATCTTAATTGTTGATGTTTTTAGAAAAACAAAAGATTCACCTTCCGTAGCATGTGGTAGAATATCCAACGAATGATAATTTGAAAATTTTCAAGCCCTATTTTCAAAATATAAACGATTCTCTAGCAATTGACCGATTTCAAAATTACGTTTTTGCGCGTTACAGTACATGTACATTGTGAGGTATAGCAGGCTTATTTACCTGCTTTTATACCCTAACATGGTATAACCGCGTGATCAGATATTTTTAATCTGCGTATTTTTCTACCTTGCGACACACTTTTGATCATAATTATCAACACATAGCTATCATTAGCTATTTTGACAAAGAACAACTCTTATGGAATATAGTTATCAACACATCGATATCAGTAAATATATCCGAGAAAGCAACACACTTATTGAGCATAACTATCCACACATAGCTATCATAAGCTATTTAACACTCTTATGAAACATCATAATCCACACATACATATCAGTAAATATATCCGAGAAAGTAACACACTTATAATAACGTAGTTATGGACTTACGTTGATACCGTTCAACAAATACAAAACAGAGAACCGTTACTGCTAAGATAATCATATCATTAAGCACCCCATGGGGTCTCGGTCCAAAACCTCATTTGCAAATCGATCCCAATTATACGAGAGATTTTAGCACAACCCATAATTAGGCTTAGTAACTTCAACTCCTATTTGGCGACTTCCGCCTCCAAATCACACCGAAAATAAAACGAAAATATTTACATTATGGAAGTACTGTTTATAAGGGTGTTCGCGTAGCCTTGGCTGTGTTTGTGTATGGAAGGGTTCAGAGTAAAATAGCCGAATCGCTTTTCGAAGTTCTGATGAGCGGGGAAAAAAAAACGTGTTTACGAAAATGAGTTGGACCTTTTCCAAATAATCAAGCTTGGAAAAAACCCGCCATCTCTTCGAAGGGGTAATAAATAATATCCTTCGAATATCTTTTCTTGTTCGGTTTTATCGGCTACTAGAACCAACTACGAGAAGAAAAAAAAAATTGAAAATTGCTCGTTAAAAACGCGTGTTTCAAATATGGGCTCGCGATTGACTCTTACGATCTCGCCGAATGGGTTTCTTAATAGAGTCATTTTTGTCCTTGACGCTTATGACGGCGCGAAAAATATATTTATAAAAGAAGACCGAGAACCAATTTCTTCGAGTCATCGTTTTAGAAGGACATATTATATTCATTCTTTGCCTTAACGATTTCATTTCTCTAGATCATTCAAAACGAGGATGATTTTAATAGTTTTAGTTGTTTAAAATATAAGTATTTCTAGGTTTCGCTTTATTAAATAATTAAATTCGTTAACTTAGAACTTACTTCAATCATTTCATTTCTTTCTCATTGAAAACGAAGCTGATTAAGACTTTTTATAGTTTAAAATAAAAGTATTTCTAGTTTATGCCGTTTCAAACCATTTAATCCGTAACTTAGAACTTACTTCAACCATTTAATACGTCTCTCATTGAAAACGAAGCTGATTAAGACTTTTTATAGTTTAAAAAAAATTATAGTTTTCATGGTAAACGCTGATCATTAAGAAATTTTATAGTTTAAAATACAAGTTTTTATAATTTTCGATTTGTGAAGCATTAATACAATTAACTGACAATTTAGCTCAATGATTTCATTCTTTTTTTTATTGAAAACGAAATTGATTTAAGACTTTTTATAATTTAAAATATGAATATATAAAGTTTTCGACATTTGAGCCATTAAATTTTCGTTTTTTTTAAGCATTTATACATTTAACATTTAATTTAGCTCAACGATTTCATTTATTTCTCATTAAAAACTTAGCTGATTAAGACATTAAAATTTAACATATAAAGAACTCTAATTTCCGCTTTTTTAACCTCTAATAGAGTTAACTTAAAAACCAAATTACTCGTAAAAGGAACGAAGCTCCAATTAAGGAATGTTAATTACCTCTTATTTCGGACTTTATAACCATTAATAAGACCGGATAAGAAATTAAAAATTAATCAGAAACATTAAAGATACGTCAACTCTCCTATACGTTCTTCTTTGGCGTCTTTTATCGCGGACTTAACCTCTATTATTTAGTTATTAGATGAAAAAAATCGATATAAAGTTGTTTACTATAAGCGAAGCGCATTTTCATGTTTTCCTTATAATAAAAATTATTAAAAATTGTCAATTTATCGTTAAATAATTTAACATAATGGATAGTTCCAAATAACCTTCCTTTTTAGTAAACTTAGAAGTAAAATTTCTAGGTTAAAACGAAATAAATGTAAAAATTACACAAAGAATTAATTCAAGATAACATGAAGCTACAACCTTTAAGGTCTTAAGAATTTAAACCAAGTAAACTAGCTCTTTTTTCAACAGATTTCGCTAGCGTCGAAATCCCAACAAGATACTTAAGCTACATTTTGACCCAAAAGGCGGAACGTAAAAATAGCCCTCGCGTTGATTGGCCAGTTTTGAAATTTCACATTAACTTATATTACATGTGTAGTAATTTTTAACAACATTTTTATATGGGATATATAATTTAGGTTAAATTCCACTAAGTAGAGTATAAGTTGTCTAATTATGTTTAACTATTTTAAATAATAGCTTCCATTGCCATTACTAGATGGCACCATGATCTCCAGTAAAGTAGTTTTTTCGAAGAATCGGATAGATCGATTACCATTTCTAATACCAATTAGGCACCAGGAATCCATAACGCCGTTGTGGCGCAACATTTTAGGCTGAGTTTACAAGCCAGGTGACTAATGTGTCGTTTGCTCTATCGTCTGTTTGCTAATTAGGTCTTTGGTGGAGTTATAATTTTATAGTTCTGATAGACCAAAATATGAATGATAAAAAAGTTATAAAAGAACTTAAAGCAAGTGTCGGCCCTAGGTGAAGTAGCTCTTTTTTCAACAGATGTCGCTAGCGTCGAAATCAAAACAAGATGCTGAAGCTACATTTTGACCCAAAAGGCAGGACATAAAAGTATGCTTCGCGTTGAGTGGCTCGTTTGTAAATTGGTCAATAACTTCAATTATAGTAATGGTTTACAATATATTTTATATGGGATATATAATTTAGGTTAAAGTTCACTAAATATAGTAAAAGTGGTCTAAATATGATACTCTAAAATGGCTCGCTGACGACGTTATTGTTCCGCTATTTTGAATTTTAGCTTCCGTTCCCATTAATAGATGGCTCCACGCTCTCCACGAAAGTAATTTTTTTCGATGATTCGGATAGATTCATGGCCATCTCTAATAACAGGGGCCTTTTCATAATACAGGTGGCAATGATAGAGCCGACAGTTGCTTTTAAAAAACGATTGGAAGCAGTTGTTTCGGAAATGAACATATTTTTAGAGGACGGCATTTTAAACATTATCTCCACGCCGGTTTAAAGACTGTATTGAGTTCATGCATGTAATAATTAATTAGTCCATGGTTCATGCAAGGAAAAGACCCCATGGTTGTAACAGTTTTTGTCAAGCACTATGGAATACATGTTCGAAATCCTATCATGATAGAATGGCCTTTAATTTGTTGGACTTTATGATAACTCTCACAGGATTTTGATAACAGTTTGTTTCACTCCATGCTTCTAAATCTGAGCTGTTAGGCCTTTGTTCAGGTTTGGAAGTAAATAAACTTTATCTTTACGGGCCATTATTTTCGCTCTTTTCTTGGAAGCTTGGTTACAAACTACTGTTTTTTTCTAAATCATGAATTGCTTTTAATGACTCATCTATCGCGGACTCTAATACCGGAAAAAACATCTAAATCAACTATGCCGATGGGTTCTGCCCTTTTTTCCTGATGATGAAAACTAGCAGTCGACTAACAAAAACCTGTATATTTTAAATAACGAATCAAAAGCGAGAGCTTTCACGTCACCGAATTTTACGTCATTTAAGGCGGTATTTTGGCCCAACCCATAATGTTCCAACACAAAATACCACCGGGAATATGGGGAGATATTCATTCCAAGTAGCGTTATGGATTCCTGGCGGATATGGTAGACAGTTGAGCTCTTCGGTTTCCCCTTCCATAAAAACTTGTTGAGGTTAACGGTAATAGTTAGTGTAGGGAGCTGTTGGCTCACGTGGCACGAAGGGCTTGCCACCACCCTCCTAGGTATTGTAACCCAGCCATCTGAATTAATGGCTTTAAAAGTCGCTTGATGACTTAGGCCTAAGTGGTGCCTTGGGTATTAGCCTAGCTGATTATTATTATTATTATTTTATTTGGGTAACAAAAGTAAATCCTTAATACGATCGTACCGAAGTGTCTTCCTCCTTACAGGCAGAAAGGGGGTAGTTTTACACGAGGGAAGATTTGGCGAACAGGACACAGTATAGATAGCTTCCGTCTTGAATTCGTTCTTGATTCCATTTCCGGTTGTTAATTTTCCGAAAAAAGAAAGTTTTCCGAATTGCGGAATATTTTCCACAAATCGGAAAAATAAAAATTTTAAACATAAATTGCTTTTTAAGAGTTTTTAATGTTTTTATGATAAAACTAGTCTAGAGGTTTAGTTTTACTTTTATATTCGAAAGAAATGTGGCGAAAATGCCTCTTTATTTAAATTTGCAAACAATATTAGACTAATCATGAAATGAAAACTTTATTTTATTTTTTTTCCGGAAAAATACGGAAAATGTTCGGACTTACAACCGAGGGGCTGATCACTCCGCGTAATCGGTGTACAGAGCCGTACCTTTGACTGTACTAATGGGATTACGCGTAATCTTTGAAGTCCCTGCCTTTGGCAGCGCTAATCTAAGTGTAATCCGGTGTACAGACTTTCTAAGAGTGGTTAGCCCCTCGCTTACAACTCTATATATAAGTAGACTGAACTTGATTGGAAACGGTAGCAAAACCTTTCCCATAAACTTAATAGGACTTTATCGCAATGTTTTCCGCATCCCGATTTGCTGAGCCGACGAAACAACTGCGCAATAGTTCCTCGGCTCGAAACCGACATTGCTAAAATCCGCTATAAAGAGAAACAAAATCAAAACTTAATTTTGTTTTCTACCGAAGCCGCCACTCGTCGAGTCTACAAGTTTTCGATATCTGTTTTCCAATTTGGCCGTTGTAACGTACCTTATTTTTGTTTATAGATGGTACGTCTTTTATCGTCTTTTATACTGGCAACACATCATAAACTCAGTTAGTTTTATTACTCGAAAACTATTTCGGCCCCAAAGTGAAAACTTCTTTTTATATATATTATAGGCTTACAATATAAAATCTTTTAACGCCTTCCTTTTTTCATAGCAGTCAAAAAGAGGGGCCGAAGCAATTACATGGGCTCCTGATTTCTTCAAAAGGGATTGCCGTCGTCCAAATTACGCGCTTGAGTTGAGGTGGCCGTGGCTTCTATAATCGCTGTCTTCGCCGTATGATAGAGAAAGTGACTTGGGCTCAGTCTCGCATCCTCAGAAAGCCACCGGGGCTCAAATCTTTTTTGGGCGCTTTTTACTTTTTACGTATTTTTTTCTCGTCACCTCGTTGAAGCCCCTCCCCACATCGGACAAAAAAAAAGGCGTTAAAAGATATTTTTCACCGAATACTTTTTAACAGAATTTTTTTTAACTTCCGGACATTCATCTTAACGAACACGAATTTATCAGGAAAACGGGGTAAAAACCTCAAGGCCTAATTCGAAATATATTTTGCATCACGCTCAGATAAAACGGGATACGCGGGGTGGTTAGCGTTTGGATCTAGCAGTAAGAGCCGGGTCTGATACCATATTGTCGCTGTGGTTACGAAAATAGAGTACAACAATATATTTTAAATTCGGTACAACAAAAATGTGTTATATTTGATGCAAATGCCATGCATATATTAAAGCAAGTGTCGGCTCTAGGTGACGTAGATCTTTTTTCAACAGATGTCGCTAGCGTCGAAATCAAAACAAGGTGCAGAAGCTGCATTTGGACCCAAAAGGCGGGACATAAAAGTATGCTTCACGTTGATTGGCTCGTTTGTAAATTTGTCAATAACTTCAATTATAGTAATTGTTTACATTATATTTTATATGGGATATACAATTTAGGTTAAAGTTCACTAAGTAGAGTAAAAGTGGTCTAAATATAATACTATATAATGTCTCTCTGACGACGTTATTTTGAATTTTAGCTTCCGTTCCCATTAATAGATGGCTCCACGCTCTCCGCGAAAATAATATTTTTCGAAGATTCGGATAGATCCATGGCCATCTCTAATAACAGGGGCCTTTTAATAATACAGGTGGAAATGATAGAGCCGACAGTTGCTTTAAACTTTATGCCGATTTGATTAAAATTATTTGAACTGAACTTTGGAGTAAACCACTCGCATAGAGTGGAAGGCTATCAGCGAAACTTGTGAACACTTTTCGTTCGCAGCTTCTTGTTTCCGAGGCGTGAAATAAACAATTTGGCCTAAAGGTAATGTACAATATCTAGATAAAAATTTAAGTTTATACTCTACGGAATGTGAAAACAACACCATCGCTCTTCGGACTATATTTATTCACGCCTCGAAAACCAATTGGACAGTTAGAATTAATGTTTCATGCGCTTCCATAGGGCCTTCCACTCTATGCGAGTGGGTTACTTTATGGAAGGTGCCTCGATTACAGCTGGATCCAAATTTGAACATTGGATTGAGGCATTGTTGAATTAAGGTTTGCAAGTTCTTTCCGTACTTGTGGAAGAGTTTTTCCATCGAGGTCTTTGGTTTCATTCATTGAATTGGGAATAATACTGCTAGAATTACAATTACGATTTTGGTTGCCATGGTTACGCGGGACCTGTTCTGATAGGACTGTACGAAATGCATCTTTATAATTAGGCGGTAGCGCCATCTATATTTTGTAAAGTTATATGGCTAAAAATAAATAATTATTACTCACCGTAACTTGAGTTACAAAAGGGTCGTGTTGACAGAATGAAATTATTTTTAAACAACATCAAAGGTTTGTTTGTTACGAGTAATCATACATTTCAATTTCGCATCAGATTCGCGAAAAAATTCAATTGCAATATAGTTGCCACTACTATAGACAGATGCCGCCACGGTAGAACGATAAAGTTGATAAAGTCTCCTTATTGAACGAAATTGGTCCCGCGCCAGCCAGATTTAGTTGTACCTCTATTTATTCCCAACTCAATGGTTTCACTATCCAAAAGATTTTGCAGAGATAATAATAATAGTCAAAGTAGGGATTATGATAATAACTAGAAAAAAAAGAGGTATTGCAACTCACTTAATGGTGCGTTGAATTAATTTATAAAGGTACGATGGGATGAAGTCGAGTGATAATGGGCAGTTGTAGAACTATTTTATTTGCCGCCATTTCATAACTGTACGTAATGTTGGAATTTTTTTCTTTTCAACTGGACCTTCGGTCTTTTTGAATCTTGTGTACCATTCAATCGAATCCCAATCGACCTAAAACCGCAATTTTAGGCAGATTTTTTTACTGTTATTTATGCCGTACACATTAAGAATATTTTAATAAAATCCACATATTATTAGATTTTTTATTAAAAGGAGGCAGTCAACAAGCATAACAAAGCTACCCCTAACCTAACCTAAACCTTAACCTAAACATAACCCATCTAACCTATCCTAACCACGGATCTACGCTGAGTTGAAATCCGCTCATAATTGTATCAATTAATTATTTTAAATTTTCATATGAAAAAAAAACATCAATATAAACAGAGCCGTTTTTTAATTGTAATAAATATATTTAATACTTCTCATTCAACCGAAACCCGCAGTTGGGCGATAAATCGAAATATATTAGAGGAAAACTTTGGTCGAATGGGATTCGGTCGAAAGACATACAGCCTTTTGGAACTGTGAGATAGTATTACCATATAAAATAATACTTGGATGAACTGGTACCAAAATTCAGCTACTCCAGCAGACCAGCATATACTGGAACCATGTAAACAATTTCTGCAAAATAAATTATTATTATATTATTATTATATTATTATATATTTCGCCGCGTGGGGACGTACGTCGATCGACCGGAATATGGAAAATATACCGTGTATTTAAAGCAAAGGTCGGCTCTAGGTGAAGTAGCTCTTTTTTCAAAACAAGATGCTGAAGCTACATTTTGGCCCAAAAGGCGGGACATAAAAGTATGCTTCGCGTTGAGTGGCTCGTTTGTAAATTGGTCAATAACTTCAGTTATAGTAATGGTTTACAATATATTTTATATGGGATATATAATTTAGATTAAAGTTCACTAAGTAAAGTAAAAGTAGTCTAAATATAATACTCTATAATGGCTCTCTGACGACGTTATTGTTTCGCTATTTTGAATTTTAGCTTCCGTTCCCATTAATAGATGGCTCCACGCTCTCCACGAAAGTCATTTTTTCGAAGATTCGGATAGATTCATGGCCATCTCTAATAACAGGGGCCTGTTTATAATACAGGTGGCAATGATAGAGCCGAAAGTTGCTTTAAAATCTAACACCACAAAAATATATTATATGCGCTACCCAAATGAAAATCGATGTATTGTATATTTGCTATTTAAAAACATATTCTGCAAAATATCACTTTCCGGTTCTGTAAAATTAGCCTTTCAATTTATATAGAGGTCCAAATTTCTGGATTTTCGTCTTCTAAGCAGATGATATGCTATTCAAGTCACAAAGCGTCTGCTTAGTAGAAGAAAATCCAGTTAATTTAAGCTTCTAAGTTGATCTGTGTGAAGTGGAAAGGCTAAGTGTTGTCGTACGTAGAGGTGAAATTGAAATTTACCCAACTGGGAAAACTATCTCAAAAATTATTTCATTATTTAATTTTATATATACAGCAAGAAATCAAGAAATGTCCACTCCCCATATTTCACTATGATATTCCAAAATTATTTGCATTATTTCTAAGCCTTCAAATAGGCATAAGCTTAAATTTAATGTTATCGAAGTTACAAGTCTCAGGCTAGTTATTCAAATTGAATACTAAATACGTAAATCTTTGTCCAAAGAACTCTAGGCTTTAGGATGGACTTTTCTCCAATAAATTTTCGTTAAAATGTCATTAAATGGGTCGTCATGAATATTGATATTCGCCAAGAAATACCCCCGTCAAAATGCTAATACCCTATAAAAGCATCGCAAAAAAGACACCGAAACTCTTATCTGACAATATTTCTCACGCACCAAAGGCGGGCGAATTGCGCACTGGTTCTCAATCAACGTGGAAATATAGTTCCGCGGATTGCCGTCATAATTCCGTCCACGTTTTCTCTCGCCTTCATTGCAGTAATCACCTCCTTTCCCTGTCCATGGTCCGATTGTTAATCGTATATTTTCATTTTCTCTACGAAGGTTACGGAAACATCGCTCCGAAGACGAACTGGGGCAAGATAGTGACGATAATCTACGCCATTGCGGGCATTCCTCTGATGTTGCTGTACTTAACGAATATCGGCGATTTGCTGGCTAAGGCCTTCAAGTACGTCTACGGCCATTTGTGCTACTGCAAGGGCTACAATTCGGGCAGAAGGCGTCGACCGCACCACCATCTGCATCACCATCACGTGGCGCCTCCCCACGAACAGTACCGCATTCATCACATCGTCGTGCACGACGCCATTTCCAACGCTCACAACTCCATCGATTATGTTAATAAGTTCGCGGCCGCGCGCGAAGAAGAATTAAAGTTGGAGTCGTTGGGCGGCACGGCCAACATCGGAATCGCGCCCGGAATTCTTCATCAAGAGGAAGAACTGGATTACGGAAAGACGCGCGTGACTGTGCCCATTACTCTGTGCTTGGCGCTCATCACGGCGTACATTTGCGGCGGCGCAGCGCTGTTCTCGCTCTGGGAAGAATGGAACTATTTGGACGGTTATTACTTTTGTTTCGTGACGTTAAGCACGATCGGGTTCGGGGATTTAGTGCCCGGTGATACCGTGGTCTCCGACTCGGGCTCTCAAGAGAAACTCGTCATTTGCTCCTTGTACCTACTGACTGGAATGGCTCTGATTGCCATGTGTTTTAACCTGGTCCAAGAGCAGGTGGTCTTCAAAATTAGAAACTTGGGGAAGCGAATGGGTATCGTCAACGATTACGAGGACCCTCTCGAATAGACTCGACGTTATCACGAATAAAATGAATATTACATTTATCCCCGCCTCCCACGAATCATCCTAGTGTTGACTTTTAGAACCAAAAACTGGCCAGCTACGAAACGGTGCGGGTTATTCATCCAAAAGAACTAACAATTATAGTGTGGTACAAAAATAGACCCCCCAAATACAAAGGCCTATTAACGCGAGCCAATATTTTTGCCCGGGTTATATACCAGTTACGGAAAACACATTGCATTGTCGTTCACATAATCCACGAAAAGTGGCCGACATTTTAAACTGGCGAAGAAAAATACTCTTTATTCTTAAAAACACGCTTCTACTACGACGAAATATGTTAATTTACATTATTAAAGTTTGTGGAAAATAATGTTTTAATTTAGTTTTATTTAATCAAAAGGTTGCGTACGAAAATATTTAGATTTATATCTTGTTAATATTGTTTCCGCTACCAATATGTTTTTCTCTATAAAACTCTCCCACTTAAATGCTGATGGTTTTTAATTACTTCTATATGTAAAAACAAAGTGTAATTGGCTGACGAACAAATAGAAACGATCGAGATATAAATACCATTCCGGGTCTTAAACGCATTAACGAATGTTTAGATACGATTTGATTTTGTATAAATACGTATCGATCGATCATTTTTGAAGAAAAAAAACTGATTTGTGAAAATGTTTTCCGGGCAGTAAGGACTATTATAGTGATTTTGTTACTAATTCAGCAAACCGTGAAAGCCAATAAGTGTTTTATGTAAAAATATGATCAGTTTAATAAATTTATCATTAATCACCGCAGCCTTTAAAATTTCATTCATTTAATACTATTTATTAAATAGTTGTTTCTATACAACTAATTCTGATGAATAAAAAGTTAAAAAAAAACTATGCAGCCCTTAAGTCACAAGACACAGATTTGTAGATTGTTTGCACCTAGGAGCAACAAACACAAGGAGAACGCGGCTAGCCTTTAAACACGCTAACGCAGTGTTGTGTACAAATTTCATTGGACGAACCTTTACGCTGAACATTTTACAATTTCCGAATTTTCCCCTTCCGACGGCAGCAGGCGCTAAAGCGTCTAACCAATGAAAACTGTACACAAGAAAATCCACGGCTTTTGACGGGTTGCGTTCTCCTTGTGTGGGGTGCTGTGTTTTTTGCTCCTAGGTTTGCACGTGCTCTATATAAAGCTACAAGTATATTCTATAAATATTAAAACTTTTAGCCATGGTTTATTATAAATTGTTAAATTTATAAAAAAAAAGCTGTTACTTCATGACTTAGAAAAATAAAGTTTTTTTCTAAGTCATGAAGTAACAGCTTTTTTAAAAATTGAACAATTTACAAGTATATTCCTCTGGCGCCTGTAGCGCGTGCTCGTAGACTTGTGACGTAGGAGCAACATTGAAACAAGAACGCAACATTACTTTATAAAAAGAACAATTTCGAACTATACATTTAGTTAAATAAAAAAAATGTTTTAATTGCTTCATGAAGATATTTTAGTGTTTATAAATATGGTAATAGTAGCTTTATACAAGTGGATTTAATGAGCGGACGACAATTCGATGCACCACATAAATGACAAGGTACGTACCCTACTTAATGTTTCGCTAAAGGTTAGTACTCATTTTCCTCAATTCCATTTGATACAATCATGATTATTAATTATTGCTATTTACCCTAAGGGACATAAGCCCAATTCCCATTCATGAGTCTTTTTTTTTAATTTTCTCAAAAATTACAAATCTATATATTTGATTTATTATAAATTTCCATCTATTATAATTGTTTTAATTTTAATTAAATTTTTAGATTACATTGATTTGTGTAATGTTTTATTCCGGTTTTTGTGAACTTATTGATTAATTAATGGAGTGCTGCGGTATTTTAAACAAATCTTCATTATATTTAATTATTAGTTAAAAATTAAATTTAAATGAGTTTGCTCTGAATTATCATTGCCACCAAACCTACTTCCGTATAAATACATTAAAGTATAATTGGTGATTAAATCAACGCTTATTTAAAAAATCACTTGATTTAAATTAGACTAGCCGGTTATAATTTACTTAACGTTTGGACAAATAAATAAATGGACGCGAATCATGACAAAAAACCTCATTCTTAAAATTGAATCGCCCGCCAGCGCTCCTACCGAGAGAGTCGGTTAACTTTTCCACCTAAATTACAGAACGCTCGTAAAAATATTAGTGATGAGCTGAAACAATTGGACCTAAAGTCGTTCGCTTATCTGGCTCACGTGCTCAATATTTGGGGGGAAATCTTTACAATGACGGACACCGTGGCGCTGCTCTAAATTCCAGTCCATTAGGAGCTGTTAACAGATTACGGAAGGCCAAAATATCGACTAATTTGACACCCAAATCGTAAGTAACAATTGGAAGCCCACCAGCCCCTCAATTACGCAAACCCCACTCAATAAACGTTCAAATTATTAAATTTCCTCTTTGTCTTATCTCCAGAAAACTATTACAATTACTAAACTGAAGCTGTAAGTTAAAACACTTGATAATAGAGAGATTAAGCAAAGCGCTCTAGAAGTTTTAACAACAACGTCGGCAATACCTCGACGTTCGAGGTGAACCATTCTTTAAAATCGGTTAAAGGTATTTGGTGTGGAAAACCAACCTTTGCATCTCTGGCCGCTCTCGCCTTTGGCTTTAAAATTGTTTGGCGCCACTGTACAGGGAAATTTGAAAAATTGAACAGGTCTTCGATAAAGATTACTTTGCAGGTTATTATATTCCCTTTAAGCGCTTTCAGTTCGCCAGCCATTGCAATCAAGTACGTTTTCAATCGAATTTTAACAAGTTTCACAACTTACGCTAACCAACGGTACACTAACAAGGAGACTACCCGAGGTGTTACACACCGATTTTGTTCAAACTCGGGGGATTGGTAGACCTTCATGTAACTTGAAAAATCCTAAAGGGTTTTTATTCAATGGGCAACGGTTTTGCCATGGCAACGAAAAATATTTTTGACAACATAAAATGAAAATTTTCTCATTGAAAATAACACGTGATTTTGATGGGTTTCCAAGGTGAAACATTTTACAAAATTTAAAAAAAATTAAAATACCCAAATTATAAAAAATTTTTTATAAAAATTGACGAAAAAAATCAAAATTGTTCACATTTTGATCAATTTTTTAAATTTTTTTCACAATGAAATCGGTCAAAATCCCATGTTATTTTATGTTATCAAAAACAATTTTCTTTGCCATGGCAAAACCGTTACATGGAGGTCTACCAATCCCCCGAGTTTGAACCAAATCGGTGTGTAACACCTCGGGTAGTCTCCTTGTAAGAATTGAAAACTTCGTTTGAACTAAAACAGGTGTTATGTATGGGTATGAGTGTTGTCGAAGTACAATTATTTGTTCCTTCGTGTGCCCGGGTGCACCGCAAAGGAATCTCTTTTTATGCTCGTACCTTGGATTAATAATTAATCCAAGCTCGTACTTTTTTCGCGAAATTCGTCTTAATTGTACAAGGCCTAGATGTAATTCAATTCAAACAAGTATTTACGCTTTTGAACAAGTGCGCTGCTAGATAAATATTAAATTGTCATAACTCTGCCTCGATTTGTTGAGGTGGAAAATTATAATTATCAGAATTTTTATTTAGAGCAACTGTCGGCTTTAGGTGAAGTAGCTCTTTTTTCAACAGATGTCGCTAGCGTCGAAATCAAAACCAGATGCTGAAGCTACATTTTGACCCAAAAGGAGGGACATAAAAGTATGCTTCGCGTTGATTGGCTCATTTGTAAATTTGTCAATAACTTCAATTATAGTAATTGTTTACAATATATTTTATATGGGATATATAATTTAGGTTAAAGTTCACTAACAAGGAGACGACCCGAGGTGTAACACACCGATTTGGTTCAAACTCGGGGGTTTGGTAGACCTTCATGTAACTTGAAACACAATAAAGGGAAATGTCTCCATAGGCAACCGTTTTGCCATGGCAACCAAAAATGTTTTTGACAATACAAAATGGAAATTTTCCTATTATTTTCTTATTTATATTTTCTATTTTTAGCATTTTCTAAAAATTAATTTATTTTTACAGGGGGTACCCTTAATATTGGTCAGATTCCCATGTTATTTTCTATGGGTAAATTTCCATTTTGTGTTGTTAAAAACATTTTTGGTTGCCATGGCAAAACGGTTGCTTATGGAGACATTTCCCTTTAGGGTGTTTCAAGTTACATGAAGGTCTACCAAACCCCCGAGTTTGAACAAAATCGGTGTGTTACACCTCGGGTCGTCTCCTTGTAAGTAGAGTAAAAATAGTCTAAATATAATACTCTGTAATGGCTCTCTGACGACCTTATTGTTTCGCTATTTTGAATTTTAGCTTCCGTTCCCATTAATAGATGGCTCCACGCTCTCCGCGAAAGTCATTTTTTTTCCGAAGATTCATGGTAAATAGAGTAAATTTCACAAGTACGTAACAAAGTAGATAAATACAGACGAAACATAGTGCAACAATCTTAAAGCAAGTGTCGGCTCTAGGTGAAGTAGCTCTTTGTTCAACAGATGTCGCTAGCGTTGAAATCAAAGCAAGATGCTGAAGCTACATTTTGACCCAAAAGGCGGGACATAAAAGTATGCTTCGCGTTGATTGGCTCGTTTGTAAATTGGTCAATAACTTCAATTATAGTAATGGTTTACAATATATTTTATATGGGATATATAATTTAGATTAAAGTTCACTAAGTAAAGTAAAAGTGGTCTAAATATAATACTCTACAATGGTTTTCTGACGACGTTATTGTTTCGCTATTTTGAATTTTAGCTTCCGTTCCCATTAATAGAGGGCTCCACGCTCTCCAGTAAAGTCATTTTTTTCGAAGATTCGGATAGATTCTTGGCCATCTCTAATAACAGGGGCCTTTTCAGAGCCGACAGTTGCTTTAAACATTTCAAATTTATTACGTGTTACGTAAGCTCGACAGAAATATGGCGTCGTCTTGAAGTTGTTCAAAGTACAAACGAATAAACGATAATGTAAAACGTGTTAAATGTTCACGTGACTCCCGACGTTGTTGTTCAATCTTCTATAGTCTGCTTAACCTCTCTATTTTAGGTTTCAGTATAGAATTATTATATGTGACGTCACATATCAGCGGCCCCTCATTTAGTACCGCTTGGACAAACCCATTAAGGTATTGTACCTTGGTACAAACCTTTTTTCCTTGTACTGTGTTACGTAATTTGTAAACGGTCCCTTAGTTTATTTATCCAAGCTCTAAAGAAGGTATAAATGTGGGGACGTGCAGCATATAGGTTTTTGGTTAGGCTTAGCTTAGGTTAGGTCGGTTTGTGTTAGGTTAGATTATGTTATTACCAGAATATTTTATCAAAGTATAGAGTAATGGCCCTGTGACGTCCTAGTACGTCACCCATGCTCTTTCCTATAGATAAAAAATTTGCGACCGAAATGGCGGCCATGGCCAAAGCTACGGAGTGCTACTACTCTATAGTGAAATACAAGCATAAATAACTAATTATCATTCAATTTGTTGAACGATAAAATTGTAATATTATTAATATTTAATTACAGACTATACATGTACGTGTCACAATATGGCGTCGTCTTGAAGTTATAAAAGGTGCCGACTCCAAAGTACAAACGCGAAAAAAGACCGTGGGAAATGATCACGTGACTCTTGACGTTGTCGTTCAAACTTCTAGAGCGCTCTGCTTAGCCTCTCTAATTTGAAGCATTTTGAGAAAATTGTTTGTAAGAGCTTTGAATAAGTTATATATTGTGGTAACGTTTTAGGCTTTAAGCGTTAATGATATTCTCCAAGTTTAGAATAATATTTCTTCAAACAGTTTAATTATAATTTCAGTTAAAATTATGTTAAGTATTTCCTTTACAGGAAGGTGTAATTACTATCTCGCCTTCGCTTTAGGAAGGAAGTAGCCTAACTAAATAACTTACATTTAGAGATTTCAATAGATTAATGTTTAAATTTTACCGAAGTAATTATTCAAATGTCGCCGTCAAAGGAAGTGACATTATAATATTAGATTGCCGAAGAGACGCGCCAGTATACTTACAACTTTAGAGAACGTACAGAGATTGTAAAGATGTTTCTGAAAGCGCCTGGCTTTGACTTCAGTGCCAATTTAACTTGGAGAGACATCTACAAAGCTTCTACTCCTAAAGGTAGACTTAGTGGGCACTCAAAATGGCGTGTAGACGTTGTAAATCTTCAATGTCCATTATCTATTCGAACTTCGTAACTACTTCAATAAGAGCCTAGATCCTTTGCTTAAAACTAACGCGTGTAGGCGCGGATCAACGTAACTGGATTCCTGAGCGTCTGCTATCTAACTTTGAGAACTTTTAATAATTTAAAGAGGTTCATTTGAATAAGAAAAATGTGTAATGCTTCTATATTGACAGAATAAAACGAGATATAATATTAATAATAATTCAGTTGGATGAAATTTTATCAAAGTAATATGAAAACTTTCTATTTGATCGAAGTGAATTGTTGAAAGTAGATACAGTGTGCTCAGATAAGGTTTTAAAGCAAGTGTCGACTCTAGGTGCAGTAGCTCTTTGTTCAACAGATGACGCTAGCGTCCAAATCCAAACAAGATGCTGAAGCTACATTTTCACCCAAAAGGCCGGATATAAAAGTATGCTTCGCGTTGATTGGCTCATTTGTAAATTTGTCAATAACTTCAATTATAGTAATTGTTTACAATATATTTTATATGGGATATATAATTTAGGTTAAAGTTCACTAAGTAGAGTAAAAGTGGTCTAAATATAATACTCTATAATGGCTCTCTGACGACGTTATTGTTTCGCTTTTAGAATTTTAGCTTCCGTTCCCATTAATAGATGGCTCCACGAAAGTAATTTTTTTCGAAGATTCGGATAGATTCATGGCCATCTCTAATAACAGGGGCCGTTTAATAATACAGGTGGCAATGATAGAGCCAACAGTTGCTTTAAGATAGAATTTCTAAATGTCTAGTATAACCTATAATAACAAAAACATTTTGGAAAAAGCTTATTTTTTACAAACTAGATCATGAAATATATGTTAGTAGTAAATGCACAAAATAATGATTTTTAGAGCCTTGTTAATCTTTTATACAAGTTAATCACGTTTATATAAAATTAAATCTAAATTGGTTACTAATAAAATAACTTGTAAAAATCTTTTGAGTACATCCAGTGTCATATAATAAACTCGAATTTAAAAGATTTTAAGTTAAGCACTCAGGAAGTTTGAACAACTAAAGGTGGTTTCTTTTCGCCGGCTCTCGGACTAAAAGTGTACTCTTTTTAACCTAAAACGTTGTATTCGCCTGTTCTCGGACTAAAAGTGTACTCTTTTTACCCTTAAACGTTGTATTCACCTGTTCTCGGACTAAAGATGTACTCTTTTTACCCTAAAACGTTGTATTCACCGGTTCTCGGACTAAAAGTGTACTCTTTTTACCCTAAAACGTTGTATTCGCCTGTTCTCGGACTAAAAGTGTACTCTTTTTACCCTAAAACGTTGTATTCGCCTGTTCTCGGACTAAAAGTGTACTCTTTTTACCCTAAAACGTTGTATTCTCCTGTTCTCGGACTAAAAGTGTATTCTTTTTACCCTAAAACGTTGTATTCACCTGTTCTCGGACTAAAAGTGTACTCTTTTTACCCTAAAACGTTGTATTCGCCTGTTCTCGGACTAAAAGTGTACTCTTTTTACCCTAAAACGTTGTATTCGCCTGTTCTCGGACTTAAAGTGTAATCTTTTTACCCTAAAACGTTGTATTCGGCTGTTCTCGGACTAAAAGTGTACTCTTTTTACCCTAAAACGTTGTATTCACCTGTTCTCGGACTAAAGGTGTACTCTTTTTACCCTAAAACGTTGTATTCGCCTGTTCTCGGACTAAAAGTGTACAAACTATTCGCTTGTTCCAAAGTATTAGGGCTACTCTTTTTACTCCTTCTGAAAAGGAGTTGTAAAGGAGTAAATCGGATTTTGTCTTCTGCTAACCAGAATTTATCTGCCAAAAAGGCCGTCGGTAGCCATTTTGGAAAAACGTTTTTACTCTGACTCAAACTATTCTCCACCACAGAATCGGAATAAAATGACGTCATAGCCTTACTCCTCTAACCCTACTCCGAAATCACGGAACAAGCGAAAATAAACCACCTTAAGTTGAAAGTCACGTGATCATCTTCGTTCGTTTCCTTTTCTTGTGTCTACGTCAGAGTCAAATATTCTTTAAGTAGAAGACGACGTCATTTTTATGTCCAGCTTATGTTATACGTCGAATTATATTGATAGTGTTCAAATAAAATTACTGAATATTGCAATATTCTAGCTCAACTAATCTAGAGATGGTTATGGTAAGCTATTAATTCGGAGTTACATTTAAAGCTATTAATTTTATAGTAGCATGCGTGTAAGACGAAAATACGGGTTGTAATTAAAATTGAAGAACTGTAAAATTGAAGCTAAATCGGTACGTTTTAGTATTCTCTTGTACCCTGGTCTAGAAATAATGAATAAAATGTGTTAAAATTCTATTGAAATCGCCATAGTTATTCGTTACTCTGAAAGCACGACTAGCTATTTTAAGAATTTAATTTCCTGAACGTCTAGATAAGACTGACGTTGTCATTTAAATTTCTAGAGCGCTTGCTTAACCTATCTAAGGCCAAGGTTGCTAGAGACGCTAATACAGGTGTGCTCGCGCAGCCCTTTTTAAAGCCTTCAAATAAGACACAAGATGAAAGTGACAGGGTCTGACAACAACGTAACTAAAACATTCGATTAGCGCCTCAGGCGTAATAAAGAATGCTAAAAAATATATCAAAAATACATTGCTTGGGTACGGCAAAAGTCAGAGCAAATATAGTCCGAGGACATAAAACAACTTCTAAAAATCGTAACATAAAGGCAAAAAAAATTTCCATTTCAAATCAAGCGTGAGCACCTTGATCTAAGGCCACGTTTACGGTTCTATCTAAATCAGTTCAAAACAGCGTTTAAACCCAATTAATAAATTCGATTTCTACAAAGTAGTTTACGCGTTTCTTAGGCTCCTATGGTAGGGTCGGCCCTGACAAGTGGTTTCCTAAGAATCGCGTAAACTGCTTTGTAGAAATCGGATTCAATAACTGGGTTTAAACGCTGTATTTATCTGATTTAGAAAAACCAACGGCCGAATCTCAGAGGGCGCCTCAGACGTAAAGAAAAATAAAGGCAAAACATATTTTTATATTAGGGGCAAGCAAGGGGGGCACCGTAATCGGATCTAGCTCCATCCTAAAACTTGCCCTTGGGCCGCACTGCAACTTGTATTAGTCAGGATGGCTTTCATGTACTATTATGATAAAGTAGGTAACGGATTGTTAAGAATAGACTGTAGTCCAATGGACATTTTACCTTTATTTCAGCGCTATCGCCCGAAACCTTTTGCGTTGCTCCCATAAGCTGCTTCCCAACACAGCGAAGCGGAACCAGATTTATAACACGGTAATTCTGAGTATTAGATTCATTTGATCAACAAGATAAAATTCTAAGTATTAGATTCTTCTGATTAAAAAGATAAAATTCTAAGTATTAGATTCTTCTGATTCAAAAGTAGTGTTGTAAGTCGGAAAATTTTCCGGAAAATGACCGAGGCCTTTTTTCCGGAAACTTTTCCGTATTTTTCCGAAAAAATAAAAAAAAGTTTGCATTCCATGATTAGTCTAATATATTGTTTGCAAATTTAAATAAAGCGGAATTTTCGCCTCGTTTTTTCGAATCTGAAAGTAAAACTAAACCTCTAGACTAGTTTAAACTGATTAACAATGTAACGCTATTAATGGGAATATAACCTCAGGTTTTTTGGTGTGGAACACCAACACTTGGCTATGGCTTCAGATATTTTGGGAGCTGGTTAGTGATTTCCCGCCCAAAATTGTTAACATAAAAAGCATAAAAAACCTTAAAAAAGACTTGAGGTTATATTCCCTTTAATGTTTTGTAGTATGTTTACTGATATTAGACATTTTATATCGGTAAAAAGTTAAAAACATTATAAACCCTTAAAAGGTAATTTATGTTTCAAATTTTTATTTTTCCGATTTACTTTTCTGGAAAATTTTCCGCATTTTATTTGACCGGAAAATTAACAACACTATTCAAAAGATAAAATTAGATTAGATTCTTTAAATTAACAAGAGAAAATTCCAAGTATTAGATTCTTAAAATTAACAAGAGATAATTCTAAGTATTAGATTCTTTAAATTAACAAGAGAAAATTCCAAGTATTAGATTCTTAAAATTAACAAGAGAAAATTCTAAGTATATTCTTCAGATGAACAAGAGAGCCATATACATTTTTCATACCAAATTTAATATTTAAAAAAAATCGCATTAATCTGGTTCTGTTATCTTTTTTTTTCGGGAAAACAATTTTATTGATTGTTATCTCATGTTAAATGCAGGCTTACCAGCAAAAACGGTTTTCGATAAAAGATCCTCGCTTTATAAGACTCGGTTGCCTCCGATATCGACAAAATGATACAATGGGAATGAAATCAGTTAAAATATTCCCAGATCGATCGATGGATGTATGCGCAACTTAAACGAGCTATCCGATCTCATATACGGTTAATATACCGTTCTGAAGTTCTAATGTCGCCGATATTTGAGTTTCCTAATCCAATATTGGTCGAAGCATGTTAATTGCGCGCTCACGAAAAAGTAAGAAATAATAAGAAAAAATCCTAGAATCCTCATTGATATGTAAAAATATATGAACGCGCTTTAACGGAACTAAAAAGAGGCGATTGCACATTTGCATATTCATATTGGAAAGATATCGATTGGGAAGGAAACCAAATCCCCAAGTGGCGAAATATAGGCCTGGAAGGGTTCTTTTAAAAATCGCTTTGTTCCGATATACAACACGCCGTTAAAAGTTTGCAGGTATGTTTTCAGGTTATATATTATTTCTCCCTTCTGTTATGAAAGTTTCCTGCATCAAAATATCATCAGAAATACTAAGTTTTAAACAGATATGGATTTCTATTTCAATTGCTAATCTGTTCCTTTTAAAAGACGATGGTCATCAACCTCAACAGATGCCTTCCTTTGATATTTCTAGCGCCCATGCGTTCCTAAGTTAGTTCTCACTGTGTGAAGCTACTGAGACAATTAACCGATTTACGTTAGGAAAAACCTGGAACCAATTTACTTAACATTTTCTTACAAATTTACTAATTTACTTAAGACACATATTTCGCCATCTATTTGGCGAAATCGGAAGTAATTTTAATTACAACAATCACAAGTGCCAAATTTTAAAATTTCTAACTTCTTATAGAAATACTTGGGAAATACTCTAACGAGAAAGTTAAATCTGAGCTGGGTACTTTTTATGAAATAAGATATTAACGAGAAAATTTTTACTCTATATGAAATCTAAATAATATAAACGAAATGTTATTAGTTTGCTATTAATTATATAAAATATAAAATATTTATAAAATTTAATTTATTATTAATAATAATAATGTTTCTTATTCCTTTCAACCGATGGCGCTCTAGACCTAAAATCAAGATGGTAGCTGAAATCAGGCGGATCGTCGGTATCAAATCCTAACACCGGAGCTACACGTTCTCTTAATCAAAGCTCTGCTTCTTCCTTAGGCTAAGGTGTGTAGTATCGTGCTGGGGGCTGAGGCGACACCCCGTTGTACTCCGCGGCAAGGGTCTACCGAAGACAACACTCAGACTAAGGGTAAGTGCTTCCAAGGCTCGCAATCGCAAGAAAACGAGCGTCACAAGGAAGCAGGCCGAAGAATCTGCAAAAGGGTTCCTCCTCTTCCAACAAGAGATCGGGGAAGTCGAAACAAGACTCTCCAAACTCTCAACAACAGGCTCTCAAAAGGTCCAAAGCTCAGACCTTTAGTGAAGGATGGCGATTAAAAAAGGTGGATTTCCCTCGAACTGTATAACTGTGGAGAAGATGGGACACCCTAGGGTGACCCCCGTCCTCGATTCTGGCACTTCTGGCAGAGGGGGGGGGTGCCTTAATTTACTTGTGTAAGGATAAGTTTACAGGTAATTGGTTATGAAAGGAGTTTGACCTAAACATACAGGTTCTTGGACGGACGAGGCTTTTGGTCAAAAAAGTCAGTGACCTGTCGAAACCTTTTTAGGTCACTCTCCGCCCAAGGGACGTCTGGAGGAAGGACCCTGAAGTCATTTTAAGGCGTCTTCAAACCGTCAACGGGGTCCTAAACACCAACTGGGGGAAGGTTCTCGGCAAGGATAAGGGACCGACTGCCATCCGTTGGATTTTTCAAATGGATGGAGAGTTGGTCAACGCCATCAAGGACAAGGAGGCAGGATTTGTTTACCGAAACAGGTCTGGACAGGGGTATTTTTAAAATACTGCAGAATCCAAACCGAACCAAAGCTTCAAGTGTTGCAGAGTTTGAGTTTAATTCCTCACCTGTAATTGTAACGAATCCTAACGACTTGGAAATTTCAGAATTAGAAGACTGTTAAGCGATGACTTGGAAGAGGACATGCTGACCAAGGACATCAAAGTCTTCAGCTTATTGGATCTGAAGAGGTCCATGATAAGGTGGTTTAACCAGATGGAGCAAGAATGGAGGTGACCGGTGGAAATAATCAAACAAGTAGGAATGGTGTGGTTTTCGCACTCACCGCTGGCGAGGGTGGTCACACCGAAAAGAGAAACTAATTAGGCTTAGTTTATCTTTTCGGTGTAATAGTCGCGAGCCAGATCTCCCGCGCGCTACTGACGAGTCCCAAATAGGATGAAACCGGTCTACCGTTGGAATTTCTGGCTATTTTATTTAATTTAATTTTTTCACTCGAAGATCTATTTGGTCCGAGTTTCGCGTCTTTTTGTTTGCTCGAAGACCTACCGGTACGAGCTATTTGTAAGTTTTTAAATTTTTATTTAAATTTGTGTAGGGTTTATCTTTTTAACCCTTTTCATAATGGACTAATCTATTTATTCGCTAATTTTATCATCCTTTGCAATGCAGTCCATAGGTGGTTCCTTTTAACTCCAGTTACTTCCGTTACCATGATGCTCTGCCCCCACTATCACAGGAGGTGACCAAATTGGTTAACCACTGTGAGTGGTCGGAAAAGGAACTCATAATTGGTTGTGATGCGAACGATCATCATGTCATTTTGGGCAGCAGTGACTTCAATGACCGTGGAATACGTGATATTATGGAATACGTGATTAGTACCAAACTTACTATTCTCAATAGGAACAATGAGCCGACTTTTGTTACTCGTAACCGAAGAGAGGTCATTGATCTTACGCTCTGTACAGAAAATGTCGCAGCTCTAATTTCTGACTGGCATGTGTCTAGTGAACCGTCATTGTCGGATCACAGACACATTTACAACACTATCAAGGTGAAACTGGTTCAGGTTAACCCCAAACTTGGTAATCTGGTTATAGGGAAGATTTAAATCTCCACCTGAAGGATGGTAAGCCTAGGCTGTTATCGGTGCTGGATTTCTATTTGGCTGTTGATCGCGTGCAACATGCCATTATTGACTCCTACCACCACAATTGTCCGGTGAAGTCTACCAACCAGCAAGGTTAGTTCCTTGGTGGAATCATGAGATTGGTAGATTTCGGAAAGAAACTAGGAAGCTTTTTAACAAAGCTAAAAATTTAATGCCTACCATAAGACCATCCGCGAGGTCAAGAGGGACTCGTGGAGGAATTTCTGAGAGCATATCTCTGATATTTCCAGCACGGTCAATTTAATGAAAATTATGACCCATGATAAAACTAAACATCTTGATAAAATTAAGTGGGAAGATAGCAGTTATTCTACATCTGGTAAGGAGACTATTACTCATATGTTAGTTTCCTGATTCCAGAGTCACGACTAGCGCCATCTCTGATCCTCTTCTCTTTAGGATTGCACGTACAAAAAGGGACGATTGGATTGTGGCGAATAAAATTGTCACGCATTCCAGTGTTATTAGGGCTATAAATTTTTTTAAGCCCTATAAGTCTCCAGGTCCTGATGGGATTACACCCATTCTTTTGCAGGAGGGCATTGTCATTCTCTGCCCCAAGTTGTGCGCAATCTACAGGGCTTTTATTGCCATTGGATATAAATCAAGCACCTGGAAACGTTCTAGGGTGATCTTCACTCAGAAGACCGGGAAATCTAGTTATCTAAAGGCAAATGCCTTAATTTGGACCAATTAGTCTGACCTGCTTTTTCCTAAAGGTTTTGAAATAATAATAATAATAATAATATTAGGGGTGAGGTTATTTTTCAAATGCCTCTCTCGACTGCTTAGTATGCCCATAAAAAGGCAAATCTACTGAGACTGCTCTCCATGGTATAAGTAAGTGCATTACCTTTAAGGAGATAGCTTTAGCGGTTTTCCTTGATAGTGAGGGCACTTTTGATAAGGTGTCTTGCGCAGTCTTTGGATCAAAGCTCTGCTGACGAATCGTGTGTTGGTATCCTCCCTGCTTGGTGAATCCCTTATGCTCGCCAACAGCCGTGGCTTCCCGCAAGGTGATGTTCTTTCACCACTGCCGTGTTGCCAGGTTATGGATTGGTGAGGCGAAACAGAAATGCCACTGCTTCGGTTATGCTGACGATATCGCCATCATCTCCTACTTAGTGTTACCCTGTCACCTAGTTCAAAGGCATTAAAAGTCGCTCGATGATTTTGGCCTAAGGTATTAGCCTAGCTGATTATTCCCCAATTATATTAATGATTTAGTAAGAAGCGCTCTTGCGTCAGTGGAACGCTGGTAAATCCTAATTAGACGGTTCCCGTTCCTTTTACTCGAAAAAGTATATCAAACTGTTTTAATGATCTTGAGCAAAAGCACTGAGGTGAAGTAACTCGGTGTTATTCTAGACAACAAACTAACGTGGAAGCCCCATCTTGACTTTATAGTTTAGAAGGTTAAGATGTTTTTTTTGGTCATGGGGACTTAGCCCCTAAGTGACTTACAGGCTGTCCACCGTGATCATCAGACCATTCATTTCTTATGCTGCTGTGATCTGGTGGCCTAGAGTCCGAATTAAGACTGTGCAGAGTGACCTGCGCACCCTACAAAGGCTGGCTTGTGTCAGCATCACAGGAGTTACGAGAACAGCCCCAAGCGCGTCTCTAGAAATTATCTTTAACATTCTTCCTCTTCATCTTGTCACAGCTCTGGAAGCTGCTGCTATGATATCCAATATTCTCTACCAGAATGGTTGGTGGAGTGTTAATATTTGGGATAATAGCCACCAAGACTTTTCGTGAAATCTCCAGTCAGTTAACTGCATTAACTAATGGTTTCGGATATTATGGCTACTAAATTACATTTAAGAAAAACTTTCAATTCTTATTTTCCAAGCCACACAAGTGTTCTAATCACAAACCCTCTCATCTAGAGGATAAATCGTCTGGTTTACCGATGGGCCTCAGACACATTCTGGTGCAGGTTCGTAAATGTATTGTCCTACTAGTAATGTTGCCTTTTATGAAAGCCTTGATGTTAACGTTTATCTGAAAGAAACTGCCGCCATTTGCTTCTCTGTTGACTTGGAAAGAAGCTTCATTGCAAGGTCATATAAATGTATTCGAATAGTCAAGCGGCCCTTAAACTGGTATATAGCTGTTTGAATCTCCTCTCGGAGATGGCCTACAACATTAAAGTTCAGCTTTATTGGTTCCTGGCCTTCGGTGTTTCTATAGTTCTAAGGCTGATGTCTGGGCTAAAGAAGAGGGCAGAGGTTGGGCTCTTTGGTCCTGAACTTACCGTTCCTATCCACTCATGAATAGTGCGCGGCCTTAACCCAAATTATATGACTGACCGTCAACTAAAGCTTTGGCTTGGGATGGATGGCCAAAGGCAGGTTAAAGAGTTTATCTCGTGCCCCTCTAGACAGAGCAAAAGAGTTTCTATCGCTTTCCAAGTCCAATATCAGGTTGGTCGTTAGCCTACTAAAAGTCACTGCCTACTTAAAAAACATCTTTACTGGTTTGGAATCAATGATGATCCAATCTGTAAGGTTTTTCAGGTTGAGGAGGTAACTTCCTCTCATGTATTTTGTAGGTGGGATTATTCACAAGAGGATTCTACGTTTTGTGTTGTGTATTGGGCTTAAGGTCTGAAGTTGCCAAATCTCTTGCCCTTCATCTCACTCATTAATAATAAAAATAATAATAATATTAATAATAATACAGTTGTCTTCCTTTGATATTTCTAGCGTCCATGCGTTCCTAAGTTAGTTATCACTGTGGGAAGCTACTGTGGCAATTAAAGATTTACGTAAGGGAAAATCTGGAACCAATTAATTTTAAATTTTCTAGCAAATTTATTAATTTAATTAAGACACAAATGTTGCAATCTATCGGGCAAATCTTAAGTATTTTTAATTACAACTTTCACAAATACCAAATTTTCGAAATGCCTAACTACTAATTATACGCTTGGGAAATACTCTAACGAGAAAGTTTTATGAAATAAGATATTAATGAGAAGATTTTTACTATGTATTAAAACGAAATAATATGAACGAAACGTTATTTGTTTGCTAGTTATTATAGAAAATATAAAATATTTATAAAAACTAATATATTACTAATAACTAATATAACAATATTTCTGAATAATCAAGACTAGCCATATATTTAACACCGTTTGCAAAATATTTAAATGCGTTCTTTTTTAGTGGGCCTTAAAGTTAGTTTTGATTGGTTCGAAGACGATACTGCCAAACTTGAAAAATGGTGTTGCCTTAGATTATAAGAAGTGGCACACCCCTCCGCCTTGGTCACTCTTTATTCCGGTAAAGGAGGAAGCTACTATCTCCATGGAATCACAGTTGAGACCACATAACATTCTGATTTTAAAAGGAGGGTTTGTAAACATAGCTCTTTAGCCTGAACTTTACAATAAAAAAACCATTTTCTAACCTAGTTAAATACAATGTTTCAAGAAAAAATGAGTAGGCCTAATGTATGCTTTTAAAGATGGCCCCTTATACGCGTAACAGTGGTAGTTGTAAAGGCTATGTTGTAAATGACAAATACAGCTCGTACGGCGAGGTACCAGTACAATATGAAAGCTTCTAGCAATCGATAGGAGAGCCGGCCAAAGAACTCCCGAGCAAAACAAGCGTAAACCAAAGGCTTAGGAGAAAGCGAGCCGACGCGATGTGTCGCGATGCATAAGCTAATACAGAAAAGTTTTCTTACAAAATATCTTTCACGAAAAAAGGTCACCAATATTTTCCTTTCAGTGCCCCCTAAAAAGAATATGTTGAACTCTAAGAAAAGTGCCATCGATTTTAACGATCCACGCTCCAGCTTTTTAAGTAGGCCTTAAAATACTAAGGGCGGATTTTCGATGGAAAGTGATGCGAGAAGCAGTTGAACAAAAAATATTCAGAAATATCACATTCGCATGAGCGAAATATAAGAAAGCATTTTTGAAATATATTTCAAATGCCTTCCTTACCCGATCCAGCTCTTGTGTACAGATGTAAATAGCTTTTTTTACGCCGTATATCGGGATCTACTAGTTGAAGGCCAGCCTTTAATATTCGGTTAATTGTAAAAATCCTAAGAAATAAAATTAATGTCCTATTTGATAGTTTCATTTTTCGATAGCCGAAATTAACTTTCTTGGTTTAAATATTAGACGCAAAATGTTTGTTTACTTCGCACTCTGGTAACCAAAATCATCAACACCGGATGTCAACAGTTTTATTGATTTAGGTCGTTTATTGTGTCGTCTTCATTTTATTTCCGGATTTGTAAAATGGGAAAATTTGAGAGACGGCATATGCTCTCGCAGCTTTGTTTCAAACAAATGACAACTATAATGGTTTCAAATTAGCAAATATTTTCTTGCGCATATAATATAATAATAATTAAAAACAACGAATTGATCTTGTGCACAAGCGTTTTAAAAATTCTTAATAATAATCAATTTTAAAAATTAAATCCATTCGTTGTTTTAATTTTTATTATACAGATGACAACTGCAATAGTGTTAAATCTATATGAGGAAGAAGTTCGTGTAATCAGTGGCGTAAATAATAGCCTCACAGGGTCTGTGACGCAAGCGGTTCCCAAGAAAAATAGGCAACCAAACTAATTCCGGGGGGAAACGTCCTCATGGTAAGAAGGCTCTCCAAATCGAGTTTTGCGGGTTGGACCCAATGATCTTAGTCATTGTACCATCCAAGTTATCGCGTTAATAAATGTTCCTGAGTACTTCGATGCTTACTCATCGTTACATCACAAATTTAATCGAACACATTAAAGGGGCTGTTCACAAATTACGTAACGTGGTAGGGGGGAGGGGGTTTTGGCAAGCGTTACGAATTGTTACGTGGGGGGGGGGGGGGAGGGTTCACTAAAATGTTACATAACACATCTTATTTTTAATATCGTAGAATAAAATTTTCATCATTTTCAGAAACAGTCGCAATTATTAAAAACATAAGCATTTACATGGGTTTACTCACGTTTAAAAGAATTTCATACCCATGGGTATAAAGTGTAGCATAAAAATACAGCTGTAATTTCAAATGTAAATAACAAACAACAAAATTTAGTACCTTATCTTATTGTACTTTATTACCAGCATATTAGTTGTTACGTACTATAATAATTTAAGGGGGGGTGTTCGATATTTGTTACGTAATTTAAGAAGAGGGGTCTTTCCATTTATTACTCTTTGTTACGAGGGGGAGGGAGCGAGTCCAAAAAGTGGTTTTTGTGCGTTACGTAACTTGTGAACAGCCCCAAAGGGAATGGAAACTATTGAAAGACTAGTCTAAAACCGAAAACTAAACTCCTTGTAACCATATATAGCGGATGCTGACGATACAGAGAAAGGAGAATACGGGACCTATAGAATTATAAATTCCAAATTAAAGGACATGACACTTTTACTATAAGCAATTTTTTCCCAATTGATATTTATTGTTAAGCATGATCAAAGAAGTAAAATTGTCCATTGTCGTTTTCCTGAAGGTCCTAAGGTTTAGTCAATATCAGTGGCCAAGTACAAAACTACAGTCCATTTGCTAAAAGTCCCGATCTAATGGTTAGCCGCGCTCGACACAAAGCAGTTTGAAACCAGGTAATTTAGATAAAGTAGCCGTAGCCCATAACTAACTCGCTAAATATTATGAAATTGAAAATCATCGTTTTTACTTCTGCTAAGATATGAGGAAGAAACGAGCGTGGCTCGGTTCGGGTGTGAAAACCTTTTTTTTTTGTTTTATCCTTTTAACTCCAATATTTACAAAGACGGTAACTTTGCTCTTCGGGCTTCGAGGCTATTGTACGTATGCGTAACACTTGAATATTGAAAATTCGGGATGAACTGATCATCTCTGTCAATAGGGTTAAGTAAATAAGATGTCACATTAAATTTGGAATAACGTAAAAAGCCCACTGTATAAACCCAAAGCAAATTTTAACAAAAGCGGTGTGTAGAAAATAAGGTACAATGCTACCTCGATTACCCTGCCCTTTAGGAACAATATTTAAATACCCTGTCCATTAGGAACAATTTTTATTTCACCCTGTCCATTACGAACAACATTTTAATCAACTTCTTCACTCAGAACAATATTTCAATTACCGTCTTAATTAAGAACAATATTTCAACTACCGTCTTAATTAAGAACAATATTTCAATTACCGTCTTAATTAAGAACAATATTTCAATTACCGTCTTAATTAAGAACAATATTTCAATTACCGTCTTAATTAAGAACAATATTTCAATAACCGTCTTAATTAAGAACAATATTTCAATTACCGTCTTAATTAAGAACAATATTTCAATTACCGTCTTAATTAAGAACAATATTTCAATTACCGTCTTAATTAAGAACAATATCTCAATTACCGTCTTAATTAAGAACAATATTTCAATTACCGTCTTAATTAAGAACAATATTTCAATTACCGTCTTAATTAAGAACAATATCTCAATTACCGTCTTAAATAAGAACACTATTTCAATTACCGTTTTAATTAAGAACAATATTTCAATTACCGTTTTAATTAAGAACAATATTTCAATTACCGTCTTAATTAAGAACAATATTTCAATAACCGTCTAAATTAAGAACAATATTTCAAACAGCGCCTCCATCTAACCATATTTCAATCACCGTCGTCATTAAAAACAATATTTTAATCAACGACTTCATTGATAATAATATTTCAATCACCTTTTACATTAAAAGCAATTAACAATATTAACTTAATGAGGGGGCTATTGTTTGCTCCAAATTAATAAATACACATAATATCTAGGAGTAACTTAACGAAAACAATCTACCAAAACTCAATCTTAATTTCCCGGTCCATTTAGAACAATATTTCAACCACCCGCTCCAGTAACAAAATAAAAGCTTTCCAAATTAACAAACTAAGAGCAATTGTTTACCACGCAGACACACTTTCAGAAGTCATATTCACGGGTTTAAAAAAATAAATATTATTTTGATAAATATTAATGTCAATGTGCAAAAGCAACTCATGTTTCGAACATAAGCAGTTCTAGTCTCTCTCTCCTCTCTCATCTATAGGCAACTTGAAACCCGATGACCGACAGACAGACGGACAGACAAACAAAGATTATCCTAAATAAAAAACCATCTATGGCGAATAGAGTTCGAATTCTAACCTATGAACCTTTGAAGAAGAAATACAAATTCTAGAAAATAATTTAGTGATTACGTATTACGAAATATTAAATATTAAAAACATAGGTTTTTTTCAGCCTGTCCCCCCTTTAAATTAACTTAGTGGAGCACAAATACCCTGGTGGTAGGCTAACCGCTGAACATGTTGGCTTAATTTAAAGGGGGACAGGCAGAAGAAAACCTAGGCCTTTAAGTATTAATATTTTCGATGGCGCTTGTGAGAGACAGTGAGCAGCGATAAGGTCTGGTTAAATGTTTTGTAGCAGATATAACAACTGCTAGGAGGTATCAAGGAAAAACCCAAAATATAATACTCAATAAATCTTGATTTAAAAAGAGTATGTAGATTTTAAGGAAAAATCGGCAAAAATTCTGGGCACCCGATAGCCAAATTTAATATCAGGATATCGAGGTCATATAATGTTTTTTCGATTGACTTATCATTTTCCTTATAGACCATTATGGTTAAAATGTTATGTAGATTACGGCAAGGGCTGCGGCGGCGTGACATTAATACCAAGAATGTATTTATTTATATTTAGGAAGAATGATTATGTTGCGACAATCGCCGGGCACGTTGAACGCCTTTCCCACGTCTCGCGCGGGGAAGACAAAACGTCACCGGCGTTTGACGTAAATTTTAAGCAGCCAATGAAATCCGGGACTATTCGTTTTATTTTAAGTGGAGGAGCATACTGGAGGGACCAACGGGTGGATTGAGAGAAAGGCTAAAAACCGACTCGACATAGACATTCCCTAGGTATAAATAAATACATTCTTGTTAATACATATTATACAAAAGTGGGGTGGCGGAGTGGTTAGCAATTTCACCTCGCAGCAAGAGGAGCCGGGTTCTATCCCACCCTGTAGCACTGGGTGAAAACTCGGAACTACTCCTTCTGCGTTGAGTTTGCAAGTTGTCTCCACACTGGTTTAAGGGGTTTTGCCCCGAGCTCTTCGGCTTCCCCTTCCATAAAAACGTGTTGAGGTTAACGGTAATAGTTAGTGTAGGGAGCTGTTGGCTCGCGTGGCATGAAGGGCTTGTCACCACCCTCCTACGCATTTAAGTCGCTAGATGACTTGGGCCTAAGGTGGTGCCTTGGGTATTAGCCTAGCTGATTATTATTATTAAATCGAATCTCTGGAGATTAAGTATAAAGGTCTTTTAGAATAAGTTTCTAGTTGCAGGGGCGTGCCAACGTTTTTACGAGAGCGGGGGTAAAAGAAAATATTATAAGCACATACCTTGTTCTATGGTAATGAGAAGACCGATGTCTTAGCCAAGAAGGGGGCAGAGCATAGTGCGCGGCCTTATCTCAAATTCTATGACTGACCGTCAACTCAAGCTTTGGCTTGAGATGGATGGCTGGCTAAAGAGTTTATCTCGGGCCCCTCTATAGCAAAAGAGCTGCTCTCGCTTTCCAAGTCCAATATCAGGTTGGTTGTTGGCCTACTAACTGCCACTACCTACTTAACAGACATCTTTACTTGATTGAAATCATTGACGATCCAATCTGTAGGGCTTGTCAGGCTGAGGAGGAAACTTCCTCTCATGTACTTTGTAGCTGCGATTATTAAGTGGCCCAAAGGTTCGAGGATCTTGGTATGCATCAATTGGAAACCTCTGATTTCTTTAACATTCCGGCCAAGCGGATTCTCCATTTTGTGTCGGATATTGGACTATTTATGTGTGGTTGCGCAATGGACCACTGGTTGAAGTTTTATCTCTCGCCCTTATCCCCACTCATCAATAATTATTATTAAATGGGCTACGTCCGAAACAATTCCAGGAGTTTAGTCGGCCTGTCAGGTTGGCAAATAAGTATGCAGAAAAGTCTGCCATGGGAAAAAGTTTTATATAATTAGCGAATAAGTAGATAAGTCCATTATGAAAAGGGATAATAAAGCTAAACCCTACAAATTTGAAGAAACTTAAAAACTTACTAATAGCTCGTACCGATAGGTCTTCGAGCGAACAAAAAAACGCGAAACTCGGACCAAATAGATCATCGAGTGAAAAACTAAATTAAATTAAATTAAATAGCCAGAAATTCCAACGGTAGACCGGTTTCGTCCTATTTGGGACTCGTCAGTACCGTGCGGGAAATCTGGCTTGCGACTATAACACCGAATAGAGAAACTAAGCCTAAATATTAAAAATTTCAAAACGAGTTGCATAGCAACGGAAAGCCGAATAGGGGGAGAGTGGTGGGAAAAAGTTGGTGCCCCCGTGGTTGGCACGCCACTGTCTAGTTGCAAAGGCTTGCCACCTAATTTGTTAACAGCACAACAAAAATTAGAATTCCAATATAATAAAATCAGTTTTGAATAAATGAACCGCAGCACTTCGAAAATAACTTCTAATTTAAATTAATGGTACCAAAACTAATCAAAATAAACTTGACAAATAATTTGGAATTTTTCGAAACCACCATCTGAAATCCGTAATTTGTCATCTATAATTTACGAAAACCTTCAATAAAATTATCTCGTTGCATCTAGAACATTTATTTCCCAAATGTCTAAGACGATAAATTAGAGAGTTTACAAAATTGATGGTCTAAGGAAGGATTTTGTTTCAACGTTTCCGGACATAATTAATTAAATTCTTAGAATCAGAGCCATTTCCCGGAATTTGTCTGATCGTGAAATAAACCAAGCTCAAAATATCAATATTTAAAAAGAATTTGTTTTAAAGAGTTCGAATTGCTTAATTATCAAGAATCGATTGATGCTTCACGACGTGAAGTTCACGTATTAGAGTTTTCGAAGAATTTGATAATAAAAATCTATATCTAAATCTTTTTTTTCTAGATAGGATTTCGGATTACTAATTAAAGGAGCCCCTTGAAAGAATTTCCAATTAAGCATGAATAAGTGGACTTTGTATTAACTTGAGACAACCCTTTGTTAAATATAGCAAGTATATAGCGGAATAACGTTTAACTATAAGTGTAGACCAAGCTGGAATTCCAATATTTAGGAAATAGGAGTCGTGTTCCAAATTCCGGAGTAATTCGAATTCTTGTTGGCAATGGAATGGAGGGGACCATCTCTTGTTTTTCGAATTCCCGTATTTATTTATATTACTTCGTAAAAGGAAACGTTTTAGGGGCCCAGCAATCTGTTTTTAAACTTTCGATGTTAAACCGTTTTTCTCAGGAAAACGATTTAAAATCTCGGATTGCCACGTAGTCTATCTCGCGGCGGTGCCGCCGGGTTCGCGAGGAAACAAAATTGGAGCTGATCGTTCGGACGAGAGTGCCTTCCCAATCGCAGTCAATTTCATTCAATGAGCGGCAAACTTTCGTGGAAAACGTCCCTTCCGTTTTAAAGTGATGAGGCATAATTTTAAAACGAAATAATCTTTTCAAGAAGACATAAGGTATGCGGAAACAAACTGCTTCTTCCCTCTCTTTGCCACTTAATCAAATTACCAGCCGCACGCGTCTGTCTAGAAAGTGTAATTGGTTTTGTTTTCAAAATGGACCGTAACGGAAGGGGCTTTCATTTTCTTAAGTGCTTCTCCGGGCCTAAGAAGCTTCCGTGAAGAGAGTTTCCTCGTGAATTCCAAACGCAAAATTGTATTTTAGAAGTTGCCTCGTTTTCTAATCCATTAAACTTGGAAGCTTTCGAAAGGCTTTTCTCTTTGATCGAGGTGTTTTACGACATACGATCTGATAAAGTTGGTCATTGATATTTTAAAGTTTAAAGATTTAGCTAGCTGAGGCGTCTTTTGCGGCTCTTAACTGTGGCTGAAATCCCAATTGGCAGAATCCTATGGGATTTCGATCCTATGAAGGATGCACAATTCCGTTCGGTTATTCTTTGAAACGATTTAAATTTTCAACTTTTCAGCGTTTAGTTGCAAGTTATCTCGGCATAAGTTAAAGCAAGTGTCGGCTCTAGGTGAAGTAGCTCTTTTTTCAACAAAACAAGATGCTGAAGCTACATTTTGACCCAAAAGGCGGGACATAAAAGTATGCTTCGCGTTGATTGGCTCATTTGTAAATTTGTCAATAACTTCAATTATAGTAATTGTTTACAATATATTTCATTTGGGATATATAATTCAGGTTAAAGTTCACTAACGCGTAAGTAGAGTAAAAGTAGTCTAAATATAATACTCTATAATGGCTCTCTGACGTCGTTATTGTTTCGCTATTTTGAATTTTAGCTTCCGTTCCCATTAATAGATGGCTCCACGCTCTACACGAAAGTCATTTTTTTCGATGATTCGGATAGATCCATGGCCATCTCTAATAACAGGGCCTTTTCATAATACAGGTGGCAATGATAGAGCCGACAGTTGCTTTAAAGGGGTTTTCACTCCAGTTATTATTTCCATAAGAGCATGTTGAGGTTAATGTTAATAGGAAAGTGTTTGGAGCTGGTGGCTCGTGTGGCATGAAGGGCTTGCCACCACCCACATACGCAATGTAATCCGGTCACCTGAATTAATGGCCTAAGAAGGTGCCTTTGGTATAAGGTAGTGTTGTAACATTTAAGTTGGAAAATCTTTCGTATTTTCCCGAAAAAATTTTAATTCCATGATTAGTCTAATATTGTTTGCAAATTTCAATAAAGCGGCATTTTCGCCTCATTTTTTCGAATCTAAAAGTAAAACTAAACCTCTATACTAGCTTTAAATTGATAAATGATGTAACACTATTAATGTTTTATAGTATGTTTACTGTTATTAGACATTTTATATCGATAAAAAGTTAAAAATATTAAAAACCCTTAAAAAGTAAAACATGTTTCAACTTTTTATTTTTTCAATTTGCGGAAATGTTTCCGAATTTCATTTTTCCGGAAAATTAACAACTAAAGTATAACCCTAGCTAATTATTTTCAAATATACTGTCAATATATAAGTATTATTTGAAAACCGTGTATGGATTATAAAGGGTCATTGCAAAGATTTCGATAACGGGGTCATTGTAAAGATTTTGATAACGGGGTCATTGTAAAGATTTTGATAACGGGGTCATTGTAAAGATTTTGATAACGGGGTCATTGTAAAGATTTTGATAACGGGGTCATTGTAGAGATTTCGATAACGGGGTCATTGTAAAGATAACGATAACGGTGTCATTGTAACGATTTCGATAACAGGGTCATTGTAAAGATTTTGATAACGGGGTCATTGTAAAGATTTTGATAACGGGGTCATTGTAAGGATTTCGATAACGGGGTCATTGCAAAGATTTCGATAACGGGGTCATTGTAAAGATTTTAATAACAGGGTCATTTGTAAATATTTTAATAACGGGGTCATTGTAAAGATACCGATAACGGGGTCATTGTAAAGATAACGATAACGGGGTCATTGTAAAGATTTTAATAACGGGGTCATTGTAAAGATAACGATAACGGGGTCATTGTAACGATTTCAATAACGGGGTCATTGTAACGATTTCAATAACGGGGTCATTGTAAAGATAACGATAACGGGGTCATTGTAAAGATTTCGATAACGGGGTCATTGTAAAGATAACGATAACGGTATCATTGTAACGATTTCGATAACGGGGTCATTGTAAAGATTTTGATAACGGGGTCATTGTAAAGATTTTGATAACGGGGTCATTGTAAGGATTTCGATAACGGGGTCATTGTAAAGATTTCGATAACGGGGTCATTGTAAAGATTTTAATAACAGGGTCATTTGTAAATATTTTAATAACGGGGTCATTGTAACGATACCGATAACGGGGTCATTGTAAAGATAACGATAACGGGGTCATTGTAAAGATTTCAATAACGGGGTCATTGTAAAGATAACGATAACGGGGTCATTGTAAAGATTTCGATAACGGGGTCATTGTAAAGATAACGATAACGGTGTCATTGTAACGATTTCGATAACGGGGTCATTGTAAAGATTTTGATAACGGGGTCATTGTAAAGATTTTGATAACGGGTTAATTGTAAGGATTTTGATAACGGGGTCATTGTAAAGATTTCGATAACGGGGTCATTGTAAAGATTTTAATAACAGGGTCATTTGTAAAGATTTTAATAACGGGGTCATTGTAAAGATACCGATAACGGGGTCATTGTAACGATTTCAATAACGGGGTTATTGTAACGATTTCAATAACGGGGTCATTGTAAAGATAACGATAACGGGGTCATTGTAAAGATTTCGATAACGGGGTCATTGTAAAGATAACGATAACGGTGTCATTGTAACGATTTCGATAACGGGGTTATTGTAAAGATTTTGATAACATGGTCATTGTAAAGATTTCGATAACGGGGTCATTGTAAAGATAACGATAACGGTGTCATTGTAACGATTTCGATAAAGGGGTCATTGTAAAGATTTTGATAACGGGGTCATTGTAAAGATTTTGATAACGGGGTCATTGTAAGGATTTCGATAACGGGGTCATTGTAAAGATTTCGATAACGGGGTCATTGTAAAGATTTTAATAACAGGGTCATTTGTAAAGATAACGATAACGGGGTCATTGTAAAGATAACGATAACGGGGTCATTGTAAAGATTTCAATAACGGGGTCATTGTAAAGATAACGATAACGGGGTCATTGTAAAGATTTCGATAACGGGGTCATTGTAAAGATAACGATAACGGTGTCATTGTAACGATTTCGATAACGGGGTCATTGTAAAGATTTTGATAACGGGGTCATTGTAAAGATTTTGATAACGGGGTCATTGTAAGGATTTTAATAACAGGGTCATTTGTAAAGATTTTAATAACGGGGTCATTGTAAAGATACCGATAACGGGGTCATTGTAACGATTTCAATAACGGGGTTATTGTAACGATTTCAATAACGGGGTTATTGTAAAGATTTCGATAACGGGGTCATTGTAAAGTTAACGATAACGGCGTCATTGTAACGATTTCGATAACGGGGTCATTGTAAAGATTTTGATAACGGGGTCATTGTATAGATAACGATAACGGGGTCATTGTAACGATTTCGATAACGGGGTCATTGTAAAGATACCGATAACGGGGTCATTGTAACGAATTCAATAACGGGGTTATTGTAACGATTTCAAAAACGGGGTCATTGTAAAGATTACGATAACGGGGTCATTGTAAAGATTTCGATAACGGGGTCATTGTAAAGATAACGATAACGGTGTGATTGTAACGATTTCGATAACGGAGTCATTGTAAAGATTTTGATAACGGGGTCATTGTAAAGATTACGATAACGGGGTCATTGTAACGATATCAATAACGGGGTCATTGTAACGATTTCAATAACGGGGTCATTGTAAAGATAACGATAACGGGGTCATTGTAAAGATAACGATAACGGTTTCATTGTAAAGATAACGATAACGGTGTCATTGTAACGATTTCGATAACGGGGTCATTGTAAAGATTTTGATAACGGGGTCATAGTAAAGATAACGATAACGCGGTCATTGTAACGATTTCAATAACGGGGTCATTGTAAAGATAACGATAACGGGGTCATTGTAAAGATTTCGATAACGGGGTCAATGTAAAGATAACGATAACGGTGTGATTGTAAAGATTTCGATAACGGAGTCATTGTAAAGATTTTGATAACGGGGTCCTTGTAAAGATAACGATAACGGGGTCATTGTAACGATATCAATAACGGGGTCATTGTAACGATTTCAATAACGGGGTCATTGTAAAGATAATGATAACGGGGTCATTGTAAAGATAACGATAACGGGGTCATTGTAAAGATAACGATAACGGTGTCATTGTAACGATTTCGATAACGGGGTCATTGTAAAGATTTTGATAACGGGGTCATTGTAAAGATAACGATAACGGGGTCATTGTAACGATTTCAATAACGGGGTCATTGTAAAGATAAAGATAACGGGGTCATTGTAAAGATAACGATAACGGGGTCATTGTAAAGATTTCGATAACGGGGTCATTGTAAAGATAACGATAACGGTGTCATTGTAACGATTTCGATAACGGAGTTATTGTAAAGATTTTGATAACGGGGTCATTCTAAAGATTTCGATAACGGGGTCATTGTAAAGATTTTGATAACGGGGTCATTGTAACGATTTCAAAAACGGGGTCATTGTAAAGATAACGATAACGGGGTCATTGTAAAGATAACGATAACGGTGTCATGGTAACGATTTCGATAACGGGGTCATTGTAAAGATTTTGATAACGGGGTCATTGTAAAGATAACGATAACGGGGTCATTGTAACGATTTCAATAACGGGGTCATTGTAAAGATAACGATAACGGGGTCATTGTAAAGATAACGATAACGGGGTCATTGTAAAGATTTCGATAACGGGGTCATTGTAAAGATAACGATAACGGTGTCATTGTAACGATTTCGATAACGGAGTTATTGTAAAGATTTTGATAACGGGGTCATTGTAAAGATTTCGATAACGGGGTCATTGTAAAGATAACGATAACGGTGTCATTGTAACGATTTCGATAACGGGGTCATTGTAACGATTTCAATAACGGGGTCATTGTAAAGATAACGATAACGGGGTCATTGTAAAGATTTCGATAACGGGGTCATGTAAAGTTAACGATAACGGTGTCATTGTAACGATTTCGATAACGGGGTCATTGTTAAGATTTTGATTTTTGTTCCGCGCCAACGGTCGCTGTGGTCACGTGGTTGGTTTCAACTAGTAACTAAGGTTTTACAGGATTGAATATAAATCCATTATTATTGTTCGAGCACACTATTTCCAATCTCATTATCATAATGTATTTGTCAGAAATCATTAAAACAAAAAGATTTATATAAAACGAACTCCAATCAAATCAATGTTTTAGAATTTAAAAATTATTAATAGTCGAAATGCATAATGAGAAGTAAGACAAGGTTTAAATTCACTTGATAAATTTAGTTTAATCTATTTAAAATTTTAGAAATTTTTAATTAATAAACTTAGTTTCGGGTCAAAACATGGGCACTACCATTTACACCATTACCACTCAATTTGTCAACAATTTTGGCTCACTTACAAGTGATTGAATGTGTGAATGAAGGCATTTCTAGAAATATTTCTAATTTTTCTTTACGTATGATAAAATGATTGAAAACATTTCAAAAATAAGTACGAAACCCAAATCATTTATCGATTAAATGTTTAAAAGACTCAGAAATACTAGAAAATTTTAAAATTTAATTCACGATTTCTAAATTTTGAAAACATAAACCCAACTCACGTAGGTCACCTTAGCTTTATACAAACGGCTCTTGTTTTTCTGAAACTAATTGCAAGAAAAATATACCTTCTACCACTCCTGCTTCTTCGTATAAAAACCATAACAGTTAGTGTTACGGCCTAAATAAAATGGCGGCGCCCATATTTTGGAAATAAATAAATTCTATAAACAACCATAATAGTAATGGTTTGTACAAAATGGCGGCGACCACATTTTAGCCCGATACAAACTCTAGAGACCATTATAATGGTCAAGGTTTGTACAAAAGGGCGGCATTCACATTTTAGTGCTAAACCGACACTACTAATACAAACTTTGTAGTAGTAGCCCCTCCCACGTTTTCGCACGAATTAAACTTTATAAATAACCATAATATTCAAGGTTTGTTCAAATTTGCAGCTCCCACATTTCCAATTGCTTACTTTTATATAAATACTGTTCTAAGGTTTGAAAATTTCCAATACATATTGGGAATTAAATAAATCAATAAAAGATATATTTTTTAATTATTCTAGAATATTTTATTAAAGTATTATTACCCTACAGGATCCATGAAGTCTTTTTGTAATCCAATTTAAATGGGTCAAAGTTATGGTAGAGGGGAAAGGGGGCTGTTTTGAAACGGGGGGGGGGCGACACCCTATCTTTGGCCCCCGTGGAGCGGCGTGATGACGTCAAAGCCACAGATTTATCCAAAAGCGCTCTCTCTCTCTTTGACGTCATCCAGCTGCTTCACGCGGGAGAAATTTTTAAATAGGTGGTTCTACAAAAGATTTTTGCTATAGAGGCTCATGGGAATTCAGTATGTTTGAGCAAGGCATCGTCTGCTAATAAACACAAAAAGAAAGGGCTGAATCTTCTTCTCCAAGTTTGTATTTTTCTAAAAATAGGAAACTTAAATAAGACCATGGTTTCTAAATATTAGTCTGGTTTTAGTTCTTTTTTTATTTACAAACCTTTAAAGATAAAATACTCAGCAAAAAGAAATGATCTTCTATAGCAGTTAGAACTTTTCACTTTACTGTTAAACTAAACAACAGGTAAGCCTTGTCTTAAATAGCGGACGACACTATAGAGCATTTCTAAATGATCGGCCAACTTTGATATTTAATTTTGGCCGTAGTGACGCCAACTTACTGAAATCATGTGACCACGGATCTTTTGTAAAAACAACTATTGTCTTAAACATTATATTTGGCCTTTCCCCCAAAAGAGACCTTAAAAAATTGATTTGATAATATCTGTTATGTTTAGAACGATTAATTAAATTGGTAAAGGAAAATGCAAGGGAAATACTAATGTTGTAAGTTGGAAAATTTTCCGCGGAAAATGACCGGGGTCTTTTTCGTATTTTTCATTCCATGATTAGTCTAATATATTGCTTACAAATTTAAAAAACAGGCATTTTCGCCTAATTTTTTTGAATCTAAAAGTAAAACTAAACCTCTAGACTAGCTTTTAACCAACTGATTAACAATGCAACACTATTAATGTTTTGTAGTATGTTTACTGATATTAAACATTGTAAATTAATAAAAAAATTAAAAACATTATACACCATTAAAAAGTAAATTATGTTTCATTTTTACCTCTCCGAGGGGACAAAGTCCCCTAGGAGGGGTTATACAACGACCGTGTCTGTCTGTGGGTGGGTCTGTGGGTGGGTCTGTGGGTGGGTCCGTGGGTGGGTCTGTGGGTGGGTCTGTCTGTCTGTCAGGACTGCGAACGCGTTCGCATTTTCGGTGCAAAGTGTAATCACTGCGTACGCAGTTTCTCAAAGGGTTGGCAAAACCACCGTGTGACGGTGAGCGTTAACGGATGCATTTGCGGTTTGGTTTGGATGGTGTTTTTTCGCTCACCGTCGTGACGGTTTGGTGTATTATGGTTTTTGTAATGTTTATGCGTAGGTTGTGAGTGTTGAATTTGTTGTGTTTGTGTTCTGATGGATGTGCATGTTGAGTCTGTTGTGTTTATATGGGCGTTTTCTCTCCAACTTCTTCTTAATGACTTTGGGACGGACCGAGTGCTGAGTGTAATGCTACCTCTCAACGTCCAATGGCAGGGTTTCCACCAGTTGTACACGGTATTCGTCTTAGTATCAATTTGCGATCGCATCGGGCGGGATTTCAACCCGAGACCTCCTGATTGACAGGCGGACGTTCTACCACAGAACCACCGACACTTGTTACGCCTTATTGAAAATTAGACCTTCAGCTTTATCGGAAGCGTATTTAATAGAGTACGAAATTTTGGTTTAATTGAAATAGAATTGAAATTGAAATTATTGCATCGAAGAAATTCTAATTTAGCGTTTCTCTATTGATTAAAAACAAATGCGCCACCCAGGTTTCGAACCCAGACCATTCGGCTTGGCAGTCGAGCGCTCTACCACAGAACCACCGATAGCTGCTTAGATTCACTGAAATTAAGACAGGCATCGTAAGCATAATAGGTAATAAAGTCTTTTTTTATTAATGAATTTATGAAGGCCTAATCTGGTATTTTTTAAAGGTTAAATCTTGTTTTAGCGCAGTCAGCCGAGATTAGAGGGTTAAAGGGTAGACCCTGTGGGTGGTCCACTTTCTTAACGACCTATATATAGTTCTGTTAATTCAAAGGAGATAATTTAACGTTAATTGCTTTAAAAGCTGGCGGTTAGTCAAGTGGCTCTCTGTGCTTTGTTGATGGTAAGGTTTTTGCTTCTTGTAAATACATTTGGTGTGGATATTTGGATATCTACGATTTCTAACGCAGTCAATGATTTCTTGGGTGTGCGAGTCATTATATGATATTGGAAATTGGACGGCATTGGTCTTTTTCATGTGGTATGCGTCACAACGTCAACAGGAAGTGAACGAGTCGTCCACTACCAGATATCTACGGTATCTTCATCAAGGGCGAGTGTTGAAATAAAATGAGCGTTAAAGATGCGGCAAGTATTTCGTAAGCGAGTAATTCCAAAAAGCCTCTGTAGATATTTATTTCATTAAAATTTGCTTCGTATTATATTTAACTGATAAACTTGTTCTGTAAAAGGGTTTAATTCAATTGTGCATTGTTATAGTACGTCTAACTTACTGTTGTAACTACTTAACTTATGATATTCTGAATAAATTAAAATTGGTCGTTTCGTCTCAATTATTTTAATTATAATAAAAATTTTATACCGGGCGGGATAGAAATGGGTTAATATTTTTAACAAATAACTCTAAATTGCGGAGATATATCTTTAAGGGTTATCTCGAGAAATTAATACCACTAGGGACAATTCTTCCGAGGAGAGGTATATTTTGGCTTGCCAACTTGTTTTATTTTCAGATTTCCGGAAATTTTTCCGCATTTTATTTTTCTGGAAAATTAACAACAATAGAAAATACGTTTCCCAAGTGGCTCGATTTAAACACCTGAAAGATTCGCTTAAAATTAAATAAAACCTTTCCATTTGACGGTTATCATTTCGAACAGATTTATTTATAACATCGTCTATTTGTCTATAAAGTAGTATCATCGTGACGTAACACAACGTCACACGATAAATATAATGTATTGTAATCAGCTAGGATGATACCTAGGGCACCACCTTAGTCCCAATTCATCTAGCGACATGTAATGCATTTTAAATCAGGGGACCATGTTGAACTGCGTAGGAGGGTAGTGGCAAGCCCTTCATGCCAAGTGACTTTAGAGCTCCCTACACTCACTATTACCGGTAAATTCAAAAAGTTTTTATGGAAAGGGAAAGCAAAGAACTCGGTGGAAAAACATTTAAATTAGTGGGGAGAGAATTTGCAAATTTAACGCAGAACGAGTGGTTCCTAATTACACCCAGTCTCTCAAGCTGGTATCGAACCTGGTTCCTCTAGCTGCAAGGAGACTGTACTAACCAATCAACCAGCCCACCTCTTGCTCTGTTAACTATGCGCGGCCGAGACGAGTCTAGGTGGCGTAACGGCGCTAGCTTCTCCGACGTTGCGCATATGACCTATACCGTCTTCTACAGACACATTTAAAAGTCATAAGAACGTATTTTCTTAAAGCAACTGTCGGCTCTATCATTGCCACCTGTATTATTAAAAGGCCCCTGTTATTAGAGATGGCCATTATTAATGGGAACGGAAGCTAAATTTCAAAATAGCGAAACAATAACGTCGTCAGAGAGCCATTATCGAGTATTATATTTAGACCACTTTTACTCTGCTTAGTGAACTTTAACCTAAATTATATATCCCATATAAAATATATTGTAAAAAAAATTACTATAATTGAAGTTATTTACAAATGAGCCAATCAACGCAAAGCATACTTTTATGTCCCGCCTTTTGGGTCAAAATGTAGCTTCAGCATCTTGTTTTGATCTCCACGCTAGCGACATCTGTTGAATAAAGAGCTACTTCACCTAGAGTCGACACTTGCTTTAAATAAACGATGCAATAATCATATTAAAATGCAAGTATCATTATTTATGAAGTAAAATTTTTGAATAACGACGAGGAAAAACTAACAGCGTCTGCTTTAGCCGCTACCTATTTATGTTTCAATAACGAACCAAAGGGGGCGTAGCGATAGTTTTCGGTCGCGAATTATAGAGAGAGCTATTGAAACTGCGGGCGTGGGTCGAAATCTGTCTTGCTAACGGAAGTTCACCCGCGCTATAATGCATGGTGTATATATCAACAAATGTGATAACGTTTCGGTAAAGTCGACTTTACAAAGGCAATGGAATAATCGAGTTTGAGATAAAGTTACTAGCCGCCGGGAAATTCAAAGCGAGCAGTGGTATCGTCTAGATTTTTCGTTAAACTTTAAAGGAATAGGATAATTTTATAAGGGATAAATTTTGATGTTGGGAAACTTTGGTCGTAAAAGGATTATTTATATAATTATAATTAGAAGTGTCATTTAAATCAAGGAATACATCTGCTTATTGTTCCATACCAGAGTGACTGAGAAAAATCATATCACCAAAGGTCGTAGGTTCGATTCCTACCCAAGGTGATATGATTTTTCTCAGTCACTTTGGTATGGAACAATACGCAGATGTATTCCTTGATTTAAATGAAACTTCTAATTATATTAATTCCTGCGTAATTATAAAAAATAAATTCTCAATACATAATTATAACCATATTTACGTTTTTAAACTTAATAATAACGTTTAAGTTTGTTGTTGGCCAATTAAAATCTAATATATAAAGATGACTGTTTGTATATATATTTGTCTGCTATAGAAATCTAGAGTTTTCAACTTAATTCGACCACATTTGGTATATTATCTCATGGTACCGTGACTGTTGTTTTCGACGGTTACGGTCAGAAAAACAACATGTATTTAATTGAATTAATTTAATAATTAGGTATATCCGCTATATAGAAGATACTACACTTGGATCTTAGCCAAAAAACCGAGTTTCTTAGTTCTTTAGGCATACACACGAAAAAAGCTTAAAGCAAGTGTCGGCTCTAGGTGAAGTAGCTCTTTTTTCAACAGATGACGCAAAATCGAAACAAGATGCTGAAGCGACATTTCGAGCCAAAAGGCGGGACATAAAAGTATGCTTCGCGTTGATAGGCTCATTTGTAAATTTGTCAATAACGTCAATTATAGTAATTGTTTACAATATATTTTATATGGGATATATAATTTAGGTTAAAGTTCACTAAGTAGAGTAAAAGTAGTTTAAATATAATACTCTATAATGGCTCTCTGACGACGTTATTGTTTCGCTATATTGAATTTTAGCTTCCGTTCCCATTAATAGATGGCACCACGCTCTCCACGAAATTAATTTTTTTCGAAGATTGGGATAGATTCATGGCCATCTCTAATAACAGGGGCCTTTCAATAATACAGGTGGCAATGATAGAGCCGACAGTACCTTTAAATTATTGCAATTTTCTTAAAAACGTTCTTCTATAGACACTAGGCCGTATAATTAGTTAATTGTCATTAACCAGTTGGTTATATTTTCTAAGGTGCCATGCTTGGAGACAGTTATTACAGCGTTCTATTTTAATGTTGAATGTGTCGGAGTTTCGTCTCTGGCTCAATGTAAGGCAACTATTGTACAGGCTCAACTCGGATTCAGTTAATACGAGAGGGTTTGAAGCGGCTCGTCTCAGACTTAGGTTAAGCTTCATTTCTCATGTGGACTCACCTCGGTCTCATTTGTTTTTCATTTTTTTCTACGTCTCGTCTCGAGCTCAATTTTCTTAAGTTCACCTAAAGTTCTTACCTAAACAATTCGTTTTGGACTCGTCTCGTACTAGGTATCTGAATAAATATTAGAGCGCTCACTCGTTTTGAGTCTTCGACTCAACACAAATTTTAAACTTAGAACGACGCGGCAGAAATCTCCGCCGCGAGCGTGGCTGCTCTACCAAGTACGAAAATATTTTAGACGTAGAAATTTTGTAAAAGATGTCGCTACTGCCATATCGTCGTACGTTCATTTGCTTATCTCCAGGATAACGGCGTTACCATGGGCCCCTATGATTTACTTTTGCTTTTACGGACCTTATGATAGGCTTATGGTTATATCAGAAAGTGTCTCCGAAAGGTAAATTGTTCAGTGGGAGCTTGTTGCACTAAGGGGAACGAACTTACCTCTCTATAATGGGGGAGATTATTTTAAGATAAAATATATTTAGGCATTTTTGAAAATATACTCCTTTCCTTAATGTCTATTTGTTCCGAGGTTGTAAAAGCCCAAAATAACCTTTTTTAGGTTTAAAACAGGTTTTTTTAAACACCGGTTTAAATTACTTTTAAGCCAGTTTTCGCTTGTTTAACTTATTTTAAATTGTACATACTGTTCTTTACTGAATAAAATTTATTTTAGGTAAAAAAATAAAGTACCAAATTTATATACTTTTTTATTGTCTGGAACTATACTTAAAAAGTTAAAAAAATCGGTCATCTGTGTTACAAAAAACCGGGTCAAGCCCGTTTTCCAACCTGTAAACAAGATATCGAATTTTTTCCAACCTAGAAAAGACAAAGCAACAAATTTAAAACAAAAAGTGGAATTTACCTATTATCTTGTACAGGCTAAATGGGATGCGTTGGAAAGACAAAACGTTGTTTACATTTTAGACATACAGAACATGAAGCAGACCATTTATTTAATTTTATTTTTCTAACCTCAGAATGTGTGTTTTTCAATTTTTGAATTGTCTAAATTTTATGTCGCAAAGATCTTTCTAGAGGTAATGTACAATATCTAGATATAAAAATAAGTGTCTACTGTAAAAAATGTAAAAACAACACCATCGCTCTTCGGACTATATATTCCCTCCTCGGAAACAGGTTGGCCCGTTAGGATTAATGTTTCACGCGTTTCCAAAGGGCCTTCCACTCTATGCGAGTTGGTTACTCTATGGCCGGCAAGAAGCATTATTTAAAGTAAGTGGCGAATGTTGAGTAGTACCTGGATGGTACTATAGATGTTGTTTTTGGCAGCTTCTTCAACTTGGTGTACTAGATATTATTGCTGAAGATTTCCAAAATTACGCAGGGGGGAGAAATTCGTGCAACGGGGCACGTGGCGTTGCTTTTAATGTCCTGGTTTCGCGAATTTAACACGTTTATCGTCTAATGACCGAGGCTTGGTGTCAAATTTTAATCGTTAATTATAATAAAAATCTTTTCTTTTGAACAAAATATAGTTATAATATCAGTAGGTACTAAATTATGATTATCAACAGAAATTGCAATAGATGAAGTATTTTTGGGCTCGGCGTTCAGATAGAAATTTTCCGTTCATTTCTTTTATATCGATATATCGATATCTGAAAATTATCGGAATAAAAACTTATTTGTTTCATATCAAATCGTATAATAGTCGTGAATAATATCCATAAATAAACAGTTCATCGATTTTTTTTATATTTATTTGAAATTTTGGCGGTTAATTTATCCGTTTCCCGAGCTCTAAGTATTTTTGAAAGTGTAACGAGTAATTTTCATCGCTGGTTGAACTGACTAATCAATGGAGCTTCTCGATCGTTAGGTGAAAAAAAATTAAATATTTCGCTTTGCAGTTACTATAGAGGGCGTTACTTTACGGTATATTTTTGTGTAATACTGAAAATAATTCAAGGTTTTCTATGGTGCCACAACTTGCTTTAGTAGATTTCTTCTAATCCGTTGAAGCTTATCAGCATATTTTATTTGCTCTTTAAATGTAATATAATCTCTGTCCCTCAAAGGTTCCAATAGTAACCGCTATCTTCTATGGCTTTTGACAGCTTTGGCGCTACTTACAAGGAGACTACCCGAGGTGGTTATCACCGATTTTGTTGAAACTCGGGGGTTAGGTAGACCTTATAGGTAGTATGAAAATGGCCAAAGGGAAAAGTTGCAATGGGCTTTAGTTTTCCCATGGCAACCGAAATTGTTTTTGATCTCTCAAAACAAAAAATCTCCTTTAAAAAAGCATGGGATTTTCTCAGTTTCACAGGCTACTTACTTACTTTCAAAACATACCCAAAAAGATTAATTTGACCTATTTTGGGTAAAATTGATTAATGATTTTGGCTAAAATTTATAAATTTTGGTTAAATTTTAACAAAATTTGGGTAACCTAGAAAATCCCATGCTTTTTTAAATGGAGAGGTCAAAAACATTTTGGGTTGCCATAGGAAAACTAAATCCCATTACAACTTTTCCCTTTTAAAATTTTCATACTACCATAAGGTCTACCTAACCCCCGAGTTTCAACAAAATCGGTGATAACCACCTCGGGTAGTCTCCTTGTTAGTGGTTAGTCGAGATGACAATCCCTAAAATTGTTGCGGTCTTGCGTAAAAAACGCGTTGGAGGGTATCAGTGGCATTGCCAGGGTTTAGAATCATTGCCACCTGTATTATGATAAGGCCTTAGTTATTAGAGATGGTAATGAATCTATCCGATTCTTTGAAAAAACGACTTTAAGAGAGCGTGGTGCCATCTATTAATAGCAAAGGAAGCTAAAATTCAAAATAACGAAACAATAACGTCGTCAGAGAACCATTGTAGAGTATTATAATTAGACAAATTATACTCTGCTTAGTGGATTTTTTAATCTAAATTATATATCCCATATAAAATAATGTTAAAAATTACTTTAATTTAAGTTATTGTGAAATTTACAAACGAGCCAAGCTTCAGCATCTGGTTTTGATTTTGACGCTAGCGACATCTGTTGAAAAAGAGCTACTTCACGTTGAGCAGACACTTGCTTTAAAGGTATATAACGAACCATATTTAAAAAAATTAAACAAATTATATTTTTAAAATATTTTTAAAACAGTCTGTGAATTTTAAGTACCCGATACAGCAGTATAAATGAAATTAAATAATTTGAACTTCCAAATCTCCTCATAACCATGATTCTATAAAGACTGCATGATGGGCTTCTGAATTATTCGACCAACATCTTAGGATGTATTCCCTTTAAAAGCAAAGGCCATGAGATTGGAACCTTAAATGACACTCATCTTTCTTTTATAGTATACCGCCACTCTCACGTCACAAGATGCCGTAATATGTTGGGCCAATGGAATATTCAGTTGTTGACTAAATTTAATCAGAGTAAAAAGTTTTATTCGTAAAACTTTAAAATGTTTGACGTGTAGGGGTGCAAAAAATGGGGGGAGGGATTGAGAATAATATAAAAATTCAGGTCATTGAATATAGACCGTAAAAATCACATTTAACTTGTCATTTGCTTTAGCGGCGTAACGTGGATAAACCGTTCCTTTTTTCAAAGACATTTACATTTTCGGCCCGTTGAATTTATTCCTCCCGGAGCTGAGGTAAAAGAAAGTGGACTCGTGACCAGAATAAAAACGCTTCTCCGCCCAAGGGGTTCACAGCGTCATTTATAGCGGGAAACCTCAAACTGCCCATAAAACGTCCCCATCAATTTAGTCACGTAAATTCGAATTTTAAAGATCGACCCTTTTTTTCATTCTTTTCTTAAACACAATATTTGCGGAAGTAAAGACCAAGAATCGAAGGGGACTAAAATCGCCAGATCATGTTTTACTTCAATTCAATTATTTATTTAGTTTTAAGAAAAATTACAATGCCTCGATTCCAAAACACTTGTCGTTGTTGTACTCGTTTTTGTATCAACTAGCGTTGTTATGGTTACAAACTGTTTGCCTGATTTTTAGTTATTTTCCGGAAATATTTCCGGAAAATCGGAAAAATAAAAAAAATAAACATAGGCCTATATTACTTTTAAAGGGTTTTTATTATTCTAGACTAGTCTAGAAGTTTAGTTTTACTTTTGGATTCGAAAAAATGATTTTAAATTTGCGAACAATATTAGGCTAATCATGGATTGAAAACCATTTTTTTCCCGGAAAAAAACGGAAACATTTCCGGAAAAAACGGCCACGGTAATTTTCCGGAATATTTTCCGACTTACAACTATAGGAGTTAATAATTTCCCAACTTCCAACTATAGTAGTTACTAATTTTCCACTTTTTTGTCATAGGACCAAACCGAGGAGCAGATAACTATTATGATTCTTAGGACAACCTCAAAACATTTAAGCACATAAAATTATAATTAAAATGATTAAATGAGTATTAAGTGCAATAATTAATTTGATTAATTGGATTAAAATATTGTGAAGTAATAAAACAACGATTAAAAGATTGAAGCAAGTGTCGACTCTAGGTGAAGTAGCTCTTTTTTCAACAGATGTCGAAATCAAAACAAGATGCTGAAGCTACATTTTGACCCAAAAGGCGGGACATAAAAGTATGCTTCGCGTTGATTGGCTCATTTGTAAATTTGTCAATAACTTCAATTATAGTAATTTTTTACAATATATTTTATATGGGATATATAATTTAGGTTAAAGTTCACTAAGTAGAGTAAAAGTGGTCTAAATATAATACTCTATAATATGGCTCTCTGAAGATGTTATTGTTTCGCTATTTTGAATTTTAGCTTCCGTTCCCATTAATAGATGGCTCCACGCTCTCCGCGAAAGTCATATTATTCGAAGATTCGAATAGATCCATGGCCATCTCTAATAACAGGGGCCTTTTAATAATTCAGGTGGTTGCTTTAAATAACCATTAGACCATTAAAGTTTGCTGCTCAATATAACAGTTATCTCGAGGTCTTTATGTTAAAAGACTGAGGCAGCACAGATCATGTTAAATGCCAAAATGTGACTCAGTGGCGTAGACAAGGGGAGGGTTTCCGTGTAAAAAATCCCGCTTGGGTGTAACTTTGCCTGTACTAAAATTTTACCCCTTTACATAGTTTTAATCCCTCCCTTAAAATATTTCTACACCACTAATGTGACTGCTAGCAGAATCCTCTTTTCAAATCAAAATTCAATTCCGATTTAATAATAAAGATTGCAAAGATTCTAAACCCCTCCCGGGCATTCTTTGTGGCCAAAGATAGTCTGCTTTTGATATTTCAGGACACTCTTTCACACAGACAAACGTCATCTATGTTCACATTTTGTGATTAAGCAGATAGCGTTTAAATACGCTAACGCCGTGTTGTGTAAAAATTTCATTGGACGAACCTTTACGCTGAACGTTTTACGGAAAGGGGGACGACAATTTCCGAATTTTTCCTTCCCACGGCAGCAGGCGCTAAAGCATCTAACCAATGAAAACTGTTCCCAAGAAAATGCACGACTTTTGACAGGTTGCGTTCTCCTTTTGTGGGGTGCTCCTAGGTTGAAGGAACTTCTTTGTTAAAAACATTGTTTCTTACTTAGGTTGCTCGGTACCTTTAATTGGAATTTTACCTCTACCAACCATTTGACCAGTAGAATTCAATTTACGTTTCGTCTTGTTCGCAATGAATTATTGCGTTCTGCTCACTCGTCTTAAAACAATTTGAAATCGCATGGAATTGTTACAGATCCATTGAAATCATAGTACCGGGGAACTGGAATATCTGTTAACTATTTTACAGTTTCATTGGCTTACGAGCTATCTTCTGCTCATTCTATTTGGCTCGTTGCGAGTGAGCAAAGCGATCAATGAAATTTGAAAGTTTGGGGAAACATTTATTCAAATAAGTTACGAATCCCATAACACTTTGAACGGTTTGTAAATTGAACAGCATAGGAGGCACTTTGATAGTAACTAAAAGTAATTCGTCTAGTTGAAAGACTATAGGTCGTAAGCGTATGAACACGTAAACGTAGCTTCTACTAGCTCTTTGATCTTTGTGTCATTTTAGCAGATGGTAAATTATCGTAAAATAATTCAAGAAGAGCATTGCGAGTTTCAACTTGAAATTTTCAATAGGCACTTCAATAAATGCCACCCACCTTTTCTTTCCTATCTTAGGTGCATGCACTTGAGTCACTGAATAAAATAGTCACTTGTTTATGTTAGTTTTATTTGTAAAGGTAAAGTTGATGGCGCACGCGCATTATCTTTCTTTCAGGAGGCTCGTGCGAAATTGAACGAGCCCTTCTGCATCGTGCGAAAGTAATCGAGCCCTTCTGCATTGAAATATTAAGCAGCGCACGCTTTAAATTATAACACTTTTACAAGTATTTCCTGGCTCTCTGTAGTCTGTATTACAACTTCTAGGCAAATCGCTGAAGAAGTTTTATTTGAGCGTCTAGTGTGGGATTTTGCGACATCTTTCACTTCAAATATTGAACATTACTTCTAACCTCTCGGTTAGAACCAAGGAAATACCCAACACTGTGTATTGATTCGTCTGGCTCCATTCACGTCTTTCTAGACGTGACGTAGATCTTTCCTGCGCCTACGGCAAATATGGAAATGATATATAGAATATTTTTATTTACGCGTAGGAATGATTTAGGCCTTTGCAATTGCTGCTCGTTCCACCCAAGGCTGCACATTTCTCAACTTATTTGAACATCCCTGACATCAACAGATTGAGTTTCTCTCGAGTTTAAATTTTGGTAAGGTTTTGATTTTAGATTTCTGGATGCATTGTTAACCGATTCAGTATCTTAAAGATGTTGCAGCTGTTTATCTCGGCGTACAAAATCTCGACTTTGAGTCAATGCTGCCAAAAGTAAATGAACCGAAGTTATCAGACTGCTATACTCCTCATGTTGGCGGCGTTTTCCTTATGAAGTTACATTTTGACCTCGAATTTAAAATTTTGCGCGCTCCTAGGATGAAAAAAAGTTTTTGTTTTTATGAAACCATTTTTTATACATAGAAATAGCTATTCCCACAATTCTCAAGTGCAATTTATCGCGTCAAAAGACGGGGATGGAAATTAGCTTTGATTTGACTCGTTTTTCTCATAATTTTCATGAGGAAAACGCCCTCCGATTCTGGGCGCTATTTCGATAACATCGGTTCATTTACTTCTGATGCTGCCTAATCCGATCTCTAACGAAAACATACTGAAAATTTCAAAGTTTACAAAACTGAGGAAATCGAACGATGTATACGTTCGGACATAAGTAACATAATAGCCGTAAGTATGACACTTATTGTTTCAATACTAATTTTCTAAACGAACATATTTTCAACACTGACTCTCCCGCCAAGCTCCGACTGGGACTCGCAGATGAACTGAGTAGTATATTAAAAGAGTTATAAAAACATTTACGAATTATTGCGTAAGTTAAAATATTTTCCTTTATTACATATTTAAAAACATTTAATGGAGGTCGACTAGTTTCGGCGGTATTAATGCCATTGTCGAGACCAAACGAGATGTGTCGCGTTACATCATTTTTATTAATTTTATCTAAGGGGGAGGGGGTAGGGGTTTACAAAGAGTCGGGGTTGTTTTATTTTTTGTGTGTTTTACAATTATTATTTTTTGTGTATTTTACAATTATTATTTTTTAAAGAATTTTTTCCAAACATTGTGTAAGTAGGGACCTTCATCTAAATTCATTAAATCATTACGTTTCGATATCTCTATGCTTTCACGTGAGTTTCTTTGGTTAGTTTTATTCGGTTGGGCTATTATTTTAGAATTATCAAAATCAATTATGTTTTTTATCTTTACAGTGGTGTGCTACTCCTGATTTATACCATTCGGATCTATTAATATACCCTTTATGTTCAGAGATACGTTTTTTTAATTACGTTTAGTTTGACCTATGTAGGTTGAATTACAGTTTTTACAGGGTATTTCATATATTCCAAGGTCGGAGCCGGAGCCGTGAACTGCTCCGGAGCCGATATCGGCTCCGAGGAGGTGTCGGTGACGGAGCCGGAGCCGGAGCCAAAACTCGGCTCCCTAAAAAGCCGGAGCCGGAGCCGGTAGCAAAATCCTAGAGCCGGAGCCGGAGCCCGAGCCAGGAGCCGGCTCCGATTGCTCTAATTATTTTTAAGCGCATGTAAATATTCAGATAACACTAATATTTATGTGATAGAATACACTATTGTGTTTCAAAAGCTAATCAACTGTTAAATAAACTTCACAGCACCATCATTCATCAATACTAGTAATAATATTTTATTTTATTTTATTTTATTTTTACACCAGATAGAAAACAAAATTACCAGTGGAGTGTACAACTGCTACTGCTAGGACTTAAATAATTAGTATTTACCAAATTATCAGTGGAGTCTGCTACTGCTAGGACTCGTAAATTCATAACAAAAAAGGGAGAGTCCATTAATTACGGGAGGCGATTTTGGTGATTTTTCGATCCCCCTCCCCCCTTGGTGAGATGTCGTGAGATTTGGCTCGTCCCCTCCCTCCCTCCTAATATCACCTGGGATTTTTCAAAAAGCGTATTTTTAGTGAAAATACGTTAATCTGTGTTTGATTGCGTTGGATTTATTTAAAAAACATAATTTGCTTAATTATTTATATTTAAGACTAGTTAAGACTAGTATTATAGACAGAACGTAGTCTAGAATCACAGTGAGAAAATCGAACAATAAAATACCTAAATTTTAAGTATTAAGGAACTACTAAAATTCGTAAAAGAATATTCATTCTAATTCAGTCCACGGGGACTCATGTGTGGTCTCAAGAGTGGCTACTGGGACCAACATGTCCATGTGATATTCAACCTCACTCTGATTTAGCCACTTTAAACCGTTGTCACTTGCACACAGAAGCTCAGTAACTCGGCGTGTGACAATCCGTGAAGGTCACACTTTGCGCGCTGGTGCAGGTGGTGCTCTGTGGACCGCACGCCGGTGCTCTGCAGCTCTTGTGATGGATGAAAAGTAGATACCGCATGTATTGCAGCATCTCTTTTTCTGATCACCACGTACACTTGGGCAATAGAGGTCATAGGGCATGCTGATGAAGGTGTGCAAGGGTTGAATTACTTAATTTAACCCAGTTTTATCCAGTGTTCCTAAAATGTCACTTTTTCGAATATAGGCCATGTCACTGGTAAATAGTGACAAATAATGGCAAATTTGACAAATAATGGCATATAGTGACAAATAATGGCATTTAATGATAAATAGGGAAAAAAATATATACTTGAGAAAAATAGCCAAAAATTTTATATATTTATGCGAAAAATATACAAAATAGCCCAATTATTGGCAACCCCGCATACTATAATTACAAAAATTGCCTAAAAATGTTTTTTATGGTATTTCATATGAAAACTTTATTTGTATTTTTACTTTTTCTATTATTTGCCATTATATGTCAATTTGTCACTAAAAATCATTATTTGCCATGACACTTTTTGCCACAATTTGCCACAATAAATGTCAGGTGGTATTTACCACCACGGAACACTGGTTTTATCGCAATTTTACACTGTTTCTTGCAGAACAAATTACGTGATATTTGCCGAAATCCGCCCTCTCCTCAACGTGAGATTGGGTGAAATTCAGCCCGATCCCCTCCCTCCCCTAAATACCTCACGGAATTTATGGACGCTCCCAAAGCTTAGACATAAGAAATTACCATAAAAGTATTGGAGCCGGCTCCTTTATTTCGGAGCCATCTCCTGGAGCCGGTTTAAAACACTTGGAGCCGGAGCCGTGGCTCCAGATCCGGCTCCGGCTTTCACCGGAACTAAAGCCGGAGCCAACTGGAGCCGACATTGTTTAAGTCGGATCTGGAGCCGGACCTGGAGCTGAAGCCGGCTCCGGAGCCGGAGCCATGCGGAGCACTATTTTTCAGAAAAGCCGTTTCAACGTGGATCTGTCAATCTAATAATTGTACTCCTCCTCTTATTTTTCAAAATTCATTTTTAATCGCTTGAATTGTTTACGGACCACGTATAAGCCTACTCTGGCTTAGTGGTCTTGGTTTTTGTACATATATAAATAAATAAATAAATTCTTTGGTTGAATTTCATGTAGTTGTATACCTCAAACAAATTTTACATGAAAAACCGATCACCTACCCGAAAATGTTGTATGTTGGTATCAATAAAAGTGAATCAACCTTTCCTGTTCACACTTCTCAATTTAATGCAATGATTTGCGGAACTAATTGGTCTTGAACGAACCTCGAGAAACCAGACACAACGTTTGCTAAACGGTGAGTTCGTTGAAAGTCCCCGAGTCGCATGTACTTACATTTACATGAGACGTGGTAACTCAATTGTTAATTGTCTCAATCTAAATTGTTCAGATTAAATTTGCTTTCGTCTATAACACGGGGCTTAATTTGAAACAGCCAATTTCCGAACTTGACCAATTACATATTTTGAGGTCCTAAATTTATTTTATCGATCTACCCATATAAATGAGCCAGTACTGCTAAGCAGTTCATTTGACATTTTAAAGCACCAATTGTCTGCTTAGCAGTCTTAAGAAGCTTATGAAATTCTCGCAGCAAGAGTAGTCCCAGTTCGATCCCAGCTTGTGGCACGGGGTTAAACATGTGAACCACTCCTGCGCTTTCCTTGTCTGTTAAAGGGGAATCGCTCCAAGCACTTCGGTTTCCTCTTTCCATAAAAAAGTGCAGAGGATTTAAAGCATAAGCGAATGAAGGGACCCCATGCAGTGGTTATCCGTGTCAGGGCTAACCACAACCCTCTCCCGCGATTTATATACCTCAACCGCTGTTGAAAGGATCTCAGTTCTATTGCAATGAACGCAATAAACATGGCTTGCAATTTTTAATTTTATTACCTAGAAGAGATAATGGACGTGATTTTATAAACCGGTGTACCTGGGATATCGTATCATCCTATTATCACCGGTGGTCTCATCATAATACTCTGTGATATCGTATCATTCTATAATCACCGGTGGTCTCATCATAATACTCTGTGATATCGTATCATCCTATAATCACCGGTGGTCTCATCATAATACTGTGTGATATCGTCCACAGCCCGGACAGGTGACCAACTGAAAGATGCAGCAGGAGAACATCACTGCTGACAGTCACAAGAAAGCCAGCCAACCCTCCAAAAGGCGCAACAATCAGGTGACGCAAAGTTTGTCTGAATAAGGTTGGATGCTACAGCACCACCAGCAGACACTTAACCCACAAGAGGGCGGGAGCTAACGTCCGGAAGTGAAATAACCAAAAAGCGGACTACGAGCGCACAAAAGAAAGAGCCACAGCGTCTCATATGAGGACCCAGGGCCACACAACTTAAAACCAACTCCGTCAGGGTGCCAGCTGTGCGTAGACCTCCGCCGTTAGCATGTGCCGAAGACCAGTTCAACGCCCCTACCTGACTGAAGCTGGAGGTAGGGATAGAACCATGACACCCCGGTAAAGCCACCAGTTCTTGCACCCCTAGGGGGGAAAGGATTAATTTTATACGAGAAGTATGATTATTTTTATGCTTAGAGCATAAAGGAGTTAAATTTGACCAAGATTTTATTAATATAGAGGCGAAATCACTTTCAATCATCGATAATTTCTTAAAACTAACCATATTTATTGACTCCTTTCATAGTATTTTTGAGACTGTTCACATAGGTCACATACATTCTGCCAGATCAATTAGAAATTACCAAATGTAATCATATTTTTCCCGGTGTAACTAGTTGCAAAGACCATTTAATTTTAATAATAATGAGCTAGGCTAATAGCCAAGCCACAACATTTAATGCCTTTAACTCACAATTTTGTCAGTTGTTCGGGTTGCAATGCGTAGGATCCAACTGTTTCCGAAGATTTTATCTCTTTCATTGCCTCTCAAATTTTAATAATTGGGACTTTTAATCTTCATTAATGGGCACATTTTAATCTTTTGAGCTTTTCGGCTGTTTTATCTCTAGTTAAAATTAGTTTTCATCTCATTAGGTGTTCTTTGAACTTCATTTCACGTTGTTTTAAACTATTTCGCTTCAGACCGACGGTGCAACGATACTTAACATTTTATTGCAGATTCTTGGGGTAATTCTGAAAGCGTAATTAAGCGTTTTGTAAATTTAATACGCGTTTGAGAATTTTTGGCGAAATTCTTTGAATTTGATTCGAGTGTCGTACAAAAGTACCTTTGATCTCGCGAACTGCGGACCAAAGATGGACTATCGATTTAAGTTTCGCGAAAGCTACGATTGCGCTTCCATCTGGCGTTTTGGCGGGATTACAATTCAATAACTATTTATAAGAACAAGCGGATAAATTGGGTTAAAATACGTTACGCAAATATAAAGTGAAGGCTCAAAAACACTTAATAAAATTTTTCACGTATATTATTGATGTTTGGCCAAATTTCCAGACATATCGAATTTCTACTCTGCCCTTGTCTGCGTAGAAAGGTTAACATTCTTGGTCATTTCGAAAAATACACAAATACAAGTTTATACAGTTATATTCAATTGTGGTCATTTAGTGGAATAATTATTGGATACAGCAAATAGTAAGATAATCTTTATGTAGAAATAAAATCCTAAATAACGTTTATATTTGGATGAATATTTTCATTACAAATCAATAGATAGCGTTATAACTAAATGTGTATGTTTAAATTATTAATTTGAAGACTTTTAGTCATGGTTATTTTTAAGATATTTAAAACTTTTCATTTATTGATGAGACACGATACTTCATGACTGGTTATAATAAAATTTTTATTTTACACTATTTAAAATAAAAACATTTAAAATTTATTATAACCAGTCATGAAGTATCGTGTCTCATCATTAAATAAAACGTTTTAAATATCGTGTATGTTTAAAGCATTGTAGAGGAAACAACATGAATAAATTGGTGATAAAATCAATCGATTTTAGTAGAAACCTGTAACCTTTGACCGACACAGGTCGAATAACCGCGGTTTATTCTAAAATTGTTTTTAAATTTTGACTCTCCTTTTTATTTAATAAACCGTTTTTAAAAGTTTTTAAAGTTTTTTAAATTACATTTTACATTTAATTGTAAGTCTAATTAAAATGAAGAGGGGTTCAGTTTTACTTCGATATCACCAACAAACATCGAGTAAATATATCTGCACTAGCTAAAAATTCATATTTGAAACATAGAGAAACAAACCATTCGACTACTTGCAATTATTCCGCAATCCCTTATTTATTCAGATACCTTTTTGGAATTTCCATTTGTAACGTTACTACTCGATCTCCAAATAAAGTATATTTCCAACAGATCGAGCTTGACTTTCCGGAATTTCTAACTCCCGACAGGAAAGAGCACTGGGCAATGCACTTCACGGAGATAAATCGTGAGATTGGTTTTGGTTCAAAATAACAAAAATCAGTCGGACCTTTCTCTGGGGATTGTGACACTTAATCAAAGGGAGAAATTTCCCGGGAACTTTATATATATACATCTTGTGGACAGTGAAAGGAGTCCGCGAAAAGAGAATTGGCTTCGTAGAAGCGAAAGGCTTTCGCACGTTGTTGAATTTTTGCCCAATCTAGTATAAAAAATTTCAAAACATTAAAATTGGACAAACATCTTGGTCTACCTATTCAAAGTCTATTGAAATCTAAAGGTAAACTCATACGGAAAATTAAGTGCAAGATTTACTACGGAAGTTAGGGAAAGTGTAGGGGTCTATTGGGTGACCGAAATTAGTGTAGGTGGCGCTACGGCGCCAAGCTCTTTCGAGGAGGCATTTAAGATCTAGCGTATGCTATGGTCAAATAAGATACATACGCTTAAATTTATCCGAGTTACCAAGGTGGAAACGCGGAACAATGTAATTGTATAAATAAATACATGTATTTGTCCATATTCTATTTCAGAATCACCTTTTGAATTTATAGTAGGCCAAAACTATTCGCTCACTCAGGGACGAAAAGAGTACACCTTTTACCCCAAACTATGAACTTCTTCCATACAATAACACCCAAACGGTATTTTGAAGTTGCTCGCTGGTCTATGTTACTACTATGTAAATTGGCGGGAAAAGACTGAAATTTAAACAGTCGAGTAAGCTTTTCATGCTTTTAAAATGAGAATTTGAGCCTTTTGAAGATTTCAACTGAGCAAAATGTTGGAGGGGCAATAACATGAGTTGCCCCTCCCAGCCAAATTCTAGGGAGGTGCATTTCCCCCTGGTTTCTACGCCCCTGAACAATATAGATTTTCATGGTTATCAATTTATAATAACCATCAATATAATTCCGAAAGTTTCGGTGTCGGTCCGTCTGTCTGTGTATAGCCAGACAGGGTGTCTTTTTTTGCTCTGATTGATAATTTTCGGTTATGGATAAAAACAAATTAGGCTGATAATTCTTATCCAAACCCCGAGCTCTACGCACGCCTATCGACAAGGGTGGCTGTACATTTTAATGACGTGACGAATTGTTTCTTTCCATTCGATTCACAAAAGGGATTTTCAAAAACTAAAGTAGCGTTTAGACTATGCAATTTTATTGCTGCCAAGAGGGCTAATGATTTGGGTCTCTTCAAAGGAATAGTTCGTATATTTTAGTATCGTCTACTATACGGTTTCCTGTATGAAATTTATAAATTCGGTTAATATTGCCAAAATTATTTATTTTTGCTATTAAGATTATAGTAATTTTTTGTAAGCAGACGACAGGTCAAAGGTTTCAATGTTCCAGCGTTAGTGACGTTACGGAATTTCGTGAATCTCAAACAAATTGTACACCCAAAAATTGGTCGTTTGAAAAGAGTTGGTCCCACAAAAAGTGCACCAACGTTTGCTGTTCACTTTGCTAAATTCAAAAAACACAAGGAGAACGCAGGTAGCCTTTAAAAACACGAACGCAGTGTTGTGTACAAATTTCATTGGACGAGCCTTTACGCTGAACGTTTTACGGAAAGGGGGAACATTTTCCGAATTTTTTCCTTCCGACGGCAGCAGGCACTGAAGCGTCTAACCCATGAAAAATGTACGCAAGAAAATGCGCGGATTTTGTCGAACTGCGTTCTCCTTGTGTGGGGTGCTGTGTTTGTTGTACCTATCTGCCAATTAGTTGGAAAATATTGATAACCAAACTAATTGGCCTTTAAATGTTGTAGTGTCTGCACGCCCCTTTCAGCTTAGCCTTTTTCAATGAGACTAAGCAACAATTGAAAATTAACACAAATTAAATTTTTTATATATGTGTACTCTTTATAAAAGTTTTTAAAAAGTAAACTGCGTCCCAAATTTGTTATAATGAAACAGTTTGCACTTCGTAACACTAAACTATGTTAAGGGTCTTGACGTTTGAAAGTTGAAACCTTACCGTTGCCTAGGCAACGAGGTCCAGATAAGAAAGAACCTAGCGGACAGAATTTTCGAACCAAAATTCCAAAATTCCAGAAATTAATTAAAGAAATTTCCCTTGCACGAGAACATAAAAATGACGGGATTCGATTTTTTTGTACGTTGAGAACAATAGGTGGTTCCAAAAAAAGATTGGTGGTCACCTGATTTGGATACTTTCTGTCGTATGGTTAAAGAATTTGAGCGCGCACTTCGTTTTTCATTTTCAACGCGCGTGCAAAATCGTGTCACAATCTACTAATATATCAAAAGCGCGCGCCCAAAAGAATTAACTCTTTTATAGATGTATTTGTCGAAATTATAATTCAGAATCATAGGCCAAAGATGTAGATGCCTATCGCGACTAGTTTTTGCTACGCTGCTCTGTTATCAGATATCAGAAGAAAATCAGTAAGTTAGATCAAGTTTACGTTAATATTTCCTCCACCAAGTAATCTGATCGGATTAATTATTCTAAATATCTGATCTGAATTAATTCATTATCGTAAATATCTGATCTAAATTGATTCATTATCCTAAATATCTGATCTAAATTGATTCATTATCCTAAATTTCTGATCTGAATTGATTCATTATTATTATCCAAAATATCTGATCTGAATTGATTCATTATCCTAAATATCTGATATGAATTGATTCATTATCCTAAATACCTCATACGAATTGATTCATTATCCTAAATATCTTATCTGAATTTATTCTTTATCCAAAATATCCGATCTGAATTTATTCATTATCCAAAATATCTGATCTGAATTGATTCATTATCCTAAATATCTGATATGTATTAATTGATTAGCCTAAATATCTGATCTAAATTTATTCATTATCCTAAATATCTGACCTAAATTGATACATTATCCTAAATATCTGATCTAAATTGATTCATCAACTGAAATATCTGGTCTGAATTTATTCATCATCCTAAATATATAATCTGAATTGATTCATCATCCGAAATATATGATCTGAATTAATTCATTATCTTAAATATATGATCTGAATTGATTCATTATCTTAAATATATGATCTGAATTGATTCATTATCTTAAATATATGATCTGAATTGATTCATTATCTTAAATATATGATCTGAATTGATTCATTATCTTAAATATATGGTTTACAGTTATTTCGGATTTTATTTCAGATTAGTTTCAAGCTTGAACTGTTTGGTTTGAATAGCAACGCACCAATCAGGAGACAGACAGGTAGAAAAACCAACTTTCGGGAATATATATTAGATAAATCTTGGAAAAAGAAGAAACACCGTTTTCTGCAACCGGAGAGATTAAAACTTAGTGAAGAAGGTCAACAACTGTCGGGGCTAACTAAACAAAGTAATAGATTATAAGCTCTACTTAGGATGATAAATCTTTTAGGTGAAACTATAACTTAAGACTAACGAACAAAACCATTTGAAACAAGTTGGCAAGCCAAAATATACTTCTCCTCGAAGGAGTTTCTAATTTTCAGTAAAATGTAAAATGTATCCGTGGTTCTGTGGTAAAAAGCTCACCGGTCGTGCAGCAGGACTCGTGTTCGAATCCCGCTCGATATTAACGCAAATTGAAAAAAAGGTGCTACACCCAATGTCAAAAAGAAGGCTCTTTTGGAAATTGTGTACGCGTTCGCAGCCCAGACACACAGACAGACACGGTGATTTTAAAACCCCTTCTAGGGAACATAGTCTCGTCGGAGAGGTAAAAATTAAGTTAAGGCGCGAGAAACGAAACGTTAAAAACGCGACATCCAAAAAGGAAAAAACTAAAACCCATAGAAATACGACTGATATAAAAGGATTATTTTTATTAAGGACCAGTTTAATGAAGAATTAAGTTAGGGAAAACAGTAAGCGAAGGAAAAGAAACTTCAAATACTTGCAAACCAAAACCCCTTGCCCAGCGTCAAACAAAATACATTAGCGTTCTGAAGAGGCAAAAAACGTTTCAATTCTGAACGCTAGCCACAGGAATGACCGCATGCGCTATAGGGTCGATTGTTGTTCCGAACGATTTCGAGAACGTACTTTTTCCAATCACAGAACGTACTTGGGAAAAACGTACTTTTCGATTTTCCGCTTAGTGCGCCATCTATGAAACAAATTGTCTTACTTTTTTAAGATTGAATCCGGCATTGTTACTGCTGACAACAATGACAATGCCCTTGAAAACAGCGTGAATGTCGCTTTCAAAAGCTGCTTTGGTGGTGATATTATACATCATACTACAAAACTTTCAACGAACTAAAATATATAACGAGCCGATATGCCAAAAAATATCAAAACGTATTTTCGTATACTAAATACCATTAAATAAATACAAAATGCATTTTCGTACTAAAAACTTAAAAACTTAATAAAAAAGTACAAATGTATCACTCGGAACAACACTAGCACGCAGTTAACAGATTTGCTGAACATTAACTTATCATTTAAACTGACACGGAAATCTACATGATTAATTTGCTAATTTCCTCTGTTCCCTAGTCAAATTCGTGTTACGTGCTGACTCTCAGATTCATCGATGAAGAGCATATTGCGAACTTTGCAGCAAAGATCGTAGATAAGATTTGAAATCGTATCGTAATTAAAACCGCAGCGCGCAGATACGAACTTACAAGAGCTCTACCTAGGATGAATTCATTTATGGATACCCTCTTATTGGCTAAATCGTGACCGGGCTAAGAGCTAGAAACCAGGATAGAACGCCGGTTATAATACTCGTATCTGGGTTAAGTTGTAATCGGTACCAGCGTTTCCAAATCACATTCTGATGCCTCTGAAGATGGAACGTCCAAATATAGGAAAGGCCTCTTAGTAGCATATTTCAGTGCAATGGTTCATTAACTTTCACAAGGCTTTACTAGTCCACCAGCACCATCATAGATTCCTTTTATATTTTGACAAGATCCGGGTCCAAAGCCTTCAGCCTACTTAGACTGTTTTTTGATCAACCACCGCGCTTTTAATGGTGATTGGTAAAGGCATCTTTATGGGAAATAGTAGAAACAGAGCCATTGTAAGAAAACCTCTTACTTAGAAAGAGTTACGCAACTGTGGGTCATCGATGTAACAGGGGCTAAAATAAGGATTTTTTAGAACTGCCCAAAAAAAAAGCCACTAAACCCCCAAAACATAATTTCAATGAGCTATAAAAGCAATTAGAACCTTGGAATTATTTTATTTCTTAACAACTTGTTAAATAAAACCAAAATAGCTAGTAACAGAAGGTAATAGTTATTAGGTACAATGTACTAAATAACACAAAATGACCAGTCATTGAGCAGTTTGAGAATGAATCTATACTCGTTGTTGTTGTTTCTGAATCTTAAAATACGCACTTGAAAACTGCTTCCTCACTGGTCACATTCGCGGAATTAGCAGACTAAAATATTAACGAAATTATGAGATAAAAAATGTTAATAATTAACTTAGTTTAGCAAAATTGGCTGCGTTTGTCGATATGTACCGGTAAAACCCGTTGACAGTGACATCTCCCATGAGGTAATCAGCTATTTTAAATTTTTCATTCTTCTTTTGCGATAAATTCACGATAAATATCACTACGAAATACCGATTTCAGAACTGCAAATCAAAGTTTTAGAACTGCCCACTATTTTAGACCCTGCGATGAAATGTCCATAGAACTCGAAGATGAGAAAAACATAACATCGAGTCAACCAATAAACATATTTCTTAAAGCGAGCGTCGGCTCCAAGTGAAGTAGCTCCTTTTTCAACAGATGTCGCTAGCGTAAAAATCAAAACAAGATACTTAAGCTACATTTTGACCCAAAATGCTTGACGTAAAAGTACCATTCGCGTTGATTGGCTCGTTTGTAAATTTCACAATAACTTAAATTAAAGTAATTTTAACAATATATTTTATATGGAATATATAATTTAGATGAAAAAATCCACTAACCATGGTTTAAGTTGTCTAATTATAATACTCTTCAATGGTTCTCTGAGGACGTTATTGTTTCGATATTTTGAATTTTAGCTTCCTATGCCATTAATAGATGGCACCACGCTCTCCAGTAAAGTCGTTTTTTCAAAGAATCTGATAGTTTCATTGCCATCTCTAATAACAAAGGTCTTATCATAAAACATGCGTCAATGATAGAGCCGACAGTTGCTTTAAACAACGACGCAAAATATCATCCGAATCTGTCTGTAGAACGTGCTATCGAAAGAAAAAATTCCATCGTTAAAAGCTTATCGTAAGGAGGTTACTTTTTAGATCCGTTGATCAAAAAAGTGGCAAAGGGCTTTGAGACCACCACCATGAGGAATCCCCGTGTACATAGATTTGATATCCATTGAAATAAGACACCTGTTGGCACCTGTTAAGGAGAAAGAAAAGAAAAAGCGGTGAACATGACTTTTGTCTTTAAAAGGCTGCATTTCTCCATTGAGGAAACTCGAAATGTAGTCCGTGGAACTGGAACTGCCCAAGACAATTGCTCGATGAGGAATTTTTGGTTTATGAATCTTAGGAAGAAATAAAAGCGAGAGGTCCGGTTGTTTTCCTTGATAAGACAAATAATAATAATAATAATAATAATAATAATAATTTTATTTGACATAGCACCTTTTGTATTTACATTTTCTTAAAGGGCCAAGTCTAAAAAGACTTTTAGGCCACAACTCATGACGGAGTATATTTAGCAAAGTATTAAATTTTGAAAAATGATTGCTTCTTAGGTGAAAAATAGTGGATTTAGATTATTAGAGGAAGTACACAATTTTTAAGTTTGTAGAATAGTTTTTGGGAGGTTATACAGTTGTTATTATTTTAGACGTTTTGATAATTTTTTTGTAATTACTTATATTTTTTGCTTCCCTCCAATTAATACTATTAAAGTTTTTAACACCGACATAAAAAATTGAGTTTTGCTTACGGGAAGTTTTAGCAAATGGAATATTTAAAGTAGGCGTCACTCGCGTGTTATATTTACTTCTTTTAGAGGGTTCAAAAAAATTGCAGTGGGAGGCAGTTCTGTTGGTCTCAATCATATTCGAAAAGGATTTGCTTTTGATAATCAGCTGTCGGGTCAACTTGAGGCTCCTCATAGCCGTAACTCGGTCAGTTTTAGTATGGCATAAAGGTCTTTCTTTCTAACTACAATATCCCATTTATCACCTTGTTTAATAACTATATCACACTTTCCACGACAAGAATAATGGACCGTACGTTCATTAGTAGTTGAATTAGAACTCATTTTTGCAGGCAGAGATGAACAAATCCAGAGTCTGGCACTTTCTTTGAGGCTTGAAGTTCTTTTCTTTTGGATTGCGAATCTACTGGAAACGTAGGAAGACGTTTTCAAGGTCATGTAGCAGAAAAAAACGACCAGAAAATATCTTTGGCAACGAATGATAACTCCTTAGAGGATCGAACGTTTTGTGGGTGGTAAGAGACGAATCGTGGGCGTAGCAACAGTTGGAAACCCGGGGATTCTATATTCTAAGACATTATTATCGGATATAGTCGTAAATAATATCCAATGGCTTGAATTATGGTCCAATAGAGCGCTTTGGAATTCCACAGAGGGGTCCTAAGACCTCCATTTGGGATATTACAGCGCTGCGAAGGTACGTTCTCAAGTACGACTACGTAAGACGTTTGGAGGAAACTCTCAAGACGTTGTTGAAATATCGTTGATAGTACAGCGATCAAAATAAAGCCTAAAACCGTTAGGGACAATCTTCACGCCCAGGCCAGAGATAGCGGTCTTGGTGAAACTAGTCGTTCACCGGAAAATATCCAGGCTGCAACCAAGAGTGGCAGGCGAGACTGGAGTAAACCCAGGAGGATAGGCAACTAGAAATCTGGTTAAACGCGAGTGAAATATTTGGAATTTTGTTTTGAGCGCCATCCCCTAAGAAGAAAACAAATAATTAATAAACATAAACATTAATTACAATAAATAGACACAACCTGGGTAATTCTAGAAACGCGGATAAAAATCATCGTGTGAAAAACTAAGGAAACCATGGTGGGAAGAATTAATTATGAATACAATGTACTATGAAATGAACGTAACCCACTATTGTACAATAATTTTTTTATTTAAAATACTACAGCCGTTTCGGCGCCAAAACTAGCGCCGTCGTCAGGCAATGTTACAATAATGACCTCGAGTCTGTTGAGGGCAACAGCACGATAAAATATAGTGTAAATGAAATTAGAGTAGCACAACAAAAACAAACAATCGAACATGTCTTATGTACACAATAATTAAAAATAAAAATTAACAAATTTGAACATCATTGCTTGTTTATCCAATTACCCTGGATTGAATAGATTGGTGTAATGTAAAGCAATTTCACGGGCGGTTATTGATTAATTTTTCATTCATTCTAAGTTTTAATATTTCAATGGATTCCCTAATATTGAGTTTTATAGGGTTGCTCTCCTTGGAAATCAAAATAACTTCATTGGTATCTATATCTTGTGACGACGGCGCTAGTTTTGGCGCCGAAACGGCTGTAGTATTTTAAATAAAAAAAATTATTGTACAATAGTGGGTTACGTTCATTTCATAGTATATTATGTACAAGAGGGTCCATTCTCACATATAGAATACAATGTAATTAAATTTAGTTATTTTTATAACATAAAAAATGAATAATATTTTTAAGAAAATTTTTATTGAACATTATGGCTATATTTACTCAATTATATTAACCAAAGCGGCGTTCTTGTGTAATAACGCTAAAAGAGGGGGGATTTGGGGAAAGCGAGTTTGACTTATGGGCTTATTCAAAACTTCCGTAATCCAACCTTTAAAGTTGGATAGCCTTGGCTTAGCTTTATAACTCTTACCACAAAATGGTGTCAGCCATATTATTGTATAATTTCTAGATTTCACGCAAGATTACGAAAAACAGGAAATTTTATTCAACAAGTTACGACCGTGAACGGTCAGAGTAACGAATTTTGCCTGATAACAACACCCTAGGTAAATTGTTGAAAACTTTACGATTAACAGCAGTTTTACCATTATCAAAGAGTTTAACCTTAATGGTACAGTTAAGGTAATATCTTAACATCTTGATGAGAAAATCAGTGAGATATAAATTGGTTAAGCAAGATACCTTACGCAATTAGTAATTGGTATACGTAATAGTTCGGTGAGCACAATTATGCTTGGAACATACATTCAAACATTTCCAAAAATGCCTTTAAGATGCTAAGTCGTTCTTTATCCTATTAATTCATGTTTATCATAAAGGCATTTCTTCTAGATGTAACGATGTAACGGACCAGGCTTATAGATGACCTATTTGATACGAATTATTTGCGCTTCGTTTTGAGAGTTTAACATCAAACAAACCCTTGAATTTTTGTTAACTTAATCTTAGTATTCAGCTAATTTTACATCTACCTTTCACAGAACAGCTATATATATTGCTAGGTTGTTTTAAGTGTCCAAATCACTAATTTGATAGGAAATTAAATGTTAATATTTTTGAAATAAGCGCATTTTTGACTGAGCGAGTAAGGTCTTGCTTTGGCTTTTTTAATACTGAAACTATCAAGCACTATAGGTTTCACTTTATATGTAAGACTTTTAGGTAGGCTTTTCTGAATTATATTTGTTATGAACAAAATATGTCTTCACATTTACATTTAATAATAAGCTTCATAATACATTGGATAATATCAAATTGTAGCATATTGTCATAACAACATTTCTTAAAAAACTTTTTTTTTAAATTTCATAACGATCTTCTTCGTCTTTTGGCTAAGATCAAAACGTAGCAAATTGGATCAATTTATACGATACAATACAAAGTAGCTCTCAGAACCAACTGTTTGATCGTAGATTCAATTAAATCTTATAAATTTAATACGAATATCCGTGATAACCTACCTACAGAGACACTCGGCGGAGGGAGGCGTAACAAATCTTTCATATCTTAATACAAACGCGCGCGCTGCTGTCGCGAGGCCACTTAAAGCAAGAGGCCGCTCTATCATTGCCACATGTATTATGAAAAGTACCCCGTTATTAGATATGTCCATGAATCTGTCCGATCTAACGCGACTTTACTGGTGAGCGTGGTGCCATCTATTTATGGCAAAGGAATTAAAATTAATAAAAGCCAAATGATTACATCGTCAGAGAGTCATTGTAAAGTATCAAGTTATAGCCAACTTAGTGGACTAAATTATATATTTATTATATGTAAAAATATTGTTTGTAATTGTTGTAATTGATGTTATTGACTAATTTACAAACAATCCAATCAATGTGAGGGGTACCTATAAGTACCGCCTTTTTGATTTCTACGCTAGCGACATCTATTGAAAAAAAGAGCTACTTCACGTCGAGTCGGTAGTCGTTCGAGTCCCGTAGCCAGCGAGGGGGCGACCCGGTTCCCTCAAAAAGTATCTGGGACCCCTTAAAAATATCAATGTTCCCCTAGAAAAATATCAAAGTAAGTAAACAAAATAAAAAAAAACCTCTTTTTCATATAATATTTAGTTAAGTCCAACTTTCCAAAGAATATATAATTTACGAGTATCTTACTTTACTATATTATTATCACTTCCACCATTTGAAGATGCAAGTTTTAGCTGTAGCAGAAACAATAATGCGTCACGTAATCAATACAAATATTGATTGGACTATACTTACTAAGGTTATATTCCGTAGTATTTTAGTCTATATGCTATTGTACGCTGTCGTCGGTTATTCAGCTTTACCCAAGTATTCTAACTGCGGCCTATTTCACTGTATTCCCTCTGTGTAGTGACGTTCTATGGCTCACACATTGAGTTGGGAATATTAATCTAGAGGTCCAATCAAAACGTCAGTTTTCAGTATTTGACGAGAAAACTTTAGCATTCTACCCGTGGCGCCGTCTATATCTCAATGGTTCGTTCAAATAAGACACGTTTTTCAGAAAAAAAAAATTTTTATTCAAAAATAATGGTTGGCGCCACTGATCATATGATAACGTTTTCTCGTCATTTTAGAGGAGACCGCACATTCGTAATTTTTAAAAACTTGTTTCGCGGGGAGCAGATTTGATTGGATCTCTAGATTAATATTCCCAACTCAATGGGCTCACAACAATACAACGTTCTCAATTTGTTCTCAGCTTACACCATTTTAGTTTCACTATCAGCTCGCATGATTAATTAATTTATAATTAAATGGATACATTTCTGGTAAACACACAAAGAAATAAAGACCAAACTTTTGTTATTGGAAATTCAACTTCCATATGCCTTTTATATAAATTAAATTTATATCTATTTTAACCACGTGCTTCTATGTGAAATGCCAGTTTGGCACCGTGTGGAACTTTAAACTCATTTTAAAGTAGTTTTAGGCTCATAGGTCTTAGGAAATAAATAATTTTTAAGGGTGCCTCCTGAAAAATCGTTCCTTTGTCAAAATTCAGAGCCCAAACTTTAAGTGTTTGCTTAATTAATTTTTAATATTTATAACACGGTGTTTACCACGCAATTAAGCTTTTCTTCGTCTACTGATTAAAGTTTTAATGATGAAGAGTTTTACTCCAACTATACTGAAGATGGCGCCTCACAACATTAGGATGCCTTACCGCTTCTATTCAATAACGGCACTCAACCAATGCTCCCTGGCGCGTTCTAATGACCACTTGACATCGAGCGTGCGTCGCGCGCCGCTATTAAATAGAAGTTGTTTTCTATAGCGCTATCTTCAGCAAAAACTTTCATCATTCTTCTTGTGTTTTTGGTAATTTTACCATTCCTAACCACTCAGTAGAGGACTAAAATTTTAATTATAATTAAAGGAAGCGCTTGAAGTGTTTTTAATTTAAAAAGAGTGATCGACTTATTATCTTTTGTTGGTTGGTTTTTGTTAGTTTCGTTAGTCTAATAGACGATAAAATAAATGGGTGTTAGCTAGTTAGGGAACACCGGATTGGTTGTTATTTGAGCATGCGCAGAGACTATCTTGTTGCTGCCGAGAAACCAATATCTATTGTAAACGTAAATCACGATCCCTCGTGAAGCACGTGGGGCCATTTACGCTTACTTACTATCGGCTATTCGTGGCCAATAATAACAAAATTATCTATCATAACAGTAGTATATAGGATAAAATCATTGTAAAAGACGGTTCAGTGCACTGTCATACCATTTTATTCGAATTTTTCATTTTACGCGGTACATATTTTCTATCACAAATCGAATATCGTTGCTTTGTAATTTTTTACACTCGTAACTCCCTGTCTTAAAAAAGGTGTGATCTAACTTCTGAAGTCTGGCGTACGTGGCACGGCCAATCAAATAAAATTTTATTATTTTTGAATGTGTTTTCTACATGTATCGGCTACCGATATATCGGTGCATCCGTAGAAGCTAGCTACGCCACTGCACGTATGCCACCCGGTTCGGATATCATGGTGCGCTACTTACTGCAGTCTATTAGGTGCAGGGTGCTAAGCTTTGTAAAATGTTCTCCATTTGTTAATCTGGTGTTCCACTGCATGTTTTTGGATAGCGTTCCACAGACGTGAAGTGTCCTGTAAACGTTACAGATGCTCTAATTTTGGGACGATTTCGTTCCACAGGTGCTCCAAAAGAACGCCTGTGGGAGCGGTTCTAGTGCTTTTAGAGCACGCCTAGAGTGCACCATGAGAACACAATAGTACATCTGATGAACATCTAAAGCATATCTATTAAGACGTTCAACAGGTGTCAGGTGCTCTTATTTCTGGACACTTTTTTGCGTTCTTCAGGTGTTCTTTTAACGTTCTTTAGGTTTCATAAAGATTTGCAGTGTAGTCATTTTTAGAATTTCTCTAGATTGTGTAAGTTTTTATTTTTTTCACGGTCGGGTGTCACCCCCAAACAGTTGGCCCCCGGTGCAAGCCACCCCCTCCCTAGCTACGCCACTGCAGCCATGCCATCACGAAAAGTTTCCCTTTAATCCAACTTCAACAAATCTGTAATGTCAGGTCATAGGTTAGTCTTATCTAAAGCTATAACGTTATCGGTGTTTATTTATCCCCGCTGTATTACGCAATACTAGCCTTATAAATACTCATGTTTTTATTTCTACGATATCCATTTCGGGGCTGTTCACAAATTACGTAACGTGGAAGTGGGGAGGGAGGGGGGTTGGCAAGCGTTACGAATTGTTACGTGGGGGCGAGGGAGGTTTCACTAAAATGTTACATAACACATCTTATTTTTACTATCGTAGAATAAAATTTTCATCACTTTCAGAAACAATCGTAATTATTAAAAACATAAGCATCTTCATTGGTTTACACAAGTTTAAAAGAATTTCATACCCATGGGTATAAAGTGTTGCGTAAAAATACAGTTGTAATTTCAAATGTAAATTACAAACAATAATATTTAGTACCTGATCTTATTGTACTTTATTACCAGCATATTAGTTGTTACGTAATATAATAATTTAAGGGGGGGGTTTAATATTTGTTACGTAATTTAAGAAGAGGGGTCTTTCCATTTGTTACTCTTTGTTACGAGGGGGAGGGGGAGTCAAAAAAGTGGTTTTTCTGCGTTACGTAATTTGTGAACAGCCCCTTCTGTACTTGCCTTCATCATGTATTTTATTTAAACAACTTCGTGTAGTCACTGACATACGAAACAAAATCTGCCGACGCCACGAAACGCTTGAAATTTTTACTTTTCCGTCTATTAGGGGAACATTTAATATTATATTCGACCCGTATAAAATTGTTTTTTACAATTGGCCTTACGGAACCCGTAGAGCCTATCTCCTACCACCATTTTTGGTAAACATATTGTATCGAGGCTTGCCCAACTTGCTGGATTTACAAATCTAACATATTAGAGCAGATGGACATTTATTTGACTTAATGATAATTGACTCTTCCGACTTTCAAGAATTCGTCACATTCCCATTTCGTTTTACGAAAGTATTTTTAAACATTTTTATTTTTACTCGAGACGAGTTTGAAACGTATCTAATAAAGACGACCAACTGGCTCGTTTTGATCGGAATATTTTGGCCGACTCAACTGATTTGAAAAATCCGGGCTTATTCGCGATTAATCTAGTAATGCGGCCGAAACGGCCGAACTTTTAACCGTAAACGAGGATACAATATTAAAGAGAAGGGGTTCGATTCGAAAGCGACTTTTCAAGTCATCAGCGGAGGCAATTTGCAGCGGGTGAACTGGGGAATCAAATCGAAGGAAAAACATTAGCCCACTCGCTCGGCAGATTTTTTGCCCCCAAACCTCTTTTGAATTTCGCTTCCCCGGTTCGCGCGCGAGTAAAGGCATTTCTTTTCCCTCTCCGAAGCTAAAAGCTCCTTTTTTTCCTTCTATATCTTAAATGCTTTGGGGCATGGAATAATGTGTACGCAATTCCACATCAGAATAGAAACCGAGATGGGAAGGCCGCAACGTCCGACTGCAACTTCGATACGTTACCTTTTCTCGAAGACCGCGTTATTGAACGAGATGTTCTTCAATCGGGATAAAAGGTTTCGTTAGGAAATCGCGTCGGACGTGTGAATCCCCGAGGGTCGCCCTGAGATGAAGAAAGAGCCCCAAGGTAGGCCGAACTTTTCGTTTCTTTAAACATTTGGGTATTCTTTCGAGCGAAATTACGTTGGCCTTAAACGCCATATGTTGGAAAAACTAACTACGGAATTAAAGAGAGATTCCATTCCATTTGATAGTTTTCTTACTTGCCAAAGCGAAAGTTATTATAGGCCTTTGCTTTATTTTTCGAATTGGAGAACTCGACCTTATTCAATGGGGACGTCTTTTTCTCCTTCAAATTAGAATCCCTTTACCACCTATCACAATTTAGGGATACGCGTGTCGATCATATTCTTCCGAAAATGGATCTAGTGTTCTTGATTTCTGCTCTTCTGTCTCTTAAGAATAGAATCATCTGGAATGAAAGCGGATAAAAGCTCATTTCTATTCTGATCAATCTAAATTTATTGATTACATTACATCAATATTCATAGGCGTCATAACTGATGACGCCAAAACCTTACATCAATTTCTTTTGATAAAATTATGCATTGTGTTGTTGTGTATAATATAAATTATTTTACAATCCTATTTAGTTTGAAAAGTTCTACATATTTTATAGGATTTTACGTATCAGATTTAGATTTTTTATTTATTTATATTATTTAATTTCTGGATTTTATGAAAAAAATCTTTCTATCGTTGTCTGTATAGCAAGCTGAAAGACATCGATGGCCTTTTGCAAATGTATGAAACAAGCTGATAGATCTCGATGGTAATTTGGAGGGCATGAAACCAGCGGATAGTCATTGATGTTCATTTGCATAGTCATGAGACAAGTTGATTAACATCGAATGCCATTTGGAAACGCATGAAACCAGTTTATATACATCGATTGCCCTTTGCATTGGCATGAAACAAGCTAAAACCCATCGATGTTCATTTGCAAAAGCATGAAACATACTTATAGACATTGGCATGAAACAAACTAAAACCCATCGATGTTCATTTGCAAAAGCATGAAACAAACTTATGGACATTGGCATGAAACAAGCTAAAAACCATCGATGTTCATTTGCAAAAGCATGAAACAAACCTATAGACCTTGACATGAAACAAGCTAAAAACCATCGATGTTCATTTGCAAAAGCATGAAACAAACCTATAGACCTTGGCATGAAACAAGCTAAAAACCATCGATGTTCATTTGCAAAAGCATGAAACAAACCTATAGACATTGGCATGAAACAAGCTAAAAACCATCTATGTTTATTTGCAAAAGCGTTAAACAAGCTAAAAGCCATCGATGTTAATTTGCATAAGCATGAAACCCTCTTATAGACATTGACATGAAACAAGCTAAGAACCATCGATGTCCATTTGCAAAAGCAAGCGTTAAGCTAAACGACATTCATGCCCATTTGTATAAGTATGAAACGAGCTAATATCCAACGTTGCATAAACAATATTTTGCAGTCTTTGTTTATTCGCTTATTATTTTATGGTCAATATGAAAATAAGTGAAACTGAAACATAAATTCGAATATTAGTTACACAAACACTCTCCTTCGCTGTGAAACGAAGGCAATAAGAGGCGAGAGAGAATACAAGTAAACATGTCATTTCCATCCTAAGCTCGCAACAATTGATCAAATCAATTGCCTCCAGCGACGACTTATTTAATATTTCGATGGAGTGAAGGTGGCCGTTTTACTTTATCATTGTCCAATAACTATTAATTGTCGAAGAGAAACACGTGGCTGATTCCTTTTCCCGAGACAAAAGGCAAAGCGTTCGTTCATTTGACTGTCCTCTGACGCAATTTAATTCTCCGGGACATCAGCGCCTCGAACTGCACCGACGCTGACCACGGCCGGAACTGTGGTCGGTATCGGCGAAGAGTGGTAATTAAATAAAGCGTAAGAGCTAGCCACCGCGATAGGGTGCCGGTGGCGTCCTTCGGACCAAACAAATGGCCTTGCCTTCGTCCTTTGACGAAGACAATGGCGCGTAAGTCTTGATTAAATCAACGAGTGCAGCGAAGGGTAAACAATTATAACGCGATGAGTATCTCGCAATCGATTTGTACTATCCGATGATTGGCGATAAAGAGTGGAAGCACGCGTTTGAACACGAGCGCGGCCTATAAAGGGAGAAGCCTCCCACGCGTATAAGGTTGGCAAGATTTAACCCCTTTAATCTGCCCAGTGCTCAGTCGTTCGGGGGAAATTGTCTTTGCCTCGTCTTCGCGATATGGATCGATACGAAGATGAATTAGACAAGCCTCGGGTTTAATAGCGAACACCAAACTTCTAGAAAGTGCGTCTAACATTGCATTATCTCTGATGTAAAGAAGATTAGAATAATCTTCCCTTAAGTAATCACCGAATTCAATTTCTCAATGTTAATCATCGTACAATTAGATAACAGATTACAAATTTCGTCCAAATGCTCAGTACGCTGTGCCCTTTCTCCATACAAATATTCGAAAACTAAATTCATATCGTTCACGATCGACGGTTGATTTCTATGTATACCTCCGCGCGTTATATAATTTTGGAAAATGCTGTCTATTGCGTTATAATTCCAAGTAATAATTAATCAATTAACAAAGATAAGATTTTAAAACAGTTGTAATTATTAAATTTTATTACCAAAAGTGAGGCATACCTCAAAAAATCCGTTTGGCGAGTCCAGGGTAAGTATAGAACAGCTAATGCCGAGATTACCACGTTGACGTATAATAACATTCTATTTGATGATTGTTTATGAGCATAATAATAAAAATACCCTAAAATTTAGCTTAAAAATAATAATCTACATTAAATATTTATTAATTACTTTGAAATTTAAGCTATAGAGATTTCTAAAATGGATTAATATTACACGCGTAGGAACCTTTAAAAATTCAACAGAAATTAGACGAAATTCGAAATTGTAGCCTCCGATTTACCGGAAATTCGTGCTAGCTAGGAGCAACAAACACAGCACCCCACACAAGGAGTACGCAACCCGTCAAAAGTCGTGCATTTTCTTGTGTACATTTTTCATTGGTTAGACGCTTTAGCGCCTGCTGCCGTCGGAAGGGAAAAATTCGGAAATTGTCCTCCCCCTTTCTGTAAAACGTTCAGCGTGAAGGTTCGTCGAATGAAATTTGTACACAACACTGCGTTAGCGTGTTTAAAGGCTAGCTGCGTTCTCCTTGTTTTTGTTGCTCCTATAGGTGCTAGTATCTGTCCGCCAAATGTACTTGATATTTTTCCTTTCTTAATCTGCAACTGAGTATAGTAACCAGTTTGTATGCACAATGGACCTTAGGTCGAAGTGCTTGGCTTGCCACCCCACTCAATAACAATCAGTTTGTATATCATGCTTGTATTAATTTAAGGGTGATTCATTGACTTCACTTCTATTTTCATTTTACTATTATGGTGGTATTGACAAACCTTTTTTCGACTTAGGGTACCCTGAGTTATCGCAACAATAGGAAACACAATGCTTAAACGTCCTAACTACCTACCAAACCCTCTTCGCGTTGCTTGCCAAACGAGCGGATCTTAGCAACTCCTTTCGACCAAAAGATGACTATAAAATACGTAAATACCTGGTTGGTTTTTGTAATATGCTATTTCGACCGTAGTATGGGTTTAAAAGGGGAAACGAACTGATTCTGCGCAGACCAACTTTTGTATCAAATTGTATGTTGCGCTGTTGGTTGTAAAAGTAAAATTACGACGGCTGGTATTAAGTTTCATCGAATTCCAAAGAAAAGAAAGCATCTTTCAACGAAAATAATTAATTGTAGGGTATTCCCTGGATGGGAACCAGACGACCCAGACTGAGTGCCAGTATTAAAACTACTAATACACCGGAAGCCCCTTTCAGAATTAAAAGCTAATAACATCGTAATAAGGAAACAACGTTTAGTTGAAAGAGTTCAAAGAAAGTTAAGTTTAAAAATTAGCTCTAAAATTTGTGGAATGATTATTTTAACGTTAAGCTTTGTTCTTGTTTACCATTAGGAAGTAGAGTATGTGGGTTTCATCAACGACTTAGTTTCAGCGAAAATATGAAAACACCTTTATGATTTCATGATTATTCATCAGGAAGTATTTGTATGGAAGAAACTGCCTTCCATTCCAGATCCATTAACTGCCAATGCTTCTGTTACCTAGGAGCAACAAACAAGGAGAACGCAGCTAGCCTTTATACACGCTAACGAAGGGTTGTGTACGAATTTCATTGGACGAGCGTCACGAGCCTTTACGCTGAACGTTTTACGGGCGGGGGTAAGACAATTTCCGAATTTTTCCCTTCCGACGGCAGCAGGCGCTAAAGCGTCTAGCCAATGAAAAACGTACACAAAAAAATCCATGACTTTTGACGGGTTGCGTTCTCCTTGTGTGGGGTGTTGTGTTTGTTGCTCCTAGCTGTTACAATGGAAACACATGATTTGCTGAGCAACGTTGACCCAAATGGTAATGAAGATTAATGTTTATCTTAATAATATATATCAATCTTAATAAAAAATTAATGTTAACTTACCTTTTCATATTCATGGAATTTAAAACAGTATCAACTAGCGAGGTTCGAAATTTCTTTTCTTTGCAGCGTAAAATTTGTCCAAATAAGGAACTAGTTATTATTCCTACTCTTAAGTTCTTCTACCCATCATTCAATCCCTGACTATAGCTGTTAGTTCGTGAATGAAATTAACTATCTCTTTAATAACCACCTGGCGTTTGACAAAAAGTTCCGCTATAACCGGCTCAAAGTACTTATCATACGTTAGAGCTAAAAAATGGGAAGATAAATGAGTAACATATTATGTCATATTTTTGACATTTATTCTTACATGGGGTGAAAATTAGTTTTGTAATTTCCTTTTTGTAATCTTGAGTATTAATTTCACAATTTTTTTCCATTTATACTCCGTCAGGAAGCTCCAGCATTGTGTGTTTTACCTGAAATTTGTTAAGAATGTTAGATTTCAAAAGACACCTAGAATTAACACTCTATTTCGTCCGTACCAAGCAGTATTCTATATCTCCGTTGATGTCATTTGCATCATCGTGAGCTACAGGTCTATTGAAACCTTTTATATTCCTGTTACTTGAATGGTTATTTTTATTTTTTACTAGATAGTCATAAACTTCAACAGCTGTAAATCCAGGAATAACAATGGGATGAGGGTTTTTAAACCAGTTTAAAATAGCATCAGGTTGCGTTGCACCGGAAGCTCATTTCTCTGAAAATTACATTATTCATATTCAGTTACAGTATAATTTCATGGTAAGTTTACCTCGAAAATATTTGTCGATTTCATTATTGAATTTAAGCTCGGTCATTATTTTTTACCTTAGGGATTTCCTTTGGAGTTGATGTGGTGAAATTGTGAACGGACGGACCGAAGTCGCTACTCGCACTAACCGCTACGCTCGTTTCTAACGCATGGTCGAAGACTTACAATACTTTCTTTGTTTCGATTGTTTTATCACCCTCAACCTTGTAGTTTACGCAAATCCTATTTATATAGTCAATTTTTTTCATTTAGACCTAAACTTTAAATTTAAACATAACACTTTTAACTTCTTCACGTTAAATTTCTCTAAACGTACTCTATGGTTATCCCCAACCATATTTTCGTCGAGTAGTCTGCTTTTGATACGAAACTCCAACTGCGCATGTTTACTACTCACTTCGAAAAGGTCTATAAGTTTCTTTATGTAAACGCGTTTCCACTTTTCGGCAGTCGATTTTATGGTTTTTTAGTTTAATTAAATATTTATAAATTAAATTAATCTTACATTTAATTAAATATTTATAAATTATATTAATCTTATATTTAATTAAATATTTATAAATTATATTAATCTTATTTAATTAAATATTTATAAATTATATTAATCTTATATTTAATTAAATATTTATAAATTATATTAATCTTATATTTAATTAAATATTTATAAATTATATTAATCTTATATTTAATTAAATATTTATAAATTATATTAATCTTATATTTAATTAAATATTTATAAATTATATTAATCTTATATTTAATTAAATATTTATAAATTATATTAATCTTATATTTAATTAAATATTTATAAATTATATTAATCTTATATTTAATTAGATATTTATAAATTATATTAATCTTATATTTAATTAAATATTTATAAATTATATTAATCTTATATTTAATTAAATATTTATAAATTATATTAATCTTATATTTAATTAAATATTTATAAATTATATTAATCTTATATTTAATTAAATATTTATAGATTATATTAATCTTATATTTAATTAGATATTTATAAATTATATTAATCTTATATTTAATTAAATATTTATAAATTATATTAATCTTATATTTAATTAGATATTTATAAATTATATTAATCTTATATTTAATTAAATATTTATAAATTATATTAATCTTATATTTAATTAAATATTTATAGATTATATTAATCTAATATTTAATTAAATATTTATAGATTATATTAATCTAATATTTAATTAAATATTTTAGTATTTTAATGTAAAATTTGATCGTGATCAGGAATTGAACTCGGGTCGCATTGTAACAATGCGGATAGTTCACCGCCGAGCCATTGACTTCCTTAGGGAAAATATTAAAGTAAAGTAACCATTATGATAAGGCGGTTTTTTTTACTAAACGGATTAATACAATATCTGTATATATTGTTTATTGAACTTTGTTTGTTTATTCTTTGGTACGTTTTTTTGTTTTGTTTTAAATTTTTGTTAAATTCTTAACAAAATTTCGTTAAAACACTAAAAGTAGTTCATTGTTACCTTTTAATATCGCTTAGAAAAAGGATAATTATTCAAAACTCCCGCGGAAACTATATCAAAGTAATAATATAGCGCCACCGTGTGGAGAACTATCAATCAAACCGGGTAAAAAAATAATCTCTTCAATTTTTCGACCTTTAGTCAAATCTCGACGGGTAAAAAAAAACACAAAATAAACGTATATAAGGCCGTTGCCGTCATTATAGAAGATTTAGTCTTTCTTAGTTCTTGGCTGTCAGACGAACTACACCTGGACAGGGTCCTGGTGTCGGTCAAAAGTTATGAGGAAACTTTGCGGTTTTAATTAGTATGTTCGGTCTTCGGTCAAGAAAAGAGATAAATTGTGTTTCGCGTTTGGAACGTGAGTGAATGGACTTAAGTGTATGAACAGTGCGTGTTTAAGACTGAGAGTGTTAAAGTAATTGTGAACCTACTCAAGTCAGCTGTAAGATAAAATTGATTGTTATTATGTTTTGAATTGGAATAACCTAATTATACCCTTGAAATTATCAACTCAACCTGTGAGGGTAATTAAGTAGATTTGGAAGTAATTAGTAACTCAGCTGTTAATTAAGACAGAGTTTATAGTTAGGTAGTTTGAATTTAGTTAAAATTACTCAGTATAATTTATGATATTTACTTGTTTTGGTTTATTTTTCAATCACGATGAACTAAGACAAATCTAGTCTTAGACACTTGAGTACCAGTTCTGTACAATTACGTAGACGGGATATATATTGTTGGGTTATTGATGAAAGTTAAATCTAGAACGTTCCATAGACTGTTCTGAATAAAAATAAACATTTATAATTTTGCATAATTCTGGTTGACATTTTATTTTCTAGTCACTCGCCCACAACATTACAGTTCTGGCAATCCCGAATCAAATAAATTTTCGATATAACGGCGACGGGAAATTATTCTCGTAAATTTATCGCGTGGCCTTAGGGAATATTCTTTTAACAAAATTTCGATAAACTATCGTTTAATTAAAATCGGCCCTATTCCGTTAAAATTATAAACCAAAAAGCGAACGGTCGTTATAATACCCTCTTCAGATATTTCTTTCATTAAAATTTGCTTCGTATTATATTCAACTGATAAACTTGTACTGTAAAAAGGGCTTAATTCAATTGTGCATTGTTATAGTACGTCTAACTCGCTGTTGTAACTACTTAACTTATGATATTCTGAATAAATTAAAATTGGTCGTTTCGTCTCAATTATTTTAATTATAATTAAAATTTTATACGGGCGGGATAGAAGTGGGATAACATCTTTAACAAATAACTCTAAATTGCGGAGATATCTTTAAGGGTTATCTCGCGAAATTAATACCTCTAGGGACAATTCTTCCGAGGAAAGGTAAATTTTGGCTTGCCAACTTGTTAAATCTAATTTTATTCGTATCACTATACCATATTATATTCGATTTCTATAGTATTCTATCAAACTACAGCTTTGATAAGCAAACTTTTGAAGGGGATTGACAAACGTTTTGGGATGTGGGCTAGTTATGAATTTGGGGGAAGGCGTCTCTTAGTTTTTGAAAACAGTTTTAGTTTAAAATATATAATCGGTTGTTGAGGTTGCAGCCTGCTGCCATGTAATCATTGACTATTAAATATATCTTTACGTTTTATAATTATTCGTAACTACGCAATCTACGAATATCACATTGGCGACGGAGATGTCTGCGTTTTGCTGAGGTGTAAATCTGCAGTGTAATATAAGTTAGTTTTTTTTTACCAGGCAAAATCAAAGGTTTTTGAATCATGTTATGGCTTTATTCCATTAAATTATTAAATATACTCTCTCAAAATAAATCGGTGAAAAAACACTGATTTACAGTGAAATTCACTGATTGAAATAGCTCAAATCAGTCACTAGTCACAGAAAAAATCAGTACAAATCCATAATCCACCACCAAAATCTGCTTACTTAGTGCCTAGGGCCCCACCTTCAGTAAATCCGGTACTGTTCTGGTGTGATAGACAGCAATTTGAAAGTAGAAGAAATATCTTCTTTGAATAAAGATTTTGTTTCAGTCTGAACGATTTTGAAGTACTATCAATTATTCAATTATTATGAGACCTGTTAGCATTATAATAATTATAAGCTAGGCTAATACAATGGCCCCAAGAACGCTGCCACATATAACTTATACATTTAAAAATTGTTTCTTTGTGAAAAGAGATGTGGCTAATATTATAGCTAGGGCCATCTTGGGTTGTTTAAACTAAGGCAATTTTTTCAAAGAGCTAAAATACTGCATCAACTCCTTACCTGCTCTCCTGTTAAGCCACAGTTATTCCTTAAACAATTTTCACCGTTTACTCAAATAATGTAACCATTCTTAGCTAATAAAACATATAGCCGATGAGAATTAAAGATATTCGCCAACACTTATTACTTTTCACAGTTTTTCCTGTGAAAGCTGAATAATATTTTGTAACGGTGCACTCGCGATAGTGAAATAATTATAAAACTAATAACTAAAGTTACTGTGGACTCACGAAGACAAAATAATACTGTTTAAACCAAACTTGCACGTAAACAAACGTTTTTGTAGGAGTCGTTTATTTGGTCATTTCGCTAATTTGGCAAAAGACTCAGTCTGACCGTCCTTGGGTACAAAATTTAAATTCTGCGCGCCCTGAGGTCTGTGCTCTAATCGATCGCCTCGTTTGCTAAGTGGTAGCGCCGGCCCTGGCTGTTGAAATAGGCCCGAAAACTGAAATGCATATTTTATTGGAAGCTAAATCCATTGAAAACTGCGAAGCTTATTTTTTACGGGAGACTAGTTCAATTGAAAACTGCGAAGCTTATTTTTTACGGGAGACTAGCCCAATTGAAAACTGCGAAGCTTACTTTTTACGGGGGACTAGCTCAATTGAAAACTGCGAAGCTTATTTTTTACAGGAGACTAGTTCAATTGAAAACTGCGAAGCTTATTTTTTACGGGAGACTAGTTCAATTGAAAACTGCAAAGGTTATTTTTTACGGGAGACTAGTTCAATTGAAAACTGCGAAGCTTATTTTTTACAGGAGACTAGTTCAATTGAAAACTGCGAAGCTTATTTTTTACGGGAGACTAGTTCAATTGAAAACTGCAAAGGTTATTTTTTACGGGAGACTAGTTCAATTGAAAACTGCGAAGCTTATTTTTTACGGGATACTAGTTCAATTGAAAACTGCAAAGGTTATTTTTTACGGGAGACTAGTTCAATTGAAAACTGCGAAGCTTATTTTTTACGGGATACTAGTTCAATTGAAAACTGCAAAGGTTATTTTTTACGGGAGACTAGTTCAATTGAAAACTGCGAAGCTTATTTTTTACGGGATACTAGTTCAATTGAAAACTGCAAAGGTTATTTTTTACGGGAGACTAGTTCAATTGAAAACTGCGAAGCTTATTTTTTACGGGATACTAGTTCAATTGAAAACTGCAAAGGTTATTTTTTACGGGAGACTAGTTCAATTGAAAACTGCGAAGCTTATTTTTTACAGGAGACTAATTCAATTGAAAACTGCGAAGCTTATTTTTTACGGGAGACTAGTTCAATTGAAAACTGCGAAGCTTATTTTTTACGGGAGCCTAGTTCAATTGAAAACTGCGAAGCTTATTTTTTACGGGGGACTAGTTTAATTAAAAACTAGGAGGCTAATTTATATCGTAAGTTAGTTAAATCGAAAACTAGAAGGCTAATTTTTACAGGAAGCTAGTTCATCGAAACTGGGAGGTTTAGGTTTTTGAGAAACTGGGAGGCATTTTGCTTATGGCAAGCTAGATCAATCGAAAACTGGGAGGCTTATTTGTATGGGAAGTTATTTGAATCAAATGTGGGAGGCTTATATTTTATGGAAAGCTTGTTTGACAGAAAACTGGGAGGTATTTTGTTTTTAGAAAGTTAGTACTAATAAAACTGCCGGGCTTTTGATGGTAGGCTAGATCGATTGAAAACTCGTTAGGTTTATTTGTATGTAAAGCTTGTTGAATCGAAAACTGGGATGCTAGTAGAATTGAAAAATTAGGGTATTTTTTATACCAGAGAGGCAATTTAATTATGGGAATCTATTCGCAACGAAAAGTTTCACTAGCGCCACCTAGTGGCGATGAAGCCCAACTACGATCTCAAGGAAACAAATCGGTCAGGTAAGGACAGTTAAATATAAACGTGGAGCTTTCTTCTTTAATATCATTGTTCAATCAATTAATGATATTAATTAATACTTTTTCTAGTAAAAATCATCAACATGGAAGAAAGTGGTACGACTCGATACTGAAGGTGAATATTTTTTAAAAAGGAATTTATGAAGTAAGCCTTGGCCCATTGCCCGCATGATTTTTATGAGTGTTTTTGTTTTATAAAAATGCAGTTGAAATCAGATTACCATTATCGAAAATAATATCTAAACAAAGTTAATTGTATTCAATAAGGAGAGGAAAAACTAAGAAGTTATCATGTAATTTCACTGAGTATTTGACAAACTGAAAGGTTACAAAATAGAGGCTTTAGTACTTCATTTTCTGAAGATCCAACATCCCGTAACTTTGAAACTAACCCTTGCAAATTTAGGCCTCTCCGTAGGGCATCTAGTCATTTTATTCAAAGAAAAGCAATGACTGTTTAATAATTGAATTGAAAATTGGCAAAGAGTTTGTTCATAAGCTTTTGCTTAAATTGCAATATGTTTATATTAAATATTTTTTAAAAACAACATTAAGTCAAATAAAATGTATTATCTTCCAAAATAGATGTTGACAAATTTACTACAGCACTCGTAACAGTGAACATTCTATCAGCACATGGTAATAAATCCCAGGGTATGCTTTTATGAAAAATGTTGAACGATTACAATCTTTGAATTATACGCTCAACATGAACCCTAGCGCGAGCAACTTTATATGTAAGCAAAGCGTCTTCTCGGGAAAATTGTGCCCTCGTCTTAGTTTTTGCCCTTAAGCCTTTCTTAATGAAAAGTGTACTAATTAATTTTAATACTCTCCCGGTAGACAAATCTTCAGTTGGAAGTTCTTCTCTAACTATTTTAACTATTTCATTCAAAAGTTCCATTGACTGAATTCCTATCAAACATGCAACAGTTTGTGGTTTCAATATGCCGCAGCTAGCAGTTACTTTACACTTATGTTCTTCATGCGTATTTACTGTAATTCCTTTTTCCAAAGTATGAATGACATTAGCAATTTCAATGCATTCAGCTTGATTTTTTCCACCAGGTTGAGGTTCTACGAGATGATCCGTAAGCAAATGTTCCTCTAAACTCTTCTCCTCATCATAAATACTCTTTTTCCCCCTCCTGGCATTATTCAGAGAGGTTCGTCTATTTAACCATTCATTGTATCTACTAATTCTGTTTTATGATGCTTTGGATGATTTTCTGTCACGCACACGAATAGGCAGGTTCTTGGAAGGAATTTACAAAGGTCTTAAACAATGTGGATACTGCTTGAACTGATCTGTAGATAATTTCAAGATTAAAAAAACTACTACATTTTTCTTAAATACTCCAGCGTAACATTGTCTTACCTTTATATGTTTCAGGAATAGCTTTGTAATTTTTATTTCTAAAATACGAAAATCAAACAACTATCGTTTTAATATGTGTCTTTCCGATTTTAAATGAAACTTCCCAAGACTTAGCTAATTTTGGTAGCTTTGAATGAAAACGATGAAACCGCATTCCTTCTATGGTACCGTTGTTTTTAAACCATACAAAGTAACAATCTTTAAGATAAATGCCTCTTAAAACGACCTTAATTTGATTTAATATTAGATGGTTACGAAAGAAACGTACGAAATCTTGAATCTACACTATAAGGTCGTCTGATTTGTTTCCTTTAGATCGCGCCATCTTGGAGCGACCGACGCGCCACCTTTTATTTATTTTCGATGCGAATAGTTCTATCGAAATCTAATAGGCATTTTGTTTATGGGAAGCTGGTTCAATTGAAAACTGGGAAGCATTTTGTTTATGGGAAGCTGGTTCAATTGAAAACTGAGAAGCATTTGGTTTATGGTAAGCTAGTTCAATTGAAAACTGGGAAGCATTTGGTTTATGGGAAGCTAGTTCAATTGAAAATTGAGAGGCATTTAGTACATGGGAAGCTAGTTCAATTGAAAACTGGGAGGCATTTTATTAAAGGGTTCTTTTGGTTCTTCTCATACCTTTCGTCTTTCGATTTGCATATTTGTTAAATTTTAAAATTGCAGTGGTTCCTTTGTGTAAGATTTCACTAAATGTCTTTCGTTTTTTTTATTACTTTATGCAGAGACACGATATACTACATGACTTAAGTTTTAAAAACATTTAATTCAAACTTATTTTCAAATATTTTTGGGGCTCATCAGTACTCTGGCTTTTCTCGGAAATCTGCCGATATCTATGAACCTAATTTTTATCCAGGGTTCCCTGTGTGTTAATGAATTCATTGCTCCATGCTAAAGGTTGTCGATAGATGTCCCTACAATACACTGTAACAGAAACGAAAGCAATTTTTCAAAGTTAATTTTGCAATCGAAACAAAAGTTTTAATCAATTAAGATAATTTCGGCAGTTTCGCTTTAATGATGTCCGCAGCAAAAACCCTATTGTGGGGCTTTCCCGCTTTCCCCGGGCTGATTTATAGCATCCGTACAAAAGAACCATTCTTCAAATCACCTTCAGCGCCCTCGACTTCGAAGGATATCCCCCTGACCAAAAAAGGAGAAATAGCCTTACCCGCCGCTATGAAATGCCTAGTCTCTATACGAAGAGTGTAATTATACTTTTGCTAAGTAAAAGTCCCTTCCTCTATCTAACAAAGACTCTCTTTTCTTGACCCTAAAAACCTTCCCCCAATTTAAGGGCGAACCGTATACACGACTAAACGGACGTGCGAGGTCGACGATGTCCAAATTACGTGCGTTGCAGTAGCAAAGAGTTTCAAAAATACCGAACCGTTTTTTTTCTCGCCGCTACTTGCAACGCAATTTGTTGGTACCGAGTGCCCAATCAAAGTCCGCCGCTACCAAGGTAGAGATAAAAGGACCCCAGGCGAAAACCTCCTCCTGAATTCTCTAAAAGCGTCGCCCAATACAACGACAACGAAATTTTGCCCATACGAAAAAACCCTAAGCGCGTATTCGCACTAGACTACATTTTTTACAAAATGTTGTCGGTGTAAAATTTTATCGCTGGACTCACTTATTGTTGGTTTTCAATGGCGATTTTAACCAAGGCTTAGAAAAAATTAGCTAAAGGCAGTGGCGTAAATAGGGTGTACACAGACCAAAATTCCGAACGATCTATGAGCTATATATTAACGCCACTGATATTATAAAGGCCCCAAAAAAGTTGTACCGCGGGGAGATAGGACATCGTAGCTTCACTACTGGTTAAGGAACATTTTTTACAACAAACCTCCTGGCCAGTTTTACTCCAAATTCATACGCCCACACTTTTAGTGGCTAGACAGAGTGGTTTAAACTAATTAGTTTTTAGATAATATGCCAACTTTGATAAGAAACGTTTATCCCAATTTTAACTTGGAGAAGAAATTATAATGGTTTTATACCGGAGAAAAAATCGATAATTTTAAACTAATTTTAATTCTATATTATATTATATTACAAAATTGGCAATATATTTTAGTTTCCACTCGAGAATGAACAAAAAAAATTAAAATGATTTAGAAATGTTACATTCGTATTTCAATAAGAAGCCCTTTTTTGTCATAAAATAATAAAAATAAAAAATAAAATAATATTATTAAAAAATAAATATTTTGACTAACAATTTTCTTCGATATAGTACGAATTTTCGTGAAATGCAGAGTGTTTTACGAACTCGATTGGAAATTTGGTTGACCAAGAAAACCTATCCCCAAATATTGTCTCGTGTGAATAGGTCACGAAAGATTCTGTAACCCACCCAAGAGTAGCGCCAAAGGAAAAAATAACGGCCAAGTAAAAATTCGATCTAGATTTCTGAACTGCTAAATCAAAATTCTTAAGGAAGAACTTTTTCGGAGTGGAAAAAATACTTTCCATTACAGTTCCATTGTTTGCTTTGTCGTGCGTATTGAATGTTAAAGGTGTTAAGAGTTAGGTTCCAGTCCCATTTCAACTAAAAGCGAGGCGCCGCTAAAGAGTTTTTATACGTCTGAAAGTGACTGCTATTAACATTTGCATTTGCCATTCTTTCAGTGTGCAATTCTTATAGTGGAGAGATCCAGATGTTTCTCTCCGTTTCACCATTAGCTATTTTGTTCCAAGTTTCGCCTTGAAAGCATTCTAAAGGCCTAGGTTTACTTACGTGCAAGTAAGCTTTGACGGTGTTCGTACTAAAATACACGCGTCAGTTAAAAAAATTGTTGAAATGCATTTAAAAAGGTCAAATATTTTTAAGGCTTTTCTTACTAATTGTTCAAACGTAAAGATTAAAATTATTCGATTTAAACATTTTTAACTAACAAAGACTTATAAACATGTTTTCAACGCATTAGCAAATCAAACTGTGGTGACTTTTTTATTATATATTTATTTTATATTTACAAAGTTATTTTCGAACGTTTTTTAAGGAAATGAACACTATTAAAACAAAAGGTTTCTTTTCAAACCTTTAAGTGTTTTTTCTTGTCTCATATTTAACACCTTCACAGGTTTAAAAAGGAAGTTATTCTACACTAGAGGTCGGGGACGGTTAATCATTAGTCATGTTTAAATTGATTTTTTTCGGGGAAAAAATGCAAACAAAGAAATTTACCGGTTAATATTTCGGAAAATGATTAAAAAACATGTATTATTCGGAAAATTTTAGTTTTTTATCAAAAAAAAAACATCGTTTTTCCGATTAATTTTACAAATTTATCAAAAAATTAATCTGATAATACAGAAATATAAATTACTTGATCAAAACGTTTTACGAATAATTTTGAGAGCTTTATCTATTGAATAAAAGTTAACCATCCCCGACCTCTATTCTACACCTTAAATAGCATTTTTCTTTAAGGGTGTTTATTGACACTGTCTGGGGTACTTTTGTCCTTCGTTTTTGCTTCCTTTACTACACCGTTTCAGGTATAAAACTACTCCCCTCAGGGTTCTTAGCTACTCCCTCTTAGGTATACAAGACTACTTCTTCAGGTTGTTATACTACTCCCTTAAGGGTTCGACAATACTCCCTTTAAAGTGGTAAACTACTGCCTTAAGAGTAGGGCTTCTAACGCTGATCTGGTGTCTGATGCTTTCACAGATGAACTGGAATATTTTTAATCCGATACCTTTAGCGGATAACAGATTTTTTACTCTAACGGCAGTACGCGGATACGCTTTTGCGCTTGTCTGACAAGCCTATATGACTTTCACGGTTTGATCTGTTTTTTAAATTGTATCTTTAACCCGCGATAACGGCGGATATACTTTTTTAGTATATCTTTATATTGACTTCTTGGAGCTAAGCCATTTTTTTTGTTGCTATACAAAAATTTAAAAGAATAAAAAACATTCAATTAGATGTCGGAAAGAAGACATCATATAGACAGATATCTCCGCGCTTATCAGAGAAAATAAAAGCTTTCTATATCTGTGGCCTCGTCGGTTACCGAAACGAGATAACAAAACTAGATTGCCGCAGGTCAGATTAAAAAAGGAACAGGTAGCCAGTGAATTCAGGTTTTTTATCGGCGATATATCTTATATGATAAATAGTAATCAGATTGCCTTATCCAGATCATCGTTAGAAGCCCTACTTAAGAGAACAACACCCTACCGGGTGTTAAATCACTCGGTTTACGGTGTAATATAACACCGATTAAACACCTTTTCAGGTTTTACATTTGGGACAAGAAAAAACCTTTAAGGGTGTATTTATTAATATATTTTAGACCCTTAATATACCATTAAAAACCCTTTTTTTAAGAGTGTATGGTTCGCCCACCGATATATAGTTTACAGTAAACGCACTTTCTTCGATTATTATTTCAATGCAGTTTTTTCCTTTCCCTAAGCTACCATACTATCACGATACTACAGTGGCAACGGGGTAAACTTTTGATGTACCGTGGGTTGGATGTCTCTCATTGCTTCAGTTTCAACTCCTGCCATGCCTGTCTTCTGGGGTTACGTTGGTGCATTCTTTCCGGGGGAGGAATACTATAATTATTATATTGAATGCTTTGAAATATTATTCACCGTTAATGCGTGCGGCTAACGATTGTGAGTAAGATGTACGTTCTTATTCAAGATTTATTCTCACCCACAGCATCGAGTCAGGTTCTGTACAAGGATCTGATTGCAAAGCTGAAGGCCCATTTTGATCCAGAATCCCATATCACGGCTGAGCGAGGACGGTTCAGTCGTTGTCATCAGAACACTGGGAAACTGTCGCAGATACCGTAACAGCTTTACTCCACCTTAGCAAGACTTGCAAGTTCGGTGACCAGATTTATCAATATCTCAGGGATCAGTTCGTGGCAGGTGTCAAGGATGATGGTTCCTTTAAGAGACTCTTATCGCTCAAGACTTTGATATTCGCTAAGGCCTTGGACATCGCTTTGTCCATGGAAATCGTTCCGTTCTGGTCCCATCAGTTCACTCCACCGAAGCACGAGCTACGAAGTTTTTGGCGTCCAACGAACCATGTTATCGATGTGGACAAAGAAATCAAGAACCGGATGACTGCTCTGCCAAGGAAAACGAATGCCATAACTGTAATCTACAGGGCAATTATTAAACTGTATGCCACTCCAAAGAAGCCGCCAAAGAGTCAAAAGCATCGAAAAGGCGAAGGAAGAAGGAGAGACCCAAGGACGTCAAGGCGATCACTACTGAGGAGAACAATGATCTACTGATGTTTCATTAGGACCACGATTCCGAGCCACCGATCATGCTTCAAATCAAGGCCCGGGCGTCAATATTGACATGGAACTGGAAACGGGGGCTGGTGTCTCGGTGCTTTCGTCAAAAAAATTCAAGTGCTACTTCGAATGCTCATGTTAGTCCACGAATGTCACTCTCCGACAGTACTTTAAACTCTTGCCCATGAATTCTATGTGGTCAAGGGGAATGAGCAACCATTACTCGGACGCACCTTCTTCCAACAATTTAAAGTTAAACTGGAAGATGTGCTTAAATTGTCTTCGATGGTTTAAGCTCAAAGCCTATTTTCAAGAAACCACGGACAATTCCGTTTGAATTCTTCAACCTGTTGAACGAGAGCTTCGACGCCTGCAAGAAGAAGGGACTTTTAACCCGTTAGAGTTTCCGATTGGGCCACGCCAATTGTACCAGTTATTAAGAAGAATGGGGAGGTCCGAATCGGCGCCGAATACAGCGTCACCGTCAATTCTAATCTCATGGTGGAGCAATATCCCCTACCGATGGCTCAGTAACCTGGCTGGTGGTCAGAAGTTCAATTTGAGACCGAGATCAGGTATTGTAAATAAATATTGTGAGTCTGAGGTGAGCCCGAGCTCATCTCACGATTACGATTGAGCATGAGCCCGAGACCGATTTGAATACTGTTTTCGTATCTGAGGATGAGCTTGATCTCGTTCCAATTCGCGATATTGTTTAGCCCTAAGCCCACGTTCGAAATTTATTTTGACAAAAAAGGTTAAGAAGCTAGCACGGCCTAGTACTATCTGGATTCCTGGGCTCAGGGCTGCCTGATCGCCTCAGACTGGCTTCCAGGTGGGCCAGTGATGCCGGAATGGAGCTCGAAAACACTAATTGGTTTATTTGATAAATGAATTGTACGACGAAACAATGAGCTCGAGCTTGAGCCTTTAATAGTTTTAAAACATAGTGAGACCGAGCTCGAGGCCATCATTTTATTTGTAAGTAACTATAGTGAGCCTGAGCCCGAGATCACATGTCGAATGGTAATTGTTGCGAGCCTGAGCCCGAGGGCCAGCCCACCCGTCAATTCGTAAATATAGTGAGTCCGAGCCCGAGACTGCCCGTATATTTTTAACAACAGTGAGTCCAAGCCCGAGACGGTTTGTAGGTTTTAATTCTACTGAGCTCGAGACCTCACATCGGCGGGGAAATTTAGATTGCGAGCTCTAGCCCGAGACCCGACCATAAATTGGTGATCCCCAGACCATCCGTAAACTCATATACGAATTCAGTGAGATGAGCTCGAGCCCAGTTCTTGGCGTTGACCTATGGTCATGGGTATGCGCAAGTAAGATTGGACGATGACGGAAAAAAGATTTGTACCATCAGTACGCATATGGGACTCTTGGCAGTAACACGTCTGATGTATGGCATTGCATCAGCTATCTTCCAACGCATTATGTAAGAAATACTAATAATAATCAGCTATGCTAATACCCAAGGTACCACCTTAGGCCTAAGTCATCATGCGACTTTTGAAGCCATTAATTCAGGTGGCCGGGTTACAATGCGTAGGAGGGTGGTGGCAAGCCCTCATGCCACGCGAGCCAACAGCTCCCTACACTAACTATTACCGGTAACCTCAACAAGTTTTTGTGGAAGGGGAAACCGAAGATCTCGGGGGAAAACCCCTTAAACCAGTGGGGAGAGAATTTGCAAACTCTACGCAGAAGGAGTTGTTCCGAGTTTTCACCCAGTGCCACAAGGTGGGATCGAACCCGGCTCCTCTTGCTGCGAGGCGAAAGTGCTAACCACTCCGCCACCCCACCTATTATCTGGAGGGCATAGTCAAAGCTCAACCACCGAAGGACCAAACGCAGTTGCGAGCATTTCTAATTTATCTGAAGTTCCGGGTCCAGTTGACAGGTTACTTTGGGACAACGTTCCTTGAAAATGGGACTCTGAATGTCAAGTTTCGTTCAGAGAAGTTTCTGATTTCTTCACCGGTGTTGGCACACTATAACCCCAGGTTACCTGTCAGGCTTCAATGTGATGCATCAAGCTATGGCGTGGGAGGCGTCTTAGTCCAAGTTACTGAAGGTAGTATAAAAAGTCCAATCGCCTTCGTTTCAAGGACACTGTGGAATCCAAATATGCCCAGATCGACAAAGAAGCGTTAGCAGTTACCTTCGCAGTTCAAAATTTCCACTGTACCTTTTCGGCTGACATTTCACACTTCGTATCGACCCTAGGCCATTAGTTACGCTACCCAAGTCCAACGCACCAATTCCATCCACATTATCATTACGAATGCAGCGATGGGTAATCTTCTTGACTGGGTAACTATACGACATCAAGTTCCTGAAGTCTACGGACAATGTAATAGCCTATTTGCTCTCCCGATTGCCCGTCAAGGTTAAGGACTCCAATCACACATCGATCGACATCGACATTCATCACTTGCAGATTTTGAGTAACCTTCCAGCAAAAGCCACTACCAATAATCAGCACTCGAGACGGGAACCTGTACTATCTTACGCCATTCGATGGACGAGGAATGGGTGGCTGGTTACAATTCCCGATACGGATTTGCGACCATTTTGCGACAGCAGATCCGAACTTTAGAAAGGGACCGACTACTTTGGGGACAACGAGTACTCATTCCTCGTTCACTCAGGCTCAATTATTGGAAGAAATTCATAGGGGCATCTAGGTATGAGCCGAATGAAAACCCTAGCCAGGCAACATGTTTGGTGGCCTAATCTTGACAAAGCTATCGAATAATGTGTCCGAAGCTGCCTTCCGTCTCAAGAAAATAAACCAAACCCACCTAAGACTACCTTACATCCATGGGATTAACCGGAGAAACCATGGGTTCGTCTACATGCTGACTTCGCAGGTCCGATCAATGATTCAATGCTCGTGCTTATTCTGGATGCACATTCCAAATGGCCCAAAGCTTAAAAATAATCAGCTAGGCTATTACCCAAGGTACCACCTTAGGCCTAAGTCACCAAGCGACTTTTAAAGCCATTAATTCAGGTGGCCAGGTTACAATGCGTAGGAGGGTGGTGGCAAGCCCTTCGTGCCACGCTAGCCAACAGCTCCCTACACTTACTATTACCGTTAACCTCTACAAGATTTTATGGACTGAAGTCCACAACGTCCGAGACCACTGTCCGAGCTTTACCGATAACGGCCCACAATTTTCGTCAACAGAGTTCCAGCAATTCACCAAATCATGTGGTATTCTCCACACCTTTTCAGCACCAGGCCATCCAGCGACGAATGGCACCGCCGAGATCTTGGTTGACCCTTTTAAGAAAGGTCTTAAAGCTGGGGTGAGGGACGGTCACTTTCAAGATGAATCACTTCTCAGATTCCTTAGTTCCTACCGTTGTGTACCACACGCGACGACTGGTGTCACTCCAGCTGAACTTCTACAAGGACGGCGACTTGACACGAGACTGGATTTGGTCTATTCTACACCAGCCAGTCAAATTGACGATAAGCAGTCACGTCAAGCGTTGTCCTATGGAGGTCGAGCACGAGAAGTCCATGTCAGCGACCAGGTCCTAGCCAAAGACTTCCAACGTGACCAGATACGGACACCCTCTACAGTCAACAGGTAAGATCATGGTGCACGTAACTGTTAAACAGACCGATGACAATCAATCTGGCATTGGCACACCGATCAACTATGGCATCATAGATCAAAATCTAACGTTCCTGAAGTCGAAGAATTACTACACCCGAAACAGAAGATACCAAGCTACCCAAGTCATATCTTCGTCCCGACTGTTCGCTAGAGATTCAAACTCCGACTTGGGAAACTAGACGTTCTACACGTGTATCACGGTTCTACTTAACGTCCATCAAAATTAAATAACGTTGTTATTATTTATTTATCATATATTTACAAAGTTAATATCTAACGTTTTTTATGGAAATGTTCGGTTCGGCCACCGATATATAAGGGGCACATTATTTACAATACACGCACTTTCTTTGGTTACTATTTGAATTCAGTTGTTTCCTTAAAGGAAATTCCTTTTACTAAGTTACGATACTACACTACCCTGACGGCATAAAAAAGGTCCAAGAAACGTGACGTCATTAGCCATATTCTGGTAATATATTTTTATTCTTAATTTGAATTGATAATATATAGTTTAGATTATATTGTTTTCTCGTAAGGTATTAAATGTCTGTTGACATCAGCGGTTTTAATACTAGGCCTATTTGTAAAAACATTTTTTTTTAACTGTTAAATAAAATAAGACGTAAGAATCAAATTGTCGGAAATAAAACTGTTTATCATTAAGAATTTAACGACTTGAGAATTAACTTCGGTTCGAAAGCTTGTCAGTGTAAATATGTATTTTTATTAAAACAATCATATTTTCGTCATGAAGTATCTTGTCTTCTAAAATTATTTTAATTAATTTAGCACTATTTATAATAAAATAAGCTTTATGGGGAAGACTACAGTGGCCATTGTCTACTTTCGCGCCATTTCAAGCTGAACTCTTTTAATTTTGTATTTTAACTTATAAAATTAATATTTAAGTGTAGAACAGCCTCTTGTTTAGTGACTAAAATAATTTCGACAATTTAAAATTTAAAAGTAGGGTCAATGTAGGTAAGTGTGATAAAAATATATTTTTTGGGAGTTTACTTGAAATTACTCTGAAACTAAAAATATCACCCTCTTAAGAACTGGTACCATTAATACGGCCACTTCATCCTACACAATCAAATTTAATATCAATTAAATAGTGATATAAATAATTTAATTAAGTGTGATAGGGGTGGGGTAATTGTGATCACTTGAAATCTATGACCAATCGCAATGCATATGCATACAGAGGTTAAAAATGGTGTCCCAATAAAGCTATAATTTTTTCGTAGATCTATCTAAAATAATATCTTCGTGTGGTCAAACTTACCCCCAAAATGCGGGGCAAGTGTGATAGGGAAGTTGGTTAATTGTGATCTTGTGAAATCCTTGATCAATCGCAATGAAATTGCATTCAGCGGATAAATATGGTGTGTCAATAAAGCTCAATTTTTTTCGTAGCTGTAAAATAATATCTTCGTGTGGTCACACTTACCCCGCACCTCAAATTTTGAAAGAATTTTTCAGATTAAATTTTGAAAACCTCAAAATAAGAGCAAAAATACCAAATTTTCCTATCAGGTTAAAGGTTAAGCAGACTACAAAATACCGAAATGTAAAACCGGTTTGTCAGTTAGAAAAAAAATTACAGAACTTTTCTTTTGGGCATAAAATCTCTAAACACGATTAGAAGAGTATAACATTTTTTCAACTAAAATTTTTAAAAACTAAATTTAATTTAAATTAATATTTAAAATAAACAAAATGTGTATAATTAAGTATATTTCAATATCCATTCATCAAATATTTTGTTATAATAATGTTTAAGGAAATAATAAGGGGTGATAACACTTACCTCCATTGACACTAATTAAGTTTTATTTCTGACCCATGGAACTACCCTTTAGTTAGGACCATATATCTCGTTAACTATTAATATTAGAATTATCAAAATTATTTTAAGCACTAGAGGAAGGTTCAGCCTAATAAGATAAATATAATTCAATGATGTAATTGTTAAAACAGAAACGTTCAGCTGGAACGAAAAAGAGGCTTTTACTGTAATCTTCCCCCTTAAAGGCATATTCAAGTTTTTTTGTGGTTTTTTTATGTTTTTATGTTAATAGTTTTGGCGGGAAATCACTAACCAGCGCCAAAAATATCTGAAGACATACGAGGGAGCGGGAAATGGTCGAAGTGTTGGTGTTCAACACCAAAATACCTGAGGTTATATTCCCTTTAAGTTACCCAATGTCGGTAAGAATTCTTACACGAACTTTATTTTAAGGCAGAATCCAAATGTAAGAATTCTATATATTCTCGAAAGAAAAGCCATAGGGGCTGTTCACAAATTACGTAACGTGGTAGGGGGGAGGGGGGGTTGGCAAGCGTTACGAATTGTTACGTGGGGGGGGGTCACTAAAATGTTACATAACACATCTTATTTTTAATATCGTAGAATAAAATTTTCATCATTTTCAGAAACAGTCGCAATTATTAAAAAAATAAGCATTGGTTTAATCACGTTTAAAAGAATTTCATACCCATGGGTATAAAGTGTAGCGTAAAAATACAGCTGTAATTTCAAATGTAAATAACAAACAACAAAATTTAGTACCTTATCTTATTGTACTTTATTACCAGCATATTAGTTGTTTCGTACTATAATAATTTAAGGGGGGGTGTTCGATATTTGTTACGTAATTTAAGAAGAGGGGTCTTTCCATTTGTTACTCTTTGTTACGAGGGGGAGGGAGCGAGTCCAAAAAGTGGTTTTTGTGCGTTACGTAATTTGTGAACAGCCCCATAGATGTTTACCAAAATGACGCAAACTATTAAAATACTCTTTGTTTTTAAACAGGAAACTAGCACTTCTGTTAATAAACAATGCCCTGAATTACGTAAAATCGTTAGAATTCTGGCAAGAACTTTATTTTTAAAGCAGAAAGTGAAAGAACGAGCTCTAACCATTCTTGCGAAGAAAATAATAATAATAAAAATATTAACCTGAAATTTCGTTACTTACTGGTACTTAGTTTTCAATCTGGTATACGGTAATTGATTTTTTCATTATAGTCAATTTTATTAGTGCTTGAAAATTTAATATCATCGCGTGCCAAAAATAATTACGTAAAAAACCAGGTTTTAGCCAAAGTAAGCAACATTTGTTTCGGCCTTCTTAGATTAAATACTGGTAATGGAAGGAAAAAAGGGGTAATGTTTTGCTGTAAGCGATTCAGCGTAGTAAACGCTTTTGTTTTCCGAAAACAGTGTGTATGGCCCCTCGAAGCTTGGGCGATCATTAAAAGGCTGACTCGTATTGAAAAAATGGCCATTTTTCTTGAGCTCACTGACTTCGGCGTCTTCTCAGGCGGAGCGGAGGTTTCCTCACCCTTGGTCCAATCTTTTCCACTCTGTTAACGAAAATCTGAAGACAAGCGTTGATAGATTGACCAGGGCCCAGTTAATAATGCAACACAGGAGCCTCGACAATTCCTAGCACACCATTAGTCACCGAAGTTGCTGAAGTTTTTGTTTTTTGCCGAGAAAGCCCGCGAAATTCCTACAGAAAAAACCCGCAGATTTTAAGCCTTCCTCCGTAACTGGTTCAAGACTATATGAAAAAAAAATTAACTTTTCTGATAATTTTCAGACTTTTTAACTCAAAGACGGGACTATAGCCGCGTTCACACTAGGCACTTTGGAAACGTTCTAAAACGGTTTCGAAAGATCAAATTGATAAATTTTTTGTGGCAAATGTATTTATAGTATGCCTATTAATACAGTTGACACTGAAAATGTTCAATTTTATCTTACGAAACCGTTTTGAAACGTTTTCAAATTGTATGGTGTGAACGCGGCTTATGTCCCTCATGAGGGGTTTTATAATCACCGTGTCTGTCTGTCTGTCTGAGCTGTGAACGCGTACGCATTTTCGGGACAAAGTGTAATCACTGCGATCGCAGTTTCTTGGAATAAGGGACTAGCTTTTTCAAAAGAGCCCTCCTTTTAGCCATTAAATATAGTTTAATTCGTTTCAAATTGCGTCAGTATCGGGCGGGATTCGAACCCGAGCCCACTTGCACGACAGTTGAGCGTTCTACCAAAGAACTATGGATACATGTTACGCTTCACTGAAAATTAGAATCTCTTCCGAGAAGAGGTATATTTTGGCTTGCCAACTTGTTCACTTTTATTACACTATTAAATTTACTAGTATAAAAGGTAAATAAATATTTTTAATTATATTTAGACCAAGAAATTGCTTAAAATCATTCCCTTTATTTAGAATATCAAATTCACTCTTTCCTTTGAAAATCAATTTCACAGTTTATAATTCTAAGTAACACGAAAAGTGCATAAGCTTCAAACATTTATCTTCATAGACTGGATTTTTTTACAAAGATTTTGGAATATAAACCGATATATATTGATTTTCTAATACAATTTTCTCAAGAGTTTAATATCCCTACGCATTGTAATTTTTACTTCTCCGAGGGGGCTGATATACCTTTTTAGTATATCTTTATATTGACTTCTTGGAACTAAGCCATATTTTTTGTTGCTATACAAAAATTTAAAAGAATAAAAAACATTCAACTAGATGTCGGAAAGTAGACATCATATAGACAGATATCTCCGCGCTTATCAGATAAAATAACTGCTTTCTATATCTGTGGCCTCGTCGGTTACCGAAACGAGATAACAAAACTAGATTGCCGCAGGTCAGATTAAAAAAGGAACAGGTAGCCAGTTAATTCAGGTTTTTTATCGGCGATATATCTTATATGATAAATAGTAATCAGATTGCCTTATCCAGATCATCGTTAGAAGCCCTAGTGAGCGAAATCGGCCGATCAACGGGCTAATCTTTTCACTTTTGAGCGATAATCCCTCTAGCGGCGCGGCAGTTTTTCAGTTGAAAGCGAATAGCGGGGCGTCGAGAAATATCTTCTCGATTGACGGAATTGGATGTTCAATTTTGAAAACCAGTAGAGGGCGAATCTTGATCACGCTGAGCAATGGCGTGGTTTTTTCCTCGAATATCGTTCATTGAAAATATTTGGTTTTCTCATCGATTTGTCTATTATTTTTTTAATAAGTGGCCGTTCGAATAATTGTTTACACAACGATTTGTCTATTCTAAAATTGGAAATATCTAGGCGGTAATAGAAACATTACTGTTATACTTTAAATATTCCACACTTTATAATTATTAAGCCTAGTTCACACTATTTGTGAGCCTGATAATTGTATAGTGTGAACGGAAAAAGTGCGAACAATTGTTACAATTGTCCTGTTCATTGTATACAATTATCTTCCTTACAATTAGTTTGATACAATACAGTGGGCCAATTAATTGTATAGTGCGAACTGGGCTTAGAATACAGTGGCATTATTGGTTCTTTTTGTGATTGTTGTCGTCCCCCCCCAATTCGCCCCCCCCCAAATTCGTCCCGGAAACTCTACAATGGTTAACTTGTTCTTTATCATTGTTCGGAATGAATCTGAACCAAGCTTTAACAATGCAAAATATACGATAAAAAATTTCTGGAAACAAAAATGTAATGTACACAAAAAATAAAGAAGTCCATGGGCCACGGACATAATTTTTAAAGTGCGTAACAACACACTAACTGCCTAACAAAATACAAAATGTTTGAAGAATTATAATACATTTGCGCAGGTCGCCTGCAAAGATGGAATTAAACTTATCCATATAAAATGTAATAATAAAGATTAAATGATATATAACATTAACAAATATATATAAGTTTAAAAAAATATATATAAGTTTAAAAAAATATATATAAGTTTAAAAAAATATATATAAGTTTAAAAAAATATATATAAGTTTAAAAAAATATATATTTTATTATAAATAATTTATATTTATATTTATTATTAATATTAAATAAATTAATTAATAATAATCAGCTTGACCAATATCCATGTCGTCACTTCAAGAATAAATCATCGTACGTTGTGGGTTGGGCAACGGCTATCGCGAGCGCGACCTAAATAAAGGGTGGTCGGATGGTGTAGACACCAGGCCTGTAGCCAGAGGGAAGCCAATACAGGCGTGAGATGTTTTACGCGTGATCTAGCCATTCTTTGGACTCAACCCCCACTTGTCCAATGTTGTGTATCTCTCAACCCCTGGTAGACTCATACCCCCTCATCAAAATGTTGCCGCATGTTAAATTTAACGTAAGCCTAATTAAAATTAATGCGATTAACGTCGATTGGAAACGAATAATAATGATATCGCAATATATATAGGCAAATTAAATTCAAAACTTATTGTCATTTGGTAAATTTTGTTTTTGCGAAATTTAACGTAAACGTATATCAAACCTTTACACGGACGGACTCGCGTGGCTCTGTTTACATTTTTTTGTCGGTGTAGGCAGCCTTATTAAGCACTCCCACAATGCTCTAGAAAGCTAGTTTTATTATTTGAGGAAATATAGACGAAATTGTTTAGGACTAATGATATAGAATCGGGAACCAAGTTCATATCAATTCTTTATTCAACGAAAAGAAAAAATCAGACAATTGAAGAAATAGCATTTTGCAAGTAACTAAAATAAATTAAACAACGCCAGTCTACATCTCTTAGGGAAACCAATATTTGTCCTGAAAGTTCGTGTTGTCCTAATGTGACCATGGTACCGTCACATACGGTTTTGTTCTTTGCTATATATTTAAATATATCACGTAAGCGTATTTCAACATAATAGTACCGAAGTACTTTTCTTCCGATTTTTTAGAGATGAGTGGGGTTGGCCACCCGAAATCCGTCAAAGCCCGCGGGCCGAATAAGGCCGACCCCTTGCTTATGCAGGCCGATATTTACAAAGCCCTTCGTTTTGAAACAAAACGTACGACAGTCAGAATACACACAATCCTGTCGAAAACCCGATTAAAATCAGTGTCACACTTATTTGTTACTTTTCGTCACACGTTGAGAGCGACGTGCGTACTGCTCCGATAAGTGTCACACTTATATTTGTTATGTCGGATCATACGTTGGAATAGCAACGTGTACTGCTCCGAAAAGTGTTACACTTATTTGTTAATTCTGGTCATACATTGAAACCGAGGCATACGACTTAAGCTGGTTTCACACTCGACGGAGTGTCTACGATAAACGCCGCGCGGAATTTTGTTTCACATTCGATATACCATTAACGCTCAACTTTACGTTGTTAATTTTCCGTCGAGTGCAGTGTCGTACCTAGGGGAGGGCGGAGGGGGCTGTCCACCCCGGGCGGCATTTTCTGTATTGCGACATTTTTCATTCAAGTTAAGAAAATTGCCTGTTTTTAGTAATGGTTAAAGTTTATCCTTTTCTCGTAGTGAGACTAGCTTTTTGTTCATTTGGCCAGAATTAATGCGTATTCTTAGTGTTTTTGTACTTTTGCTGTAATATTTCAAATAATTTGTAGATAATAAAGCAAGGTTACTAGCCTTTAGAACACCATTATTCGTTAGGGTGTGCCTACAGTGCCTTGTATTGTAGTTTTTACTGTTTTTAACGATTAAACGATGACACTTTTGGAAATTGGGAGGGCGGCAAATTCGTGATGCGCCCCGAGCGTCAAAGGGTCTAGGTACGCAACTGGTCGAGTGTGAGAACAGCTTTGAAAAATGCGAAAAGAAAACTCGCGTATAAACCTCTGTAAACACACGGATGGACAATGTTGGAAGTTGCGGGGGTTTGTATACTGCTCCAAAAAATTAGGTTTATAATAAAACGTAATTGCAAAACTAGCTTATATGGAAACCACAACTCTTCAAAAATATAACTTTCATGAAAATCGGACAACGTTATTTCAACTTTTAGGCGAAAATATAAAACCACGTAAATTATCCCGAAAACCATACTTAAAATTAATATTAACTGATATAACGGAAAATATAGGTTCGCTGAATCTTAACCTATTCATTTTCTTGGCCGTTATCGGACATAATTTTAATAAAATATCTACCACACAAAGCTAAACCACCGAACACCGTAAATTTGGCAATGTCCAATTTCTTGGGCTCTGATTCCCAAAATTTATGAAGGCTATTGATGCAGTACATTCTTTGACTTTTCTAGCCCTAACAAGGGTATGTTGGCATACAGTGCTACGCCCGTGGGTTACTTTAGGTGCTGGCTAGAACCGTACAAACCTCCACGGGTGGGTAATTAGCAGGCGCGTGCCAACGTTTTTACGAAAGCCGTGCAAAAACAAGATGTCTGGGACAATATGGTAAAAAACCTATTATTTACGGTAAAAACCTTCGAATCCTGAGTAAACAACAACTTTGCCCAATATATGCCCGAAGAAAAGTAGCTAGGGTGGTGCCCCCGCTGTGAAATTGAACAGGGGCAAGTTCTGGCTGTGGATTTAAGTAATATCGAAGGTAAAACCGTGAACAACGTTTTTCTTTGTGACGTTTTGAACCAAATTGAAATCTTGAAGGAATTGTTTGAAAAGATTTTTATTTAACAAGCATCTTACGGGGCATCGACCATTGTTATACAGGGTGTCCACTAAAAACGATCCAGGGCAAATAATTCAAAATCGGTTTTAGCTATGATATTGAATTTTTCATGTCACATAGCACGCCCAGGGGCCATTGGACGATGAAAATTTCAATGTCCTTGAACCATGTCTTCAATCATTACATCTTGCAGCGCAACTTGAAGCATTTTTTAAAACATATTACAGGTTATTAAACTCATAAGTTACATAAGTTATGATTTATAAACGCTGTAAATATATTTTAAAAACAAATTATAGTATCGATTGTAATTAATTATATTCCACTATTTCATAAAAAAATTGCCACACATCTTAACCGACAGAATTGTTTACAAAGCATAATGCTTGTCCACTTCATGTGTACCACGTTTTCGCAATATTGTATAATACGATACTAAAATGACGATTAGTTCCCGCCCCCTCCCGTAGATATTGAGTAACCTGGAACTGAACCCTCGTAAAACTTTAAATTAAAATTGATTTTATATATAAAACGTATGGTTGATTAGTTGGCAACGACAGTCCTACACAATTTTACACGGCCACCAGTCCTCCAAATAAGGCATTAAAAGTCGCTAGCTGACTTGGGACTGTGGTGGCGCCTAGGGCTTTAGCCTAGCTAATTATTATTAAATAGCCCGGCCACTGGTAAAAAGCATTACAAGCATGGTCAGGGGCGGACTGGCGCCTTTTTTGTGAGGTGGGCACTGTTGACTTGCGGCCCCATGTCGAACTAAAAGGTAATTGTGGTCGCGCCCACCTTCCTACCGGGTCAGTCCGCCCCTGAAAAGGGTACAGTTTATCCAAACGCCGAATAATCGGCGTAATGAAAAAAAAACGCTATCATTTAAGTAATGTTTGCATATTTGGAATAAAAATTAACAGTGATTAACCGATAACAAAAATTTGTCAGCTGTGCCTTCTAGCGGCAAAATTAGCTTCCCTTTGGGAGTTCAAGCTTTCCTTGGGTGGCATTTGATAGCCCGCAATGGCGTTATTAAGCACTTTAAAAATCATGTCCATGGACTACTTTATTTTTTGTGTACATTACATTTTTGTTTCCAGAAATTTTTTTTCGTATATTTTGCATTGTTAAAGCTTGGTTCAGATTCATTCCGAACAATGATAAAGAACAAGTAAACCATTGTAACGTTTCCGGGACGAATGGGGGGGGGACGACAACAATCGCAAAAAGAACCAATAATGCCACTGTATTCTAAGCCCAGTTCGCACTATACAATTAATTGGCCCACTTAATTGTATCAAACTAATTGTAAGGAAGAAAATTGTATACAATGAACAGGACAATTGTAACAATGGTTCCCACTTTTTCCGTTCACACTATACAATTATCAGCCTTACAAATAGCTGGATACAATTAAGTGGCCCAATTAATTGTACAGTGTGAACTAGGCTTTATAATTATAAAGTGTGAAATATTTAAAGTATAACAGTAATGTTTCTATTACCGCCTAGATATTTCCAATTTTAGAATAGACAAATCGTTGTGTAAACAATTATTCGAACGGCCACTTATTAAAAAAATAATAGACAAATCGATGAGAAAACCAAATATTTTCAATGAAGGTTTGGCTCCCGGTGAACGATATTCGAGGAAAAAACCACGCCATTGCTCAGCGTGATCAAGATTCGCCCTCTACTAGTTTTCAAAATTGAACATCCAATTCCGTCAATCGAGAAGATATTTCTCGACGCCCCGCTATTCGCTTTCAACTGAAAAACTGCCGCGCCGCTAGAGGGATTATCGCTCAAAAGTGAAAAGATTAGCCCGTTGATCGGCCGATCTCGCTCACCGCGCCGTGATTTATCAGCCAGTGAAAAAAGCTATTCTGCGTTCGCCCTGAGCTTGCTCAGTGTATCTCTCTCTCTGAACAAGATCAGCCGACTTTCGAATTTTAAGTGCTCGTTCATTACTAGGTTATTTTCAAATTTGAGCGCTCGTAATTTTTCCCATCTCTGGGTTTGGATGGTTTATTTTCGTTAACGCTCACCGTTGCGACGGGTTTAATTCAGTTTGATTGGATATTTCGTTATTGTAATGTTTATGTGTAGGGTGTGAATGTTGAGTTTATGTAATAACGGTTGTAGGTGTTGAGTGTGTTGCGTCTGTTGTGTTTGTGTTATGATGGTTGTTGAATCTGCTGTGTTTTTACGGGCGTTTTCTCTCCAACTTCTTCTTAATGACTTTGGGATGGACCGATTGCTGAGTGTTATGCAACCTCTCAACGTCCAATGGCAGGGTTTCTACCAATTGTATCAACTTGCGATATATTGGCGCCGGCTGGGAATCGAACACGGGTCTGCCTCGTGCAAGAGATGTACTCTAACCACTCAGCCACCAACGCTTGTCAAGTTGCGGTGTTTTTCTAAAAAACAGCTTTGGCGAATGTCCTTTACAAAGTTATAACGTTAGGTACTATAATTTATTCTACATCATATTAAATATTTATAAATTATATTAATCTTATATTTAATTAAATATGTATAAATTATATTAATCTTATATTTAATTAAATATTTATAAATTATATTAATCTTATATTAAATTAAATATTTATAAATTATATTAATCTTATAAATAATTAAATATTTATAAATTATATTAATCTTATAAATAATTAAATATTTATAAATTATATTAATCTTATATTTAATTAAACATTTTAATATTAATCTTATATTTAATTAAACATTTTAATATTAATCTTATATTTAATTAAACATTTTAATATTAATCTTATATTTAATTAAACATTTTAATATTAATCTTATATTTAATTAAACATTTTAATATTTTAATCTAAAATTTGATAGTGATTACGAATTGAACTCGGGTCGCATTGTTAAAATGCAGATAGTTCACCGCCGAGCCATTGCCTTCCTTAGGGAAATATTAATGTAAAGGAACCATTATGAGAAGGCGGTTTTTTTACTAACGGATGAATACAATATCTGTATATATTGTTTATTGAACTTTGTTTTTTAATTTTTGTGAACTTGTTAAAGTCTAAATATTTTACGTTTGAAAAAGGTCAAATCTTGTTTTAGCGCAGTCAGCACGTAAAAAGGTTAAAGGTAGTTTTTTGTAATTTATTTCGTTTTTTCAGTCTTTTTTATCTAGCGTATTAGTTTTCAAGGGTAATAGTTCGTTTATGAAGAAAATATCGAGTTGTTTACATAGTGGTCTGGGTTTTTAACTGGGTCGTCCGTCATTACTTCGTAATTTATTTCAAACGTTTTCTCGACTGATTAAGATGTTTAATGCAGTTCATCAATCGGGTTAGTTTGTTTTATTTATAAAGAGCCCTAACTATTCCGTCTACGGTCATTTATTATTTAGTCAAGGGGCTTTCTGTGCTTTGTGAATGGTAAGTTTTTCGTTTCTTGTTAATTCATTTTTTATTGGTGTGGATATTTGGACATAATTGATTTCCTGGGTGTGCGAGTCATTATATGATATTGGAAATTGGACGGTTTCGGTCTTTTTCACGTGGTTTGTGTCACAACGTCAACAGGAAGTTTACGAGTCGTCCATTACCAGATGTATATTCATCAAGGGCAAGTGTTGAATTAAAGATGCGGCAAGTATGTCGTAAGCGAGAAAAATACAAATACCCGTTGTATTTATTTCTTTCATTAAAATTTGCTTCGTATTATATTTAACTGATAATCTTGTTCTGTAAATAGGTTTAAATTCAATTGTGCATTGTTTTAGTACGTCTAACTCGCTGTTGTAACTACCTAATTTATATTATTCTGAATAAATTAAACTCGTCTCAATTATTTTACAATTAACATTTTATACCGGGCGGGATTGAACCGGGATTACGTTTTTAGTAAATAACTCTGAATTGCGGAGATATCTTTAAGGGACGTCTCGAGAATTTAATACCACTAGGGAGAATGCTTCCGAGGAGAGGTATATTTTGGCTTGCCAACTTGTTATATTTTACATCTTTGAGCGAATGAAATTAATGAAATTAATTAAATTTAAGCCCAATGGAATTGACGTCTAGCCTGCTAAAGTACTTGTTTCATTTTAAAGGCCTTTGATAGATAGTTATCTTGTAAGAAATATATTTTAAACTTCTGGTGAAAGTTCAAAATATTAAATGAAGCTAATAATTATTTTTTCTCTGTTTTAGAATGATACGATAAATGCTGTTGATTTTTTTTTTATTCAAGGACGAAAGGGCTGATTGAGTCTGAGAAGACCGCGAGCCCGGCGGAACACCATCTGATTAATCAGGGCGAGATATGTGTAACGGCCACGCCAATGGGGGATACGTGGGGACAGGGGTGGGGACACCCGTGGCGGAAGTATTCCGACCACCCGTTGGGGAAGTGGTAGTCGTCCTCACACGACCATCCACAAACTCTGCCTCCCGGACGCCTGGGATTACAGGAGTGAGCCACTACTCCCGGCAAATGCTGTTGATTTGCCTGTAAGTTGGAATTTCACTCGGGAAAATACGCCAGGAGGGCTATTTTGTAAAAATCACAAATGACCAAAACAAATCTCGATCCGTCAAAAAGGGCAATGCGCATGGAGAAAGGGTGGATATCGAAATATTGATTGTTTAAGTTCAATTTTATGTAGTGGCAATATCATATATAAAATAACTTCGTATATAGATAGGAAACTTCAATGGGGTAAACTGACTCTCACGAGATTGCCCTGACATCTAGTGACTGCGCCAGTTGGCTGTGTTCTCAAGAGCGTAGAACGTATCGAGGAATTTGAGGTCGGAGTTTTGTGAATAAATGTATTTTGCAAGGTAAATGTCTTCAAATATACAAAAAATAGCGTTTAAAACAAACTTTAAATCATTACTGAATGCTATTTCTTTTGTGCAATTTTTTTAAATTTGCTCTCAGTTCAAGAAAAAAGTACTTTTAATACATATAGCTCGCTTAAGCCTTTGCAATTGGGATTGCGTTACTTGCGAACTTCACCAAATAATATTATTCGGGTGCCGCCACCAGATGTCGGCCAAAATTCTGGCGTCACTTCTACAACATGAAGTTTCCTATCTATTTACGAAGTTATTTTATCTATGGGCAGTATGGTACGCTTAACCGGTATTTTAGTCAAATCATAAACTAAATTCTGAAACGGACAACAAATATCGGTTTATTTTTGGTGGCCAAGAATTTAACTAGCACCATCGAAGTATTAAATGGAAAATAAGTATTAAATAAATAAATTGACCAATACTATCGATAGTTTGATATTTTGATAGCAGCCTCTTCTGCACACGCGCATTGTCATTTTTGATGGATCATGATTTTTTTGTCATTTTTGATTTTTACAGGCGCAAAAACAATTGTATTTGGTCTAATTTGTTTTTATTTAAGTTATGTGTATGAGGTTGTAATGGTTATGTCTAAAGCTTCAAACACGCATAAGTAAAATGCGAGGGGTCGGTCATTTGGCCAAATCCCGTCCAAAATTTGGAAAAAATCCAAGAATTTTGCTCCCATAAGTATGACAAATCCACAATAAAAAATCCTGGATTTTTAAAAAATCCAAAATCCCGTACACAAAACCGGCAAATGTCCGACCCCTCGGTAAAATGTCACTTAAAATGAAACTGCGCAAAATAAACACCACGGAAAAGTAAAGAGTTTAACTTTATTCGTTGTAAAATTTCAAATGTACACTGCCATCCACATTTTAGTAACACCGCGGGGTATCTTCCCATTGATCCGAATCAAACTTGACCGAATTCGTATTAGACCGAATTCCGCCGATGTTTTTGATGAAATTAACCCAAACGCGGGTTTTGTATTTTTCTAATCGACCGACGCAATATTAAAAATTAAAAATTGCCTGGTTAGCTTAGGTTAGGTAACACTGCATGCTGTGCTGACAGATGCTGAAACGGATAAAACCGAATCCTAAATCCGCCAAAGTGCGGCTTTTTCGGTCGAATGAGATTGGGTTCGGTCGAATGGGATTCGGCGCAATGGAACAGATTCCACCACGGCCAAGTGCTATTTAGACGTAGTTTTTCTATTAATATTATCTCGTTTGAAGTCTGACTTTGAGATCACGCTAAGGTCAAATTTCAAACATAAGAAAGCATTTGCACTTTGAATTTTGAGTCAAAATATAAATCGTTAGCAGTATCGTAAGATTTTATTTTCCGTTCTAGGTTATACCAAGAATGTATTTATTTATACCTAGGGAGAATGTCTATGTCGAGACGGTTTTTAGCCTTTCTCTCAATCCACCCGTTGGTCCCCCCAGTACGCTCCTCCGCTTAAAATAAAACGAATAGTCCCGGTATTTCATTGGCTGCTTAAAATTTACGTCACCTAACGCGATGGAAATCAAACGCCGGTGACGTTTTGTCTTTCCCCCCGCGCGAGACGGGGGAAAGGCGTTCAACGTGCCCGTCGATTGTCGCAACATAATCATTCTTCCTAAATATAAATAAATACATTCTTCGTTATACTCCGACTGTGAAATGGGAATTTAAATAAGTCGAAATCACTTTTATATTTGATAAAAGCCAATAATTTTCTTAAAGAAAACCGTACATTTATATCTATTTTATTAAAAAAAAACCATTGAGCGATTATTTGAAATATATTTCCACAAACATGCAATGGTTTATTTGAATCCGTACACTTAAAGCAAGTGTCGGCTCTAAGTGAAGTAGCTCTTTTTTCAACAGATGTCGCTAGCGTCGAAATCAAAACAAGATGCTGAAGCTACATTTTCACCCAAAAGGCGGGACATAAAAGTATGCTTCGCGTTGAGTGGCTCGTTTGTAAATTAGTCAATAACTTCAATTATACTAATGGTTTACAATATATTTTATATGGGATATATAATTTAGGTTAAAGTTCACTAAGTAGAGTAAAAGTGGTCTAAATATAATACTCTACAATGGCTCTCTGACGACGTTATCGTTTCGCTATTTGAATTTTAGCTTCCGTTCCCATTAATAGATGGCTCCACGCTCTCCACGAAAGTCATTTTTTTCGAAGATTCGGAAAGATCCATGGCCATCTCTAATAACAGGGGCCTTTTAATGATAGATCCGACAGTTGCTTTAAAATCTAAAAATAAATGTTCTAAATCCGTTTTGATAGTCAATAAAAGTGGTTGAAAGGCGAGTCAAACACGGGTTGCGAAATTATCAAAAGTGATACGGCATTAACGGTACATCGTAATCCAATTAAATTGGCCGGCCAATTGAATCTAGGGTGTATTTTAAAATTATTCCTTTCAAAAATGACGTTACATTAATTCAGTTGAAATTGGAGAAATCCGAGAAGAATAGAGAGAGCAGAATACACTGGGCAGAGAGAAACCCGTTCCGAAATGACGGACGCAGCGGGGCCTGAGGCCCGAGAGGGGCTCCCGTCTCCCCTCTGGATATGGATGGGGAGGGAACGTCAGCTTCGACACTATCCGAGCGCGAACCCTATCTGGGGCTCTGGCCTCTGAAAGGTGATGTTATGAAAGGGTTCACCGAAGCTGAAAATGGATTGATAGGAAGTAACACGAATCCACGCTCCAGCGCCTATCTGGATTCCCAGGCTTTCGTCAAGGTGGCAACGTCATTACCTTCGGTCATTTCCATTGGTTCGGAATACGGCGAAATCGCTTACTTGGCCCGTTGCGGAGTCCGCGCTTTATTTTGTCTAGTGTCGCCATCTTTTAGCAAGGCGTGAAAGGATTGAATGGAAATATATCTATATATACATTCATACAGCCAACTTGGAGGGTTCTTCGATCCTTGTGGCTCGACTATCGATGCTAACTATTTATGATAGTCTATTCTCTGTTCATTTGATTTTTATCGGAAGGGATTTATTATTTAAAAAGGAAATAATTATGAATTAATGAATGGTCACCACAACCATTTGGAAATCAAATAACTGTAACTAAATTCGTAAATAAATCAAAATTAACTCTTTTTATATTTTAGAGAAATATAATTAAAGACGAATTAAAACATGTTTTATTATATATTTTCCGATTGTTTAAAGCAACTGTCAGCTCTATCATTGCCACCTGTATTATTAAAAGGCCCCTGTTATTAGAGATGGCCATGAATCTATCCGAATCTTCGAAAAAAATGACTTTCGCGGAGAGCGTGGAGCCATCTATTAATGGGAACGGAAGCTAAAATTCAAAATAGCGAAACAATAACGTCGTTAGAGAGCCATTATAGAGTATTATATTTAGACTACTTTTACTCTACTTAGTGAACTTTAATCTAAATTATATATCCCATAGAAAATATATTGTAAACAATTACTATATTTGAAGTTATTGACAAATTTACAAATGAGCCAATCAACGCGAAGCATACTTTTATGTCCCGCCTTTTGGGTCAAAATGTAGCTTCAGCATCTTGTTTTGATTTCGACGCTAGCGACATCTGTTGAAAAAAGAGCTACTTCACCTAGAGCCGACACTTGCTTTAAGCCATACAGTGGCGTAGACCAACCCGTCCTACAGCGCAACCTAGATTGCCTTTTTACCCCTCTCAACACCCCTTTTGAACCTTTACGAAGTCTGACCGCTTGGTGAATTTCTGGCTACAAAACAAACACCATTCGTTAGTTTCGCCAGCCCACTTTTAAATCCTGAATCTTACATCATTGATAGTGAAATGTAAGTAAAGCTGGTTTCACACTCGACGGAAAATATGCCGGAAAGACGATAATAAATGCCGAGCTGAAAATTGATTCCCATTCGATATACCGCTAACGTTCAACTTTACGCTGCTAGTTTTCCGTCGAGTGTGAAACCAGCTTTAGTCGTACTGTAATGGGTTGGCAAAATCCTTGTTTTTTTCAAAAAGAACAACAACAATGTTTTTTATTGTTTTAAACAAGATTCATTGTTTTTAACCGTTTTTAAATCAAACAATATAAAACACATAATAAACAATAAAAAACTATGTTTAAAACACGTTTTAAACTATTCATTATACATATGAATCCGACTCACGAGTAAACTCATTTAAAGAAATATTACGTATCGTTAAACGTATTATCAAATAAGATGAATTTTTCAAAGATACCTTGTTTAACGAAAGTGACGTAAATTACGTCATTTTTTTCCAGTGACGAAATTTAAGTAATGCGTTTGCGAAGCGGCGTGTGCGGCACGATAATTAAAAATACCATATAGGGTACTTGAAACGAAATTCGCGAGTCCTACGTTTCTTTGGTCTGTTTAGAACAAGCTCAAATTGAAGATTTTCTGTTGGAAAGGCTCCTATTGGCACACTTAGGGTAATTATACCACTGATGGTATTATAAATAAACTCACAGGCTAAGCGTTGTTGAACAACCATTGACGGCCTTAGGGTTTTCGATGCCCTATGCAAATACTACCTAACCTGTTGTAGGGTTTTTAATATAGCTATCATCCTGGAATTTTCGGTCGCATAGTACTAAGAAAAGGGAAAATGTTATAAAAATACCTCTATAATCTTAAAACTTCCATCACGTCATAAAAGTTCTAAAAAATCAAGAAAGGGGGCCGAAATCCCTTGATTTTTATCAAGGAGTGCCGCCTAGTCGGTTTTAACCCGATCTGTCCAGACCGACCGTTTTTCTTGTTACTTAAAACCGGGCACAACCCGACTAAACAGCAACCCTAATTTTATCACGTGCATAGGTAGTGTCCCAAATAGATGTATATTGGCAGCTATATACATTCTATTTAAACAAAAAGACAAAATTCAATGCGTTCGTAGGATTTTTGCACTGGTAGGAAATTTATGAAATCATATCGAGTCCTTTCAGTCGCTCTTTTCAGATAATCTTAAAATCAAACTACCCGTTATCAATACAATTTACCTTTCTTAGAGCCTTGGAATGGTTTTTTCTACCTTTTCCCTAATATTGAATAACCAAATTCTTACAAAAAAAAAAAGAAAAATTGACCTTATAAAAAACATGTTTAAAACAGATAGTTTAAAACGTTTAAATCAAATTGGTGTTTGTTTAAAATATTTGTTTTAAACGTGTTTTAAACACTTGTTTTAAACATTTTGTTTAAAACTTGCCAACCCTACTACTGTTTGAAGTTGTGATATCGGAACCGAGTTAAAAAATTATGATACAGCAGATATTGGATTACGATCAAATGTTATCAGATCGCTGGATTTATTTTAAAAATGGAGTAATAATTTATTTATATTTGCTTTGCAGAAGATTATATACGTATAATACACAAAAGTCAGATTACTTAATCTGATCAGATGAGTTATAGGATATCAGATCAATTACCAACAGACGAAAGTTGAGATTTCAGATGTCTCACTGTTATCGATTTACATATCAACATACTAAATTCAATTCGAAAATAAAATAAATTTTTGTTTTTATTTCCTTTCCAGAAGATTATATATATTAAACGAATAAGCCAGGTAACTGTTCAGCTAACTGAATTTGGTCAGATGAACTACAGAAAATCAGTCCAGATTGATTACTTGGGACAGTTAATCCGATACAATTTAAAATCAGAAGGTTTGGGAAGGCTACGTAAAATATAAAACTGATCTAAGTAACAACCTTCATTAGGAATGCATACCTCTACTTTCTACTTGGAATGCTTATCGTGCCGTATCGCGTATGGTAAGATCACTCTGACGGCTTTGGCCCCGCCTACGAGAAAAAAAATCCGTTCTGCACGCACTCCACTCTCACGTTGTTGTTTGTTAAGTTCACATAGTGACGTCAAAAAAACCGTCAGCAACATTGAGACGAAGTAGAGGTATGGATTCCTGCCTTCAGATATCTGAAAAGTACGAACTGAATGACCGGAACAGCTGGCCGTTGGACTCACTTGTTTTTAGAACTTGGTGGAACTAATAAATTAACCGTCAAAATTTCGATTATTCTTAAAATTTTCGGTTAACTGTTTATTTATGGATATTATTCACGGTTTTAAAACGATTTAATATGCAAAAAATAAGTTTTTTTTCTGATAATTATCACAAATAAAACGAATATTTCATATCCAAACCCCTAACTCTACTAGTTTTGCAGAGTTATTGAATTGTGGTTTAAAAATTATGTTTGTGGTATTTTCTGTCGGAGCTATAGATTTAATTTCAACGAATTGCGAGTAGGATAAACAAAAACAAACTTAAGCTAGAGAAGTGATTTTCGTGATAAACGACCCCTTCAGAATAAGGGTTTGTTGTTATTCTTACGCTCTATTTGGCTTCCGTCGAAATTAAGTTTGATATATATTTCTAAAACCATTTTTATTTCGACGGGATTGCCTTTGGAAAAACGTTCAATGAAAACTCAGCTTTAGAGATCAGTTTTTTCATCCAACCCTTCTGACAAAAACAGCGAACAAATTTTGTCGCTATAATCCACTCAACCGTCGATATCATCTTAACGAAAAATAGAGATTTTAGTTTTTGTTGAAAACATACCTTATTTCTAAAGAATATAATTAATAGGTAAATGCCTCTTTCATCACAAAGAAAGACTCAGTAGAAGCATAAGTTTAAAATATACTAGCTCTCTATAAGTTAGAATCCGCCATAGATTTAACGTTAGCAGCGATTTCTCCCATAAAAATCAGAACCGGTATACGCGACTTCATGCGGCGATTTTTTGCCCTATCTTTTTAGCTTCTTCAACTTCCGTCGAGAGCGGAAACGGCTATCTCCATGGATACGAGACAAACGGTAGCGCGCGAAGTTAGCACGTTGAGCGGAGCTAGCCCTAACGACGCTTATTTTATATTTTACACTTGCAACGATGGGTTTGTTGGCTGGCGAATTCCTTGATTTGGAGAAAATATAAACGAAGCAACTAATAATTCAACAGTTTGGAAGAATATTTTAAACATTTCAATATGAACAGGTATTGTACTAAAATATTCGTAGTTTAAAATTTATCTCTTCGTGACACGAAACCGGTTTTCACAGGCCAGCACATTTTTTTTTGATTTTTCGCCATTTAATGGTTAAATAGTTAGTATAGCATAGGAGGGGGGAATGACGCCTGTCACCCGGAGTGCCGAGGTCCTTCAATAGTTTTCTTAGAAATAATAAAGGCCACACTCTATATCAACCATTTATGGCCGCCTACTTAATGATTTAAAAGGTTATAAAGTAGGCCTATATTTGAAAAGTCCTAGTCAATCGTAGGTAATTATATTCCATAAGGAATCGTTAAATTCAATTCAATTCATAGAGATAATTTATTTTTATTAATACGCAGGAATTAATATAATTCGAAATTTCATTTAATAATAAAAATAAATTCTCTCTATGTTATGACTATAGGCTATCAAGGTCCTGTTATAAATTAGTTGACGTAAAATGCTACGGCACCGTCAACAACGTGTTAAATATATCCCGTCAATAATGTGAACCAGATCGAGTCATTCTTAAATTGGATGTCCGAGGCCTGAGTATTCGTGGCCTCGGTAGTCCAATGGTAGTGGCATTGGGACGGTTACCCAAAGGTAGTAAGTTCGATTCCTGCCAGAGGGGATATAATTTTCCTCAGTCACTCTGGTAAGGAACAATACGCGGAAGTAACAATAAATATAAATTCCTTGATATAAATGAAACTTCGAATTCAATTCAATTCAATTATTTATTATTATTTTTGTTTGTTTGTCATTGATGTTAGAGGGTCAAGTCTGCATGCTACTTAAAGCCCTATTTTTACAAAATTATCATAAAATTACAATAACAGATCTCAATGTAAATTTAAAAAGCGATTAGTTAAAAAAAACAAAGTTATTGAAAACAGTAAAACAATTTTTTTTTGGTACAAGACTATCAAAGCTTTTAAACATAAAAACTAGTTAAAGTCAGCAACGCTAAATATAAGGGTTAACCCGTTACTTTATATTTATGAAATCTGGCCAGATTACATCTGTGGCGCGTCAAAATTCTAAAAATTCTTCCGTTGATAGAGATAATTCTCACTTTTCAAAATTTTGAGGGTCCTTCTCACAGGACAACGAGTTCCCTTTGTTGTCAAAGGCTTAGCTTACAACGTTCGTGGGATTCTCGTAAGCCGCCATCTTAAGAAGAATCTTTTTACAATTGACGCTTTTTAGCGAGTTCTCACGGAGAGATAAATTCTCACGAGAAGAATTCCTTCTTAGAATTTTGACATTTAAATTATATATTAAATATTTAATGGAATATTCCAACGCAAATAAGATCTTTTAAATTAGTTAGCTTTAAAGTTATGTTGATTAGGGATTTAGGATTTCAGGGTTTAATTTAATTAATTGTAGTAACTAACTGTTAATAATAAATGTTACTAATTTTTAGTATAGAAATTCTCTATGACCCTTACCTTTTTTCATCTACGCTCTTTAAAAAAAGGGTTTTTTAATCGTATATTAAGGGTGTAATATCTGTAAAAAACACTCTTTAATGTTAATTTAAACGCCCTAAAGGGATTTTTATTGTCCCAAAAAGGTGTATAAAAGGTGTTATATTACCCCGTAAATTGGTAAGGGTGTAACTCCCTTAAGGCAGTAGTTTAGTACCCTAAAAGGAGTATTTTAACACTTTAAAGGTTGTATTGTAGCCCCCTTAAGGCATTAATTTAAAACCTTAAAGGGAGTAGTTTAAAACTTTAAAGAGAGTATTATAGAACCGTTAAGGGAGTATTGTAGAACCCTTAAGGGGGTAGTGTAACACCGTGAAGGGAGTCGTTGGGTACCCTAAAAGGAGTAGATAATAACCCTGAAGGGAATAGGTTTATACCACAAACTGTTAACAAAGGAACCAAAACGGAGGACATAAGCATCCCAAACAGTGTAAATAAACAACCTAGCGGGAAAACTGCTTTTTAAGGTGTACACATAACATCCTTTATAAACCTGTTAAAGTGTTAAATATGGGACAAGAAAAAACACTTAAAGGTTTGACAATACACATTTTTTTTAAGAGTGTATTATACAGGGTGGAAGCCTCAGCCGTGGTCCATCCTCGGTGCTTCTCCTAGTACATCAGAGTGCTGCGGGTCGAACACTTCTACAGGCGCTGGTATTACCAAAATAAACTAATGGGATAATTAGAAGCGCATCTTTATCCAATCGCCCGATAAAGCATTTGGAAGATGCGCTTCTAATTCTCCAATTGGTCTTTTTTTAGACTACGAAAAGTACTGAGGCTGAACCACGGCTGAGGCTTTAAATTATCCCATTGGTCTATTTTTGGCCTACCAGCGCCTGTAGAAGTGTTCGCCCCACAGTACTCTAGTGTACTAGGAGAAGTACCGGAGCTGGACCACGGCTGATGCTTCCACCCTGTACAATTAAAAATAAAGTCAGCGCTATAGAGCAAGTTGGCCGCTTGAGTAGGTAATCGAACGTTACCAAGAAAGCGTTGCAACACCCAATCATAGCACTATCAAATCAATTAAGGGCTGAGTGGTACTAGGAGTGGGTTTCGGGGAAAACCGAAGCATGCAAATATAAGGGACAATGAACATTTCGGCAATTGGAAATCATCTGAAAATATTGCGGGAATCCTTATTTACTTAATGGCCATGGAAAATATATTTAAAACATTCCTAAGATACACTTTAATGAACGGTGGCTAAAACTAGTGAGATCACTTTTACGAAGGGCTATCAATTTTTAACAATAGAAATTTTTAAGGAGAGGGAAAATTAAAGCGGCTTCCACCAATACAAACGCTAAAATAAGGACAAAATAATTCTTATTCAAATTTAAGCGCCTCTAGCGGTATTTTCGTTAACTTAGGTAGTCATTGAGGGGAAGTTTACATCTAGGTGATCGACCGCCATTGAAAAGTCGTCCTTTGATGTGGGCTACGCTCGGTACGTTGTTTAAACGGTGTAGTACAGTTTTAAAAACGGTTCATTATTTCCATATTACTTAATAAGGTCAACTTACTGCTGTGTTCGTCGTCATAGGGATCAAATTATATCCGGTTGGTCCTTTGATAGATCGTTTGTCGTATTTATCAAACATTTAGTAAAATTGTATAAAAGAGACACGATACTTCATGACATGAAGTATCGTGTCTCTTTTATACAATTTTACTAAATACTAATTTCACCATGACTTTTAAATCCTTCAAAATCAAAGATTTATCAAACATGTTCAAAGTGCAACAGTGAAAGCGACACGTTCTACGTATACTTGTAGGAAAATAAAATAAATATTCTGAACAAAATAATTTCCAACCCAGAAATGGACCCTCCGAGTGAACTGGTCCATTACCAGTTGAACAAATGCTGAAAGCCCGCGTGCAACCAATTCTAAGCGTATATCAGTTAAAAGCACGTGGTGAAAATGGTAAGTACCGCTAAAACTTCAACTTTGAACGATATTTTTAGCCTAAGATTACCCGACTACGCCTACCAGAGATTTCAATGGGTACGTTCAAATGCTCTAAAGAATGTACGAGTTTTTGTATTTTCGGTTTTGTCGTCACGATGCCCATCAAGGGCGTATCGGGGTTCTTGTTGTTTTTCGCAAGCACGCGGTCGTGAAGCACGTGGAGAATGTGCCTTCAACAATGGAAATTATTAATGTTAATTTTGTTTCGGTCACTTTAACTCGCGCATATAGAGGCTACATCTTTGAAGCACCTGTACAAGATTACCAAAATCGATTAATTTAAAAATTAAATTAATTAATTAATTTACTGAATGTCACGACTATTCTTAAAGGCCGACTACATAAATATTCGGTTTACTCTGTCTTTCACTGGAAGTCGGTTGACTGCAATACACGTATGCCATGCAGTCAGCCGACTTCCAGTGAAAGACAGAGTAAACCGAAGATTTATGTAGTCGGCCTTTAATGCCCATCGATAGCATCGATGAGGGGGGGGGGGGACGTACAATAATGTTAAATTTTTAGTACCGTCTGTCGCCTTTAGATGTCGCTACCTTTCATAAAATCCATCGATGGAATCGTTTAAAAAAAGGTTACAGTAACTTCTCACGTCACGATGCTCATCGATGAAATCACACGAGACAAATATTTCGTACAACTGGCACATTGGTTTTTAACATTTTACAGCAACTGAACGTTATCAATATCTTGTTGTTTCGAGACTTTCGTGTAGGACGTGGGAAAATACATGATGCTTGGCTTACTCCATAAAATCCGTTTTATCAAGATCTGACAATTGACAACAAGAGATCCTATGTAGCTACGCTAACGTCGTAAGTTTTACTCCATGCCAATAGAGGCCCACGAGGGGTCGGAGTGTGCAATAACTGGTGGCTTTACCGGGGAGTCGGGGTCCGGCTCTTGTAACCCTTAAGGGCGGTGGCGCACTGGGAGATGTTAGCTCCGTCCAAATGGTCCTATCTCCACCTCCGACTTCGGTCCGGTGTAGGCTGGTAACTGGGCTTCAGCCCAGGCTAACGGAGAGGGGCCGGGCAAACTGGCCGTCTCGGCGGATTGCGTTGCCTGTATGAGGGCCTCCGTATGAGGGCACGGCGCCCATCTCCTGGCCTTTTGGGGTTCCATCGGGATATCCGGTGCCAGCTGTGCCGGGTTATGCGGTCTGCTGTGTGCCCGCCGTTCCCTTTTAGGCGCTCTTTCCAAAGGGCTTGGCTCTCTACCTTTCTAGAGCATCCGCTCTTTTTCCCACTGCTGTGTGCGAAGTGGCGAGTTGGTCGGCCCATTTCTGCACCTTCTGCTGGGTTGAGTGGCTTGCGTCGAGGGTGCGACCGTCAGTAGTAGGGTTCTGCTACCCATGCTGGTTTTGTCACCTGTCTGGGCTTGCAGACGCTGGCGTAGGGCATAATGATGACGGACCTCCGGTTGTGTGGTTTCAATCTTACCGGTACACCGGGCTATATATCTGATGCATGTCCATGCCAATAGATGGCGCGCAGCGCGCTTGTACGGCTCCCCGAAATACTTTCATATCTCCCTTAGCGCGGGTGCAGACTGATGCAAGCCTTATCAAGATATTTATTAATTTAGGATCGAAGAAAAGAGAATCAATTCCATATGGGTATTAACGACGCTCAGAGCTAGAAAGTATTGTTTCTCAGATAAGAGTTCCAACTATTTTTAGAGTCTAAGAGCCGCAGAATTGTGGTGGCCATGCATATTGCGTCGCTCTTTATTTCAACGTTGGAAACTGAAACCATTAACAAACAGTTCAATTCTCAAGGCTTCGCTTCACAATTTGCTTTTGAAGCCCTTCTAGTTTTACTATAGTACGCTTATTAAGTTAATGTGATTGAAATTATTTTCAAATTTAAATTTAATCTTCATTATATATTTAATACATCGGGGGGACTGTGTATACTCAAATGTCAGTGACATCTTGTTTATACAAAATTGCTTAAAATGAGTAAATACCGAAATGAGCTAACAAGTTAGTGAATGCGGGTAATAATGGAGTTTAAATAAACAGAAAAGCGGGATGTCTAATGACTATGATCTCTTATTTTATATTCAGGTAAAGTAGGACACGAAAAGTAAATAGATGATAGCTAGACGAAACTTAACATACACAAACAAATACAAACTATATTACGGGACTCACAATTACGTTATACCAGAAGCGTATAAAATAATCTTACGAGCGAAGTATTCAGCTTGCTATCCTGCTAATGTTATTCGCTTGGATTTTTAGCTTAGTCATTCCTTGGAAAAACTAATCAGACCAAACTATGAAAGTTTTATTAAAGCTAATGTCGGCTCTATCATTGCCCCCTGTATTATAATATGGCCCTTGTTATTAGAGTTGACAACGAATTATCTGATTCGTCGAAAAAACAACTTTACAAAATTGAAAAAAAAATTAAAATACCAAAATTATAAAATATTTTATAAAAATCGACGAAAAAAATTGGTCACATTTTGATCAATTTTTTAAATTTTTTTCACAGTGAAATCGGTCAAAATCCCATGTTATTTTATGTTGTCAAAAACATTTTTCTTTGCCATGACAAACCCGTTGCCCATTGAATAAAATCCGTTTAGGATTTTTCAAGTTACATGAAGGTCTACCAATCCCCCGAGTTTGAACAAAATCGGTGTGTAACACCTCCGCTAGTCTCCTTGTTAGTAGACTTTAACCTAAATTATATATTCTTTATAAAATATATTGTAAAAAATTACTGAAACTTATTATTGTCTAATTTACAATCGATAAAATCAATGCGAGGGGTACTTTTATTTCCCGACTTTTGAGTCAAAATATCGCTGAGGTATTTTAGTTTGATTTCGATGCTAGTGACATCTGATGAAAAAAAGCTACTTCACGTCGAGCCGACACTTGTTTTAAAGTTTTTTCGCTCATTTGTCTAGTGTACTTATCTTTCGCCGTCCACTTCTCATCAGTTGTGTGAGTTGAACGTTTTTCTATTGAGATACTTTACAGCAGAGGCATACTTCAAATTGATTATGTCACGTGTCATAATAAAAGAGGCGTTAGAAAACCCTTTCAGTTGAGGATTGAGATCGACGTAAATATAAATTGTAATTTTCCTCATTTATGAACAGAAACTCTCTATTGCAAAATAGTTTATTCTCGGGAGAGTAGACCCTACAATCTAAATGCAAATTGCTATTTGGGCTTATGTTTTGAAATTGACTTCTTTGACAAAATGAGATATAAATAAAATTTAATTTGTGTATTCTAACCCGGTGCAGAGACGTTTTTAAGAATCGCCAAATTGCGATTCATCGCCAAATTAACAGAAAGGGGGCGTGGTTTCGGAAAATCGCGAGCTTCGGGCCAAATCGGTGTGCAGGGACATCGCGATCGCAAAATAAACAGGAAAACGTTCTGTTTATTTGGCGAGTGGTCTACGGCAATCGCTAGCCGCCCCAAAGCTCGCTAAAACAATGGCGGATTGTGGTACGCAAAGAGCTCGGGAAATAACTTGAGAAGTAAACGCTTTTTACCTACTTTAATAAGATAAATAATACAACACGGTAGGTCAGAATCTTTTAAATTATTAAAATTTGAGTTTCTAGCTCATTATCGCTTTCCGAAAAATGTTTTTGTCAAATTATTGTCAGAGCCAAGGCCTAACCACAATCATGATTTACGAAACAAAAATAAGCCAGCCACTCTTAGCAATTTTACACGTAAGAATAAATTATAATAGGGAATTTTATACATTACTACTTTGGGTGTATTCTAAGCCTTGGTTTATTTATAGATCCTTATTTGCTGGTAGTGTATGCAGTGGGTATTAACTAATGAGTCAGTAATGACATGGTGAATTTGTTCAGTGTATCAAAGATCTTTAACTAAATTTGATGTATTACCCGAGGGGTCGGACACTTGCCATTATTTTGTACAGGATTTTGTAGAGATTTTGGCGATTTTATCATTACATTTTGAAGTGATTTTGGGATTTCAATGTTAATTTACCATAGAGAGAGTTAAAAGATTTTGAGATTTTAGACAAAGTACGGGATTTTGGTAAATGTCCGACCCCTCGGTATTACCTTAAAAGCGTTTGTCAGTTAATTCTACACGTTTATATCATTTGTTACAATTTATACCACGACTAGGCTATGTAAATGCCAGGTAATTAAGTAGAATAACAACTTATATCTAAAAGCAGGACCATTGTTTTACGTGTGACCAATATAGGATATTTCGCTAGAAATTGCTTTAGACAATTACCAATTTTTGTATACTCGTGAAATTGCAGTTTTTTTATTTATTGATGTATGTTATAACTAGATTTATTTTAATTGCTATCAGCTAAGTTTTGAATTAAATATTTTCCTAAAAACCAAATGATACGGCTCATTTTCTAACAGAATCATTTTTGGAAAATGTTGGCTTATAATAGTAATGAATCTTATTTAAATTCGTTATTTTATTGGTGTACCAACCACATTATAAAAATATATTTTTAAAATGACAAAACCATTAAACTGTGTAGTAAATGCAACCAATCTAATAAATAATAAGAGTAATAAAATTATATAATCAGAAGGAACCAATTTTCATGCACTATTTTATAACTTAAAATTTTTTTGGATAACCTCTCATTCTTCAGAAACTAATTTGCTTTCCCTTCGTGGCTATATTACATAAATATATTTTATTAAAATTACGGATTTAACTATAAAAATTATAAAACCTAATAATATAATAAGAGTAAGAAAATTATTAATTAGAAGAGCCATCATTTCATCGTCAAAATGAAAGCCAACCATAACCACGTGATAGCTTTTTGCGTCAAAAATCGAGCTCTCCTATTGGTCCGTGACTTGGGTAAAAAAATTCGTAAACATAACAGCGTCGCCGATTAACAGGAATCGCTAAAACGTCTCTGCACCGCGATTTCGATTGCGAGGATCGCATAATAAACAGCTCGCTAAATCTGAATCGCAAAATTGCGATCCTGTTAAAATTAACAGGAATCGCAAAACGTCTCTGCACCAGGCCCTAAGGCTGTACGATTAGTGGTTTTAGGCAATCGAATCGATTATCGAGTATCAATTTTTTTCATCGAGTATTCGAGTTGAGTAATCGAGTACTTGATTAAGGGGAAACTTTATCGTCTTCGAGTCGAGTAATATTGAAGTGGAGTCTAGTAATCGAGTACTTGATTAAGGGGAAACTTTATATTATTCGAGTCGAGTAATATTGAAGTGGAGTCTAGTAATCGAGTACTTGATTAAGGGGAAACTTTATCTTTTTCGAGTCGAGTAATATTGAAGTGGAGTCTAGTAATCGAGTACTTGATTAAGGGGAAACTTTATCTTATTCGAGTCGAGTAATATTGAAGTGGAGTCTAGTAATCGAGTTCTTGATTAAGGGGAAACTTTATCTTATTCGAGTCGAGTAATATTGAAGTGGAGTCTAGTAATCGAGTACTTGATTAAGGGGAAACTTTATATTATTCGAGTCGAGTAATATTGAAGTGGAGTCTAGTAATCGAGTACTTGATTAAGGGGAAACTTTATCTTATTCGAGTCGAGTAATATTGAAGTGGAGTCTAGTAATCGAGTACTTGATTAAGGGGAAACTTTATCTTATTCGAGTCGAGTAATATTGAAGTGGAGTCTAGTAATCGAGTACTTGATTAAGGGGAAACTTTCTCTTATTAGAGTCGAGTAATATTGAAGTGGAGTCTAGTAATCGAGTACTTGATTAAGGGGAAACTTTATCTTATTCGAGTCGAGTAATATTGAAGTGGAGTCTAGTAATCGAGTACTCTATTAAGGGGAAACTTTATCTTATTCGAGTCGAGTAATATTGAAGTGGAGTCTAGTAATCGAGTACTTGATTAAGGGGAAACTTTATCTTATTCGAGTCGAGTAATATTGAAGTGGAGTCTAGTAATCGAGTACTTGATTAAGGGGAAACTTTCTCTTATTAGAGTCGAGTAACTTAAAAAAAACCTCGAGTAATATTTTTAACGAGTCGGGTCATCGAGTACTTGATTAGGAGCTGATTTCATTCAAGTTATTATGCAATGAAATATAACAGGAGTATAAAGTAACTTTCAATGCTGAAAAATATTCCTTTAATTTAAATGAACCACAGTTTACACATCTTTGTAGGTACAGTTTATTGCCCTCCAAAAAGTTTTAAAAACCTCTCTTTGAACTTTGAAGCAACGAGGATAGAAAAAACCAATACTCGATTAGTTTAAAGAGCAGCTTATTCGAGTAAACGGGTACCCGATTATGCAATTTTATTTGGTTCTCGGTAATTGACGAGTATTCTCCAATTACTTATTCACTGTCGAGTTCGAAAACTCGCAGAGCCCTCATATTCTTTCCAGATTTAAAAATAACTTTATGATTTCGAAAATATACAAGTATAAAGAATTTTGTTAACCGCATCTGACTAAATTGTTTTCAATTCTATTCAATCGAGGCTAAGCAAAATATAAGTTACGTATAACTTGGGGAGAATGCGTATGACCGCAACATGCCTTATTATTTACAATTCGTTAATGTTTTTTGGGAATCATTTTCGTTGCTGTATTTTAAACAGTAAAATTATGTAAGATATTTGGCAATCTTACTACCTAAAACTGACGTCTTCCTCGTGCCAAGGATACATTTGACCATGATGCTTAGGATAAATAACAACATTCGTGGTCTGCCAAACTTTACCAAGGGATTGGCAGAATAAATTTATCGGAATTAAATAAACTGAAACTATATTGTATGACGTATATTAAAATTGACTAAGAATGTATTTAGGAAACTGAGAACAAATGAGACAACTCGTTTACAGAAACCAAAGGTACTGCCTAGTAAAATGGAGTGTGCTACTGCCATTGCGTAAAAAATGACGTTCATTTTCAATCTATCTTTGTCTCGCGGTTTCTTCCTAACTGCATGGAAAAAAGTTTTAGTTTCTCCTAAATTAAAGGGTGATCCCGCCAATTTCACTTTACTGTCCAGTCATTTTAACCTTATCTACCTGAATGTAAAAACGGCTTTAATAATAATCAGCTACACTAATACCAAAGGCACCATCTTAAGCCTAAGTCATCAAGCGTCATGCAAGACATGCCACATGAGCCAACAGCTCCCTGCATACAAAAAGAGGGTCGGTAGAGACGAACTTACTGACCTTCGTTACTTATGCTGACACAAATGTAGTCTTCGGCAGTCGATTAATTTTTATCCATGAATAAAATAAGCTCGGCTATATTTCAATAATATTTATTTAAATAACCAATAGTTGAATAAACATTGTTAAATGTTTAAATGATCGAAAGTGAATAAGCCTATTATTTAAATAAAACCAACAATTATTTAAATAAATACCACTTTTATTCAAATAAATGCTTGGTTGAGTAAAAAACATAATTAAATAAGTTAAAATGATTCTTTTTACCAACGTTTTTTAAATAAATCGGAAAATTTGTGGATAATGAGTAAACAATTTCGAACACTACTCAAATGTCACAGCTCATTGTCGCACCCTTTCCTACATCAGAGCTGGAGCATTATGGTCTCTCAAGCTATATCTATATTGCGCTGGTAAATTATTCGTATTATTGAACGTATTTTACAAATTAATTAGTGGCGTACGTTTATCGAGCCCTTGCTTTTCAACGTGAACAATCACAAAATTCCTCCTGGTATCAAGTCCTCGAGAATTTCTCAAATTCGATAACAATATTCGACTGTCAACTGTTACAAAAAGACCTAGATCAATTTATATTGTGGTGCTGTAAGACTACTATTTCCATCAATACTGCAATCTCATTGGTTCTTAAGAATTACGTTTTTCGACGCGATTAACGCTGCTGCGAGGACGCAAAAAATAAGACCGCCTCCTTCCCCCCCCCCCTTAGCGTGACGGGGTTAGGGCCTCAACGCGTCCGTCGATAGTCTCTACATATTCATTCTCCCTGAGTATAAATAAATACATTCTTGATATTATATATCATATATTATATATTATTTATTATATACTATATATTATATATTATATATTATATATTATATATTATATATTATATATTATATATTATATATTATATATTATATATTATATATTATATATTATATATTATATATTATATATTATATATTATATATTATATATTATATATTATATATTATATATTATATATTATATATTATATATTATATATTCCCTTTAAATCGTACAATAATCGTGAATTATATCCATAAATAATCAGTTCATCGAATTTTTATGATTAATTGAAATTTCGGGGGTTAATTTATCCGTTTCCCCCAGCTCTAGGCTATTATCCCACCAGTTTATTAGCTTTTGCGACAGTTTCATTAATGGTGCACTGTATAGTAATACTGTTGAAATAGACACCATGGTCCTGTATAATCTTTACACGAATTTTGGAAATGCCATCTATACTGTAACTAAATATTCCTTTATATTACATAAAAAATATTATATATTATATATTATATATTATATATTATATATGTGTTAATTAAATTGCGAACGGCCCCCAAATATTAAAAATTACCACCAAAAAGTCAATTTAAAAACACCGCATACTTGTGTGTATAATATTCATTAAATTAAGAAAAGACGCATTTGCTAAATCATCAATATTTCCCCACACTACCCGCGGCAATGTCAAGTTAAGGTAATTATTTTTCCAAATTGAGTAGTTCCCCCAACCCCCCTAATTTCATTTTTACTTTTATTAATTTCCCCGGCAGGTAAATGTCCTTTCACTCTGCTCAATCTCTTTTAACAAGAGCTTCAATTACTACAACCGAAGGAATCCTATCCTTAAGGTTTCAATATTGCCACCAAGCGAAATTTGTAAGAACTAAATATTGGGCGAAAAAGTTGAGAGCAGTTATCCAATTAGTGCTAACAACCTAGTCTTGGATAACAGTTGCGTCATGTGAACCGAGAAAATTATCAGATCATCTACATTTTTATACATTATTAGATCAATTGACCAAATTGTTTATATCCGGAACTAATCTGAATCATTGTAAGCCTACAGACGGAAGATAAGCAGATTTCAGATGATTCAGAGATATATATTTTAGAGAACCCTAGATTAAATTGTCAAATTTTGTTTTTTAAATGCATAAAGTTGGTAAATGAAATAAGTAATATAAAAAAACCTTTAATTGCGAATTTTTTTATTACAAAGTAGAGCTACACCTTTTGGGAGCTTTAAAATTCGAATCCAATTTCAAATCGTGATTATCAATAACGGTCAAAGTAGCACGCGATTTTAAAACCGTAAATTTAACGTCGCGAATTTTAAGTCATTCTATTTCTTTCAAACATATTAAAGTGCTTATTATTATTACCATAGAAATAATAATCTATATAAAATAAACATGTATTTTAAATATTAAGTATAGATATATACAAATTAATTATTATTTGACTGCGTCATATTTCCTTACCAATAACATTAATACTCAATAAAAACTTATAATAATAATAATTCTGATTAATGCACGACAATTTTCAACGTGCCCAATAAATGGAACCCAACGGCTTGCAGAGGCGGATACAGAAAAAACTCAAGGGGGGGGGGGTTGGTGCTAAAAGACATCTTGAGCTATGGGTGAAATAACAAATCATCAAGTCATATGCAAAGCTTAAGCGTCAAGGGAGGGAAGCGCCCCCATATGTATCCGCCACTGCGTGTTTGAAATAAAGATAGCAACAGCGAGGTCACGATATAGCCTATCGATAAATGTATCATATTTCTTTCTTAACGGTATGACGGACAGGAAATGGCCTTTTGCTGGGTCACCGAGCACCCAAGTTGATACAGCGACACCTATCGAGTTTTTGTTTCTTCTTTATACCTTCTATACAAATACAGGGTTTTGTAAGCATCATGAGGGTGCAAACCCCATTTCGGTTACTAAATATACGCGAATAAGAAGAAATCAAGTTAAATTTTATTCAATCTTTAATATTGAAATATATTCATCGTGTAGTCGTATTCGAATGATTAGCGCTTCGTAGCCAGTCATCTACTTGTCTACGCACCACGTAAAGCTGTTGCCGTACCAACAATCGGAGTTGATGGCTCAGCATTTGATGTGTTACCAGTGGCACCAGGTGACGCAGTTAATCCGAGCTCTAGCGTTGAATTTTCACTTTCTGTCAAAATGTCTTTGAAACCATTGTGATCAGTACAGTATTGTTGGTTTCTGACCTCAACATAAAACTATTGTGAAATGTTAATCAATTTCAAATGTATGAAAAATTGAGCCAATTCATATGAATTATTTTTTGTTGTTGTTTTAGCTCCTTTTTGATAATTCGATAAAAGAGATCAAAGTTTTTAATATCGTTTTTTTAATTTCTTTGTTTTTGTGACATATTCTTATACAACAAACACAAGGAGAACGCAGCTAGCCTTTATACTAGGGCAGTGTTGTGTACAAATTTCATTGGACGAGGCTTTACGCTGAGCGTATTACGGGCGGGGGGAAGACAATTTCCGAATTTTCCCATTCCGACGGCAACAGGCGCTAAAGCGTCTAACTAATGAAAAATGTACACAAGAAAATGCACGACTTTTGACGGGTTGTGTTCTCTTTGTGTTGGGTGCTGTGTTTGTTGTTCCTAGCGGGCACTATTGTCTGAAATGAGCACTGAAAGACCAAGACCGAATTAAGTGAAATTTTTATGCACCTTTACGTATGTACGTCCGATAAAAAATTTTTGAATATCATTTTTCTAACTTTAATTTTTTTCTTTTTTGCTGATAATATTTGGCTTACCTATTGAATTGTTGAGACCCGTGGTAAATACATCGATACCTAAAGAGTTGTAATGAACATTTTCAACGTTACTTGGAAATCACCAATGAATTTAAGTGTTATAATATTAAGATTTTTTTCAATGTGAATAGATGTTCAGAAATATTAATTTACCAAAATTCTGAAAACCAGGACCGCCAACAGCTATCACAATTGCTACCGAAATCGATAATGTAGCTACTATTATCAACACATTTAGAAATGCTGGAGCACCGAAGATGATGCAAGTCAAGTTTGTATTAAAAATCAACAGCAAGTCACTGTCATTTATATGATTTATCCAACAATAAAAATACCACGCTTTTAATTTACCAAATATATAATTTGGTTTAGAACGATAATATAATAGAGTCGTTAATAAAAGTGTTTGTTGGGCAATACACCTAGTTTGACGCAGTATCCAGAACAAACAATCGTAAATCAAAGAAACCACGGATCATTTTTCACTTATCGAACCTAATCAGGAAGTAAAACCATATGTCACACAAACACGCGTGAGTTTACCTCTGTGATAACTTTTCCATAGAAAATAAATTTCAATGGCACCTGTACCTGGTTTCACACGACACGACGAAATTTATGGCTTTAAAGGGAGTAGAACCCTCCTTGTTTGTTAGGGCGCGGGATAGAACCCTCCTTGTTTGTTAGGGCGCGGCATAGCTTCTCTCTTTTCTAGCTCATGGCGCTAGTCTAGAACGATAGTAGAAACACCCAATTCTTCTATTAGAGGAAGCGTGCCCGCCCTTAAGAGGTTTTCTCGCTTGTAAACCTTTATTGCTTCATATTTACTGTTTATTTTTTAAATGCACCCTTAATTAACATATAAACAACAATTTCAGAGCTATAAATTAACTATTTTCATTATAGTTTGGATATTTATTCAAATATAATTTCTTAGTAATGAGGTAAAACCATTAAAGTTAAGAATTGCTTTGCTGTCCAGAACCGAATCTTCAATATTTTTACGGTGAAACCAATTAAGTGGTATGTACATTGTTGGGATAAAACAAACATTCGAATAATGATAATCCAATGATTTTACCCTGTATGTTACGTCTTTAGTGGATTTTATGACGGGAAACCCCATTTTCAAACAATATATATTTTGCATAAACTGTGTTTTGAAGTGGTTTATTAAGAAACAACTGTAATTCCAAAATCCGGTTATACTAATACAAAAAAGTCTTCAGTAATTTTCTTCAAATGACAGCCGAGGGGACAAATTAACTTTTAGCGAACTTGAGTTTTAAAATTTCTTAAAATTTGTTATGGTTTAGATTTTTTAACCCTTTTCTTAATGGACTAATCTACTTATTCGATAATTTTATCATAATTAGCACTCAAAACGAAATGTGTTGTTGAATGAACTATTTGAACAACGAAAAGACCGTTTAAATTTCGATATTACAAACTGAACACTTCCCTAATAATGTTCGGTCGCTAATGTTAACTTTCCATCTGGAAGTTTGGCCAAAAACCAACCAAAATCGATATTTTAAGAATCAACGCACCTCGATAATCTATCGTAAACTATTATTGGAGAAACACCAGCCAAAAATTAAAGTGGCGAGCAGGCGCGGGTCCTTTAATAGCTTAGCTTAGTTCTACTTAAAAAAAGTAAATTTGTGTCCGGAGGAAAAAGAATGGTTTTCAATAACGAGCTGAAATGAAGAGGAATCTCATTAAGTCTACAAGCTCGAATTATAGACGGTCGATCTATACCGCGGGCCAGGACGCGGCTATTGTGTCCGCTGGGCCCCCTTCATTTCGAAACTCTTATTTATGCCTGTTCGCCTTTTGGAGAGCGCTCGAAAGAACCAGCGAACTAATTAATATTCCGAGGCGGACGGCCCCGGCGAGGTTTCCCTCCAAACTTGGAATCCATTGTCTTTGAGGTTGCTCTTCATTCTAAGGAACTCATGAATACATAGGGAGTATTCGTTTCTCGATCAGCGCGCCAGCTGAAGAGAAAAAGACGCTTGCCGCAGTGGCGCGGGGATTAAGCCGATTAATTCATCGCCGAAACTTTCGCCCCTTCAAGAGCTGAAAAAGCAATGTTGGGAATTATTCGCTACAAGAAGACCCATTAAAAGATTATTTCCACGGATTTAATCCCTTCATTCGCGCACCGCGACACGAGGAAAGCGCGACCAGGACGCAAAAACAACTTTTGTTATTATTACCTAATTATCGTTACCTTATCACGTATCGTCCGGCGTTGCAAACCTTCTCGCGTTTCGAACCACAGGTGTGCCATATCTACCGGCTAAAGTTTTGTTGAAAGAGAGCTGAGTCGCTGGAGTGAGCCGTCTTTAATAAGGAATTGCTAATAGGCGAAACTATAAAGTCCAGGGGGCTGAAAAGATGGTAGTCACGTGATTTTGTGGAGAACTGCAGCGCCATCTATCCTAAGAAATACGAACTATTATTCATTTTATTTTGCTAATAATGGTTTAAATTTGGATCGATTCATCTAAATTATATAATTATTATTATTATTTAAATTATTTTTTTAATAGAAGGGTGTAAGTAAATTAGCTGTCTGCAGTATCTGGAAGGAATATTTATTTTCTTTACCGTCGCACGGCCAACTATGAACACGAGTTAACGAATCGAGGTTGGCTGTGATATGGTAGTCACGTGATTTTGTTTTCCCATTTTAACAAGTTGGTTAAGACCAAATTTACTTTATAGTTTCGCCTATTTCCTACAGCAAGATTTAAATGAGAAAATGAAGCAACGTAAGTCTTCGTTTTTATGACTCCCTGATGATATTTTTCGCCTACACGGAGAGAGCGAATCAGCATTTGTAGCGACTTTCAAGGATAATATTACGCTAGGAAAGGTTCAAGGGTGTGATTTGTCCAGCGGGTATCAAAAAGCCAGCAGGGTATCGCCCACTTGATAACATTATTGTTTTTAATAAAGTAGATTTTGTTAAAACAACAACAATTGTCCCTTTTGTTAAATTCGTTATGGACAAAATGAAAAAAGGTACTTTAATTTGTTAACTGGATAAATCAGTCGTGCGATTTTAATTACCTTAAAGCTAGTGTCGGCTCTAGGTGGAGTAGCTCTTTTTTCAACAGATGTCGCTAGCGTTGAAATCAAAACAAGATGCTGAAGCTACATTTTCACCCAAACGGCGGGACAAGTATGCTTCGCGTTGATTGGCTCATTTGTAAATTTGTCGATAACTTCAATTATAGTAATTGTTTACAATATATTTTATTTGTGATATATAATTTAGGTTAAAGTTCACTAAGTAGAGTAAAAGTGGTCTAAATATGATGATCTATAATGGCTCGCTGACGACGTTATTGTTTCGCTATTTTGAATTTTAGCTTCCGTTCCCATTAATAGATGTCTCCACGCTCTCCACGAAAGACATTTTTTTCGAAGATTCGGATAGATTCATGGCCATCTCTAATAACAGGGGCCTTTTTATAATACAGGTGGCAATGATAGAGCCGACAGTTGCTTTAAATAATTTAATTTATTTTTTAAAGGAATAATTATATTTTTCGCGGAGATAAAATGACTTCAAAAAGTTCGTTCTTTTGAATTAAAAAAATGTGACTTATCTGCAATATTACCATTTCGATGCAGTTTACAATTGATGTGATTTCTCTTGCATTCAGGTACTTAGAATATGCTACTATAGCATTAGCGACTGGTTCCATCCTCGAATTCTTCGTTGCGTAAATTCCTCTCATTTTTAATTGTAAAACGTAAACATAGATGGTGATAGTCTGTGTGAAAGAATGTCATTAGAATCTAAAAGTAGATGAACTTTCGCTACAAAGGTATGCGTGCATAGGATTTAGAATCTCTGTAGTCTAATATTCTTCAAGTTAGAACACGGTTCAATAAAAGATATTCATTGGCCTAGGGTTAGAATCGTCACCAAAGGAATTAATTAATGTTTTAAAAACCTAATTTACGAGCTAAGATCATAAGTACATTTGTAAATGATAATGTCTGCAATTTCTACAGAAAAAAAACACTGCTATAACGCTTTTTATTTTATATTTAAATTGGTATTTTATATTTTGTATAGACTTATGATGGTCTTTATAATTAAGAACCTTGAAATTTGATTGATTTTGCCCTTTGGAATTTTGCTACATGTCTGATCCTTGATGTAAGATATCCAAATCGTGGAAATATTAGAAACTCGTGGTAGTGATATCAAAATCGGAATAGGGAGCGCTCAGACATAGTCCATTTGGTTCTCGTGGTAGCGATATCAATATCGGAATAAGGAGCGCTCAGACATAGTCCATTTGGTTCTCGTGGTAGCGATATCAATATTGGAATAGGGAGTGCTCAGAAATGGGCTATTTGGTACTCGTGGTAGCGATATCAATATCGGAATAAGGAGCGCTCAGACATAGTCCATTTGGTTCTCGTGGTAGCGATATCCATATTGGAATAGGGAGTGCTCAGAAATGGGCTATTTGGTACTCGTGGTAGCGATATCAATATCGGAATAAGGAGGGCTCAGACATAGTCCATTTGGTACTCGTGGTAGCGATATCAATATTGGAATAGGGAGCGCTCAGACATAGTCCATTTGGTTCTCGTGGTAGCGATATCAATATTCGAATAGGGAGTGCTCAGAAATAAGCTATTTGGTACTCGTGGTAGCGATATCAATATCGGAATAGGGAGCGCTCAGACATAGTCCATTTGGTTCTCGTGGTAGCGATATCAATATTGGAATAGGGAGTGCTCAGAAATGGGCTATTTGGTACTCGTGGTAGCGATATCAATATCGGAATAAGGAGCGCTCAGACATAGTCCATTTGGTACTCGTGGTAGCGATATCAATATTGGAATAGGGATTGCTCAGAAATGGGCTATTTGGTACTCGTGGTATTGATATCAATATCGGAATAAGGAGCGCTCAGACATAGTTCATTTGGTACTCGTGGTAGCGATATCAATATTCGAATAGGGAGTGCTCAGACATGGGCCATTTGGTTCTCGTGGTAGCGATATCAATATTGGAATAGGGAGTGCTCAGACATGGGCCATTTGGTACTCGTGGTAGCGATATCAATATCGGAATAGGGAGCGCTCAGACATGGGCCATTTGGCTCTCGTGGTAGCGATATCAATATTGGAATAGGGAGTGCTCAGACATGGGCCATTTGGTACTCGTGGCAGCGATATCAATATCGGAATAAGGAGCGCTCAGTCATAGTCCATTTGGTACTCGTTGTAGCGATATCAATATTCGAATAGGGAGTGCTCAGACATGGGCTATTTGGTACTCATGGTAGCGATATCAATATCGGAATAGGGAGCGCTCAGACATAGTCCATTTGGTACTCGTTTTAGCGATATCAATATTGGAATAGGGAGCGCTCAGACATAGTCCATTTGGTGCTCGTGGTAGCGATATCAATATTGGAATAGGGAGTGCTCAGAAATGGGCTATTTGGTACTCGTGGTAGCGATATCAATATCGGAATAGGGAGCGCTCAGACATAGTCCATTTGGTTCTCGTGGTAGGGATATCAATATTGGAATAGGGAGTGCTCAGAAATGGGCTATTGGGTACTCGTGGTAGCGATATCAATATCGGAATAAGGAGCGCTCAGACATAGTTCATTTGGTACTCGTGGTAGCGATATCAATATTGGAATAGGGAGTGCTCAGAAATGGGCTATTTGGTACTCGTGGTAGCGATATCAATATCGGAATAAGGAGCGCTCAGACATAGTCTATTTGGTTCTCGTGGTAGCGATATCAATATTGGAATAGGGAGCGCTCAGACATAGTCCATTTGGTTCTTGTGGTAGCGATATCAATATTGGAATAGGGAGTGCTAGGAAATGGGCAATTTGGTACTCGTGGTAGCGATATCAATATCGGAATAGGGAGCGCTCAGACATGGGCCATTTGGTTCTCGTGGTAGCGATATCAATATTGGAATAGGGAGTGCTCAGAATTGGGCTATTTATTACTCGTGGTAGCGATATCAATATCGGAATAAGGAGCGCTCAGACATAGTCCATTTGGTTCTCGTGGTAGCGATATCCATATTGGAATAGGGAGTGATCAGACATGGGCTATTTGGTACTCGTGGTAGCGATATCAATATCGGAATAGGGAGCGCTCAGACATAGTCCATTTGGTTCTCGTGGTAGCGATATCAATATTGGAATAGGGAGTGCTCAGAAATGGGCTATTTGGTACTCGTGGTAGCTAAATAAATATCGGAATAAGGAGCGCTCAGACATAGTCCATTTGGTACTCGTGGTAGCGATATCAATATTCGAATAGGGAGTGCTCAGACATGAGCCATTTGGTACTCGTGGTATTGATATCAATATCAAAATAACGAGCGCTCAGACATAGTCCATTTGGTACTCGTGGTAGCGATATCAATATTCGAATAGGGAGTGCTCAGACATGGGCCATTTGGTTCTCGTGGTAGCGATATCAATATTCGAATAGGTAGTGCTCAGACATGGGCCATTTGGTACTCGTGGTAGCGATATCAATATCGGAAAAGGAGCGCTCAGACAAAGTCCATTTGGAACTCGTGGTAGCGATATCAATATTCGAATAGGGAGTGCTCAGACATGGGCCATTTGGTTCTCGTGGTAGCGATATCAATATTGGAATAGGGAGTGCTCAGAAATGGGCTATTTGGTACTCGTGGTAGCGATATCAATATCGGAATAAGGAGCGCTCAGACATAGTCTATTTGGTTCTCGTGGTTTCGATATCAATATTGGAATAGGGAGTGCTCGGACATGGGCCATTTGGTACTCGTGGTAGCGATATCAATATCGGAATAAGGAGCGCTCAGACATAGTCCATTTGGTACTCGTGGTAGCGATATCAATATTCGAATAGGGAGTGCTCAGACATGGGCTATTTGGTACTCATGGTAGCGATATCAATATCGGAATAGGGAGCGCTCAGACATAGTCCATTTGGTACTCGTGGTAGCGATATCAATATTGGAATAGGGAGTGCTCAGAAATGGGCTATTTGTTACTCGTGGTAGCGATATCAATATCGGAATAAGGAGCGCTCAGACATAGTCCATTTGGTACTCGTGGTAGCGATATCAATATTGGAATAGGGAGTTCTCAGACATGGGCTATTTGGTACTCGTGGTAGCGATATCAATATCGGAATAGGGAGCGCTCAGACATGGGCCATATGGTTCTCGTGGTAGCGATATCAATATTGGAATAGGGAGTGCTCAGACATGGGCCATTTGGTACTCGTATTAGCGATATCAATATCGGAATAAGGAACGCTCAGACATAGTCCATTTGGTACTCGTTGTAGCGATATCAATATTCGAATAGGGAGTGCTCAGACATGGGCTATTTGGTACTCGTGGTAGCGATATCAATATCGGAATAGGGAGCGCTCAGACATAGTCCATTTGGTTCTCGTGGTAGCGATATCAATATTGGAATAGGGAGTGCTCAGAAATGGGCTATTTGGTACTCGTGGTAGCTAAATAAATATCGGAATAAGGAGCGCTCAGACATAGTCCATTTGGTACTCGTGGTAGCGATATCAATATTCGAATAGGGAGTGCTCAGACATGGGCTATTTGGTACTCATGGTAGCGATATCAATATCGGAATAGGGAGCGCTCAGACATAGTCCATTTGGTTCTCGTGGTAGGGATATCAATATTGGAATAGGGAGTGCTCAGAAATGGGCTATTGGGTACTCGTGGTAGCGATATCAATATCGGAATAAGGAGCGCTCAGACATAGTTCATTTGGTACTCGTGGTAGCGATATCAATATTGGAATAGGGAGTGCTCAGAAATGGGCTATTTGGTACTCGTGGTAGCGATATCAATATCGGAATAAGGAGCGCTCAGACATAGTCTATTTGGTTCTCGTGGTAGCGATATCAATATTGGAATAGGGAGCGCTCAGACATAGTCCATTTGGTTCTTGTGGTAGCGATATCAATATTGGAATAGGGAGTGCTAGGAAATGGGCAATTTGGTACTCGTGGTAGCGATATCAATATCGGAATAGGGAGCGCTCAGACATGGGCCATTTGGTTCTCGTGGTAGCGATATCAATATTGGAATAGGGAGTGCTCAGAATTGGGCTATTTATTACTCGTGGTAGCGATATCAATATCGGAATAAGGAGCGCTCAGACATAGTCCATTTGGTTCTCGTGGTAGCGATATCCATATTGGAATAGGGAGTGATCAGACATGGGCTATTTGGTACTCGTGGTAGCGATATCAATATCGGAATAGGGAGCGCTCAGACATAGTCCATTTGGTTCTCGTGGTAGCGATATCAATATTGGAATAGGGAGTGCTCAGAAATGGGCTATTTGGTACTCGTGGTAGCTAAATAAATATCGGAATAAGGAGCGCTCAGACATAGTCCATTTGGTACTCGTGGTAGCGATATCAATATTCGAATAGGGAGTGCTCAGACATGAGCCATTTGGTACTCGTGGTATTGATATCAATATCAAAATAACGAGCGCTCAGACATAGTCCATTTGGTACTCGTGGTAGCGATATCAATATTCGAATAGGGAGTGCTCAGACATGGGCCATTTGGTTCTCGTGGTAGCGATATCAATATCGGAAAAGGAGCGCTCAGACAAAGTCCATTTGGAACTCGTGGTAGCGATATCAATATTCGAATAGGGAGTGCTCAGACATGGGCCATTTGGTTCTCGTGGTAGCGATATCAATATTGGAATAGGGAGTGCTCAGAAATGGGCTATTTGGTACTCGTGGTAGCGATATCAATATCGGAATAAGGAGCGCTCAGACATAGTCTATTTGGTTCTCGTGGTAGCGATATCAATATTGGAATAGGGAGTGCTCGGACATGGGCCATTTGGTACTCGTGGTAGCGATATCAATATCGGAATAAGGAGCGCTCAGACATAGTCCATTTGGTACTCGTGGTAGCGATATCAATATTCGAATAGGGAGTGCTCAGACATGGGCTATTTGGTACTCATGGTAGCGATATCAATATCGGAATAGGGAGCGCTCAGACATAGTCCATTTGGTACTCGTGGTAGCGATATCAATATTGGAATAGGGAGTGCTCAGAAATGGGCTATTTGTTACTCGTGGTAGCGATATCAATATCGGAATAAGGAGCGCTCAGACATAGTCCATTTGGTACTCGTGGTAGCGATATCAATATTGGAATAGGGAGTTCTCAGACATGGGCTATTTGGTACTCGTGGTAGCGATATCAATATCGGAATAGGGAGCGCTCAGACATGGGCCATATGGTTCTCGTGGTAGCGATATCAATATTGGAATAGGGAGTGCTCAGACATGGGCCATTTGGTACTCGTATTAGCGATATCAATATCGGAATAAGGAACGCTCAGACATAGTCCATTTGGTACTCGTTGTAGCGATATCAATATTCGAATAGGGAGTGCTCAGACATGGGCTATTTGGTACTCATGGTAGCGATATCAATATCGGAATAGGGAGCGCTCAGACATAGTCCATTTGGTTCTCGTGGTAGCGATATCAATATTGGAATAGGGAGTGCTCAGAAATGGGCTATTTGGTACTCGTGGTAGCTAAATAAATATCGGAATAAGGAGCGCTCAGACATAGTCCATTTGGTACTCGTGGTAGCGATATCAATATTCGAATAGGGAGTGCTCAGACATGAGCCATTTGGTACTCGTGGTATTGATATCAATATCAAAATAACGAGCGCTCAGACATAGTCCATTTGGTACTCGTGGTAGCGATATCAATATTCGAATAGGGAGTGCTCAGACATGGGCCATTTGGTTCTCGTGGTAGCGATATCAATATTCGAATAGGTAGTGCTCAGACATGGGCCATTTGGTACTCGTGGTAGCGATATCAATATCGGAAAAGGAGCGCTCAGACAAAGTCCATTTGGAACTCGTGGTAGCGATATCAATATTCGAATAGGGAGTGCTCAGACATGGGCCATTTGGTTCTCGTGGTAGCGATATCAATATTGGAATAGGGAGTGCTCAGAAATGGGCTATTTGGTACTCGTGGTAGCGATATCAATATCGGAATAAGGAGCGCTCAGACATAGTCTATTTGGTTCTCGTGGTAGCGATATCAATATTGGAATAGGGAGTGCTCGGACATGGGCCATTTGGTACTCGTGGTAGCGATATCAATATCGGAATAAGGAGCGCTCAGACATAGTCCATTTGGTACTCGTGGTAGCGATATCAATATTCGAATAGGGAGTGCTCAGACATGGGCTATTTGGTACTCATGGTAGCGATATCAATATCGGAATAGGGAGCGCTCAGACATAGTCCATTTGGTACTCGTGGTAGCGATATCAATATTGGAATAGGGAGTGCTCAGAAATGGGCTATTTGTTACTCGTGGTAGCGATATCAATATCGGAATAAGGAGCGCTCAGACATAGTCCATTTGGTACTCGTGGTAGCAATATCAATATTGGAATAGGGAGTTCTCAGACATGGGCTATTTGGTACTCGTGGTAGCGATATCAATATCGGAATAGGGAGCGCTCAGACATGGGCCATATGGTTCTCGTGGTAGCGATATCAATATTGGAATAGGGAGTGCTCAGACATGGGCCATTTGGTACTCGTGGTAGCGATATCAATATCGGAATAAGGAACGCTCAGACATAGTCCATTTGGTACTCGTTGTAGCGATATCAATATTCGAATAGGGAGTGCTCAGACATGGGCTATTTGGTACTCATGGTAGCGATATCAATATCGGAATAGGGAGCGCTCAGACATAGTCCATTTGGTGCTCGTGGTAGCGATATCAATATTGGAATAGGGAGCGCCCAGACATAGTCCATTTGGTTCTCGTGGTAGCGATATGAATATTGGAATAGGGAGTGCTCAGAAATGGGCTATTTGGTACTCGTGGTAGCGATATCAATATCGGAATAGAGAGCGCTCAGACATAGTCCATTTGGTACTCGTGGTAGCGATATCAATATTCGAATAGGGAGTGCTCAGACATGGGCCATTTGGTACTCGTGGTATTGATATCAATATCGGAATAAGGAGCGCTCAGACATAGTTCATTTGGTACTCGTGGTAGCGATATCAATATTCGAATAGGGAGTGCTCAGACATGGGCCATTTGGTTCTCGTGGTAGCGATATCAATATTCGAATAGGTAGTGCTCAGACATGGGCCATTTGGTACTCGTGGTAGCGATATCAATATCGGAAAAGGGAGCGCTCAGACATAGTCCATTTGGTACTCGTGGTTGCGATATCGATATTCGAATAGGGAGTGCTCAGACATGGGCCATTTGGTTCTCGTGGTAGCGATATCAATATTGGAATAGGGAGTGCTCAGAAATGGGCTATTTGGTACTCGTGGTAGCGATATCAATATCGGAATAGAGAGCGCTCAGACATAGTCCATTTGGTTCTCGTGGTAGCGATATCAATATTGGAATAGGGAGTGCTCAGAAATGGGCTATTTGGTACTCGTGGTAGCGATATCAATATCGGAATAAGGAGCGCTCAGACATAGTCCATTTGGTACTCGTGGTAGCGATATCAATATTGGAATAGGGAGTGCTCAGAAATGGGCTATTTGGTACTCGTGGTAGCGATATCAATATCGGAATAAGGAGCCATTTGGTTCTCGTGGTAGCGATATCAATATTGGAATAGGGAGTGCTAGGAAATGGGCTATTTGGTACTCGTGGTAGCGATATCAATATCGGAATAGGGAGCGCTCAGACATAGTCCATTTGGTTCTCATGGTATTGATATCAATATCGGAATAAGGAGCGCTCAGACATAGTCCATTTGGTACTCGTGGTAGCGATATCAATATTCGAATAGGGAGTGCTCAGACATGGGCCATTTGGTTCTCGTGGTAGCGATATCAATATTCGAATAGGTAGTGCTCAGACATGGGCCATTTGGTACTCGTGGTAGCGATATCAATATCGGAATAGGGAGCGCTCAGACATAGTCTATTTGGTTCTCGTGGTAGCGATATCAATATTGGAATAGGGAGTGCTCAGACATGGGCCATTTGGTACTCGTAGTAGCGATATCAATATCGGAATAGGGAGCGCTCAGACATAGTCCATTTGGTTCTCGTGGTAGCGATATCAATATTCGAATAGGGAGTGCTCAGACATGGGCCATTTGGTACTCGTGGTATTGATATCAATATCGGAATAAGGAGCGCTCAGACATAGTTCATTTGGTACTCGTGGTAGCGATATCAATATTCGAATAGGGAGTGCTCAGACATGGGCCATTTGGTTCTCGTGGTAGCGATATCAATATTCGAATAGGTAGTGCTCAGACATGGGCCATTTGGTACTCGCGGTAGCGATATCAATATCGGAAAAGGGAGCGCTCAGACATAGTCCATTTGGTACTCGTGGTTGCGATATCAATATTCGAATAGGGAGTGCTCAGACATGGGCCATTTGGTTCTCGTGGTAGCGATATCAATATTGGAATAGGGAGTGCTCAGAAATGGGCTATTTGGTACTCGTGGTAGCGATATCAATATCGGAATAGAGAGCGCTCAGACATAGTCCATTTGGTTCTCGTGGTAGCGATATCAATATTGGAATAGGGAGTGCTCAGAAATGGGCTATTTGGTACTCGTGGTAGCGATATCAATATCGGAATAAGGAGCGCTCAGACATAGTCCATTTGGTACTCGTGGTAGCGATATCAATATTGGAATAGGGAGTGCTCAGAAATGGGCTATTTGGTACTCGTGGTAGCGATATCAATATCGGAATAAGGAGCCATTTGGTTCTCGTGGTAGCGATATCAATATTGGAATAGGGAGTGCTAGGAAATGGGCTTTTTGGTACTCGTGGTAGCGATATCAATATCGGAATAGGGAGCGCTCAGACATAGTCCATTTGGTTCTCATGGTATTGATATCAATATCGGAATAAGGAGCGCTCAGACATAGTCCATTTGGTACTCGTGGTAGCGATATCAATATTCGAATAGGGAGTGCTCAGACATGGGCCATTTGGTTCTCGTGGTAGCGATATCAATATTCGAATAGGTAGTGCTCAGACATGGGCCATTTGGTACTCGTGGTAGCGATATCAATATCGGAATAGGGAGCGCTCAGACATAGTCTATTTGGTTCTCGTGGTAGCGATATCAATATTGGAATAGGGAGTGCTCAGACATGGGCCATTTGGTACTCGTGGTAGCGATATCAATATCGGAATAGGGAGCGCTCAGACATAGTCCATTTGGTTCTCGTGGTAGGGATATCAATATTGGAATAGGGAGTGCTCAGAAATGGGTTATTGGGTACTCGTGGTAGCGATATCAATATCGGAATAAGGAGCGCTCAGACATAGTTCATTTGGTACTCGTGGTAGCGATATCAATATTGGAATAGGGAGTGCTCAGAAATGGGCTATTTGGTACTCGTGGTAGCGATATCAATATCGGAATAAGGAGCGCTCAGACATAGTCTATTTGGTTCTCGTGGTAGCGATATCAATATTGGAATAGGGAGCGCTCAGACATAGTCCATTTGGTTCTCGTGTTAGCGATATCAATATTGGAATAGGGAGTGCTAGGAAATGGGCAATTTGGTACTCGTGGTAGCGATATCAATATCGGATTAGGGAGCGCTCAGACATAGTCCATTTGGTTCTCGTGGTAGCGATATCAATATTGGAATAGGGAGTGCTCAGAAATGGGCTATTTGGTACTCGTGGTAGCGATATCAATATCGGAATAAGGAGCGCTCAGACATAGTCCATTTGGTTCTCGTGGTAGCGATATCCATATTGGAATAGGGAGTGCTCAGAAATGGGCTATTTGGTACTCGTGGTAGCGATATCAATATCGGAATAAGGAGCGCTCAAACATAGTCCATTTGGTTCTCGTGGTAGCGATATCCATATTGGAATAGGGAGTGATCAGACATGGGCTATTTGGTACTCGTGGTAGCGATATCAATATCGGAATAGGGAGCGCTCAGACATAGTCCATTTGGTTCTCGTGGTAGCGATATCAATATTGGAATAGGGAGTGCTCAGAAATGGGCTATTTGGTACTCGTGGTAGCTAAATAAATATCGGAATAAGGAGCGCTCAGACATAGTCCATTTGGTACTCGTGGTAGCGATATCAATATTCGAATAGGGAGTGCTCAGACATGAGCCATTTGGTACTCGTGGTATTGATATCAATATCGGAATAACGAGCGCTCAGACATAGTCCATTTGGTACTCGTGGTAGCGATATCAATATTCGAATAGGGAGTGCTCAGACATGGGCCATTTGGTTCTCGTGGTAGCGATATCAATATTCGAATAGGTAGTGCTCAGACATGGGCCATTTGGTACTCGTGGTAGCGATATCAATATCAGAAAAGGGAGCGCTCAGACAAAGTCCATTTGGTACTCGTGGTAGCGATATCAATATTCGAATAGGGAGTGCTCAGACATGGGCCATTTGGTTCTCGTGGTAGCGATATCAATATTGGAATAGGGAGTGCTCAGAAATGGGCTATTTGGTACTCGTGGTAGCGATATCAATATTCGAATAGGGAGTGCTCAGACATGGGCTATTTGGTACTCATGGTAGCGATATCAATATCGGAATAGGGAGCGCTCAGACATAGTCCATTTGGTACTCGTGGTAGCGATATCAATATTGGAATAGGGAGTTCTCAGACATGGGCTATTTGGTACTCGTGGTAGCGATATCAATATCGGAATAGGGAGCGCTCAGACATGGGCCATATGGTTCTCGTGGTAGCGATATCAATATTGAAATAGGGAGTGCTCAGACATGGGCCATTTGGTACTCGTGGTAGCGATATCAATATCGGAATAAGGAACGCTCAGACATAGTCCATTTGGTACTGGTTGTAGCGATATCAATATTCGAATAGGGAGTGCTCAGACATGGGCTATTTGGTACTCATGGTAGCGATATCAATATCGGAATAGGGAGCGCTCAGACATAGTCCATTTGGTGCTCGTGGTAGCGATATCAATATTGGAATAGGGAGCGCCCAGACATAGTCCATTTGGTTCTCGTGGTAGCGATATCAATATTGGAATAGGGAGTGCTCAGAAATGGGCTATTTGGTACTCGTGGTAGCGATATCAATATCGGAATAGGGAGCGCTCAGACATAGTCCATTTGGTTCTCGTGGTAGCGATATCAATATTGGAATAGGGAGTGCTCAGAAATGGGCTATTTGGTACTCGTGGTAGCGATATCAATATCGGAATAAGGAGCGCTCAGACAAAGTCTATTTGGTTCTCGTGGTAGCGATATTAATATTGGAATAGGGAGTGCTCAGACATGGGCCATTTGGTACTCGTGGTATCGATATCAATATCGGAATAAGGAGCGCTCAGACATAGTCCATTTGGTACTCGTGGTAGCGATATCAATATTCGAATAGGGAGTGCTCAGACATGGGCTATATGGTACTCATGGTAGCGATATCAATATCGGAATAGGGAGCGCTCAGACATAGTCCATTTGGTACTCGTGGTAGCGATATCAATATTCGAATAGGGAGTGCTCAGACATGGGCTATATGGTACTCATGGTAGCGATATCAATATTGGAATAGGGAGTGCTCAGAAATGTGCTATTTGTTACTCGTGGTAGCGATATCAATATCGGAATAAGGAGCGCTCAGACATAGTTTATTTGGTACTCGTGGTAGCGATATCAATATTGGAATAAGGAGTGCTCAGACATGGGCTATTTGGTACTCGTGGTAGCGATATCAATAACGGAATAGGGAGCGCTCAGACATGGGCCATATGGTGCTCGTGGTAGCGATATCAATATTGGAATAGGGAGTGCTCAGACATGGGCCATTTGGTACTCGTGGTAGCGATATCAATATCGGAATAAGGAACGCTCAGACATAGTCCATTTGGTACTCGTTGTAGCGATATCAATATTCGAATAGGGAGTGCTCAGACATGGGCTATTTGGTACTCATGGTAGCGATATCAATATTGGAATAGGGAGCGCTCAGACATAGTCCATTTGGTGCTCGTGGTAGCGATATCAATATTGGAATAGGGAGCGCCCAGAAATGGGCTATTTGGTACTCGTGGTAGCGATATCAATATCGGAATAGGGAGCGCTCAGACATAGTCCATTTGGTTCTCGTGGTAGCGATATCAATATTGGAATAGGGAGTGCTCAGACATGGGCCATTTGGTACTCGTGGTAGAGATATCAATATCGGAATAGGGAGCGCTCAGACATAGTCCATTTGGTTCTCGTGGTAGCGATATCAATATTGGAATAGGGAGTGCTCAGACATGGGCCATTTGGTACTCGTGGTAGCGATATCAATATCGGAATAAGGAACGCTCAGACATAGTCCATTTGGTACTCGTTGTAGCGATATCACTATTCGAATAGGGAGTGCTCAGACATGGGCTATTTGGTACTCATGGTAGAGATATCAATATCGGAATAGGGAGCGCTCAGACATAGTCCATTTGGTGCTCGTGGTAGCGATATCAATATTGGAATAGGGAGCGCCCAGACATAGTCCATTTGGTACTCGTTGTAGCGATATCACTATTCGAATAGGGAGTGCTCAGACATGGGCTATTTGGTACTCATGGTAGAGATATCAATATCGGAATAGGGAGCGCTCAGACATAGTCCATTTGGTTCTCGTGGTAGCGATATCAATATTGGAATAGGGAGTGCTCAGACATGGGCCATTTGGTACTCGTGGTAGAGATATCAATATCGGAATAGGGAGCGCTCAGACATAGTCCATTTGGTTCTCGTGGTAGCGATATCAATATTGGAATAGGGAGTGCTCAGACATGGGCCATTTGGTACTCGTGGTAGCGATATCAATATCGGAATAAGGAACGCTCAGACATAGTCCATTTGGTACTCGTTGTAGCGATATCACTATTCGAATAGGGAGTGCTCAGACATGGGCTATTTGGTACTCATGGTAGAGATATCAATATCGGAATAGGGAGCGCTCAGACATAGTCCATTTGGTGCTCGTGGTAGCGATATCAATATTGGAATAGGGAGCGCCCAGACATAGTCCATTTGGTACTCGTTGTAGCGATATCACTATTCGAATAGGGAGTGCTCAGACATGGGCCATATGGTTCTCGTGGTAGCGATATCAATATTGAAATAGGGAGTGCTCAGACATGGGCCATTTGGTACTCGTGGTAGCGATATCCATATTGGAATAGGGAGTGATCAGACATGGGCTATTTGGTACTCGTGGTAGCGATATCAATATCGGAATAGGGAGCGCTCAGACATAGTCCATTTGGTTCTCGTGGTAGCGATATCAATATTGGAATAGGGAGTGCTCAGAAATGGGCTATTTGGTACTCGTGGTAGCTAAATAAATATCGGAATAAGGAGCGCTCAGACATAGTCCATTTGGTACTCGTGGTAGCGATATCAATATTCGAATAGGGAGTGCTCAGACATGAGCCATTTGGTACTCGTGGTATTGATATCAATATCGGAATAACGAGCGCTCAGACATAGTCCATTTGGTACTCGTGGTAGCGATATCAATATTCGAATAGGGAGTGCTCAGACATGGGCCATTTGGTTCTCGTGGTAGCGATATCAATATTCGAATAGGTAGTGCTCAGACATGGGCCATTTGGTACTCGTGGTAGCGATATCAATATCAGAAAAGGGAGCGCTCAGACAAAGTCCATTTGGTACTCGTGGTAGCGATATCAATATTCGAATAGGGAGTGCTCAGACATGGGCCATTTGGTTCTCGTGGTAGCGATATCAATATTGGAATAGGGAGTGCTCAGAAATGGGCTATTTGGTACTCGTGGTAGCGATATCAATATCGGAATAAGGAGCGCTCAGACATAGTCTATTTGGTTCTCGTGGTAGCGATATCAATATTGGAATAGGGAGTGCTCGGACATGGGCCATTTGGTACTCGTGGTAGCGATATCAATATCGGAATAAGGAGCGCTCAGACATAGTCCATTTGGTACTCGTGATAGCGATATCAATATTCGAATAGGGAGTGCTCAGACATGGGCTATTTGGTACTCATGGTAGCGATATCAATATCGGAATAGGGAGCGCTCAGACATAGTCCATTTGGTACTCGTGGTAGCGATATCAATATTGGAATAGGGAGTTCTCAGACATGGGCTATTTGGTACTCGTGGTAGCGATATCAATATCGGAATAGGGAGCGCTCAGACATGGGCCATATGGTTCTCGTGGTAGCGATATCAATATTGAAATAGGGAGTGCTCAGACATGGGCCATTTGGTACTCGTGGTAGCGATATCAATATCGGAATAAGGAACGCTCAGACATAGTCCATTTGGTACTCGTTGTAGCGATATCAATATTCGAATAGGGAGTGCTCAGACATGGGCTATTTGGTACTAATGGTAGCGATATCAATATCGGAATAGGGAGCGCTCAGACATAGTCCATTTGGTGCTCGTGGTAGCGATATCAATATTGGAATAGGGAGCGCCCAGACATAGTCCATTTGGTTCTCGTGGTAGCGATATCAATATTGGAATAGGGAGTGCTCAGAAATGGGCTATTTGGTACTCGTGGTAGCGATATCAATATCGGAATAGGGAGCGCTCAGACATAGTCCATTTGGTCCTCGTGGTAGCGATATCAATATTGGAATAGGGAGTGCTCAGAAATGGGCTATTTGGTACTCGTGGTAGCGATATCAATATCGGAATAAGGAGCGCTCAGACATAGTCTATTTGGTTCTCGTGGTAGCGATATTAATATTGGAATAGGGAGTGCTCAGACATGGGCCATTTGGTACTCGTGGTATCGATATCAATATCGGAATAAGGAGCGCTCAGACATAGTCCATTTGGTACTCGTGGTAGCGATATCAATATTCGAATAGGGAGTGCTCAGACATGGGCTATATGGTACTCATGGTAGCGATATCAATATCGGAATAGGGAGCGCTCAGACATAGTCCATTTGGTACTCGTGGTAACGATATCAATATTGGAATAGGGAGTGCTCAGAAATGTGCTATTTGTTACTCGTGGTAGCGATATCAATATCGGTATAAGGAGCGCTCAGACATAGTTTATTTGGTACTCGTGGTAGCGATATCAATATTGGAATAAGGAGTGCTCAGACATGGGCTATTTGGTACTCGTGGTAGCGATATCAATAACGGAATAGGGAGCGCTCAGACATGGGCCATATGGTGCTCGTGGTAGCGATATCAATATTGGAATAGGGAGTGCTCAGACATGGGCCATTTGGTACTCGTGGTAGCGATATCAATATCGGAATAAGGAACGCTCAGACATAGTCCATTTGGTACTCGTTGTAGCGATATCAATATTCGAATAGGAAGTGCTCAGACATGGGCTATTTGGTACTCATGGTAGCGATATCAATATTGGAATAGGGAGTGCTAAGACATAGTCCATTTGGTGCTCGTGGTAGCGATATCAATATTGGAATAGGGAGCGCCCAGAAATGGGCTATTTGGTACTCGTGGTAGCGATATCAATATCGGAATAGGGAGCGCTCAGACATAGTCCATTTGGTTCTCGTGGTAGCGATATCAATATTGGAATAGGGAGTGCTCAGACATGGGCCATTTGGTACTCGTGGTAGAGATATCAATATCGGAATAGGGAGCGCTCAGACATAGTCCATTTGGTTCTCGTGGTAGCGATATCAATATTGGAATAGGGAGTGCTCAGACATGGGCCATTTGGTACTCGTGGTAGCGATATCAATATCGGAATAAGGAACGCTCAGACATAGTCCATTTGGTACTCGTTGTAGCGATATCACTATTCGAATAGGGAGTGCTCAGACATGGGCTATTTGGTACTCATGGTAGAGATATCAATATCGGAATAGGGAGCGCTCAGACATAGTCCATTTGGTGCTCGTGGTAGCGATATCAATATTGGAATAGGGAGCGCCCAGACATAGTCCATTTGGTACTCGTTGTAGCGATATCACTATTCGAATAGGGAGTGCTCAGACATGGGCTATTTGGTACTCATGGTAGAGATATCAATATCGGAATAGGGAGCGCTCAGACATAGTCCATTTGGTTCTCGTGGTAGCGATATCAATATTGGAATAGGGAGTGCTCAGACATGGGCCATTTGGTACTCGTGGTAGAGATATCAATATCGGAATAGGGAGCGCTCAGACATAGTCCATTTGGTTCTCGTGGTAGCGATATCAATATTGGAATAGGGAGTGCTCAGACATGGGCCATTTGGTACTCGTGGTAGCGATATCAATATCGGAATAAGGAACGCTCAGACATAGTCCATTTGGTACTCGTTGTAGCGATATCACTATTCGAATAGGGAGTGCTCAGACATGGGCTATTTGGTACTCATGGTAGAGATATCAATATCGGAATAGGGAGCGCTCAGACATAGTCCATTTGGTGCTCGTGGTAGCGATATCAATATTGGAATAGGGAGCGCCCAGACATAGTCCATTTGGTACTCGTTGTAGCGATATCACTATTCGAATAGGGAGTGCTCAGACATGGGCTATTTGGTACTCATGGTAGAGATATCAATATCGGAATAGGGAGCGCTCAGACATAGTCCATTTGGTTCTCGTGGTAGCGATATCAATATTGGAATAGGGAGTGCTCAGACATGGGCCATTTGGTACTCGTGGTAGCGATATCAATATCGGAATAAGGAACGCTCAGACATAGTCCATTTGGTACTCGTTGTAGCGATATCACTATTCGAATAGGGAGTGCTCAGACATGGGCTATTTGGTACTCATGGTAGAGATATCAATATCGGAATAGGGAGCGCTCAGACATAGTCCATTTGGTGCTCGTGGTAGCGATATCAATATTGGAATAGGGAGCGCCCAGACATAGTCCATTTGGTTCTCGTGGTAGCGATATCAATATTGGAATAGGGAGCTCAGAAATGGGCTATTTGGTACTCGTGGTAGCGATATCAATATCGGAATAAGGAGCGCTCAGACATAGTCCATTTGGTGCTCGTGGTAGCGATATCAATATTGGAATAGGGAGCGCCCAGACATAGTCCATTTGGTACTCGTTGTAGCGATATCACTATTCGAATAGGGAGTGCTCAGACATGGGCTATTTGGTACTCATGGTAGAGATATCAATATCGGAATAGGGAGCGCTCAGACATAGTCCATTTGGTTCTCGTGGTAGCGATATCAATATTGGAATAGGGAGTGCTCAGACATGGGCCATTTGGTACTCGTGGTAGAGATATCAATATCGGAATAGGGAGCGCTCAGACATAGTCCATTTGGTTCTCGTGGTAGCGATATCAATATTGGAATAGGGAGTGCTCAGACATGGGCCATTTGGTACTCGTGGTAGCGATATCAATATCGGAATAAGGAACGCTCAGACATAGTCCATTTGGTACTCGTTGTAGCGATATCACTATTCGAATAGGGAGTGCTCAGACATGGGCTATTTGGTACTCATGGTAGAGATATCAATATCGGAATAGGGAGCGCTCAGACATAGTCCATTTGGTGCTCGTGGTAGCGATATCAATATTGGAATAGGGAGCGCCCAGACATAGTCCATTTGGTACTCGTTGTAGCGATATCACTATTCGAATAGGGAGTGCTCAGACATGGGCTATTTGGTACTCATGGTAGAGATATCAATATCGGAATAGGGAGCGCTCAGACATAGTCCATTTGGTTCTCGTGGTAGCGATATCAATATTGGAATAGGGAGTGCTCAGACATGGGCCATTTGGTACTCGTGGTAGCGATATCAATATCGGAATAAGGAACGCTCAGACATAGTCCATTTGGTACTCGTTGTAGCGATATCACTATTCGAATAGGGAGTGCTCAGACATGGGCTATTTGGTACTCATGGTAGAGATATCAATATCGGAATAGGGAGCGCTCAGACATAGTCCATTTGGTGCTCGTGGTAGCGATATCAATATTGGAATAGGGAGCGCCCAGACATAGTCCATTTGGTTCTCGTGGTAGCGATATCAATATTGGAATAGGGAGCTCAGAAATGGGCTATTTGGTACTCGTGGTAGCGATATCAATATCGGAATAAGGAGCGCTCAGACATAGTCCATTTGGTACTCGTGGTAGCGATATCAATATTCGAATAGGGAGTGCTCAGACATGGGCCATTTGGTACTCGTGGTATTGATATAGATATCGGAATAAGGAGCGCTCAGACATAGTCCATTTGGTACTCGTGGTAGCGATATCAATATTCGAATAGGGAGTGCTCAGACATGGGCCATTTGGTTCCCGTGGTAGCGATATCAATATTCGAATAGGTAGTGCTCAGACATGGGCCTTTTGGTACTCGTGGTAGCGATATCAATATCGGAAAAGGGAGCGCTCAGACATAGTCCATTTGGTACTCGTGGTAGCGATATCAATATTCGAATAGGCAGTGCTCAGACATGGGCCATTTGGTTTTCGTGGTAGCGATATCAATATTGGAATAGGGAGTGCTCAGAAATGGGCTATTTGGTACTCGTGGTAGCGATATCAATATCAGAATAAGGAGCGCTCAGACATAGTCTATTTGGTTCTCGTGGTAGCGATATCAATATTGGGATAGGGAGTGCTCAGACATGGGCTATTTGGTACTCATGGTAGCGATATCAATATCGGAATAGGGAGCGCTCAGACATAGTCCATTTGGTACTCGTGGTAGCGATATCAATATTGGAATAGGGAGTGCTCAGAAATGGGCTATTTGGTACTCGTGGTAGCGATATCAATATCGGAATAAGGAGCGCTCAGACATAGTCCATTTGGTACTCGTGGTAGCGATATCAATATTGGAATAGGGAGTGCTCAGACATGGGCTATTTGGTACTCGTGGTAGCGATATCAATATCGGAATAGGGTGCGCTCAGACATGGGCCATATGGTTCTCGTGGTAGCGATATCAATATTGGAATAGGGAATGCTCAGACATGGGCCATTTGGTTCTCGTGGTAGCGATCTCAATATCGGAATAGGGAGCGCTCAGACATGGGCCATTTGGTTCTCGTGGTAGCTATATCAATATTGAAATAGGGAGTGCTCAGACATGGTCCATTTGGTACTCGTGGTAGCGATATCAATATCGGAATAAGGAGCGCTCAGACATAGTCTATTTGGTACTCGTTGTAGCTATATCAATATTCGAATAGGGAGTGCTCAGAAATGGGCTATTTGGTACTCGTGGTAGCTAAATAAAAATCGGAATAAGGAGCGCTCAGACATAGTCCATTTGGTACTCGTGGTAGCGATATCAATATTCGAATAGGGAGTGCTCAGACATGAGCCATTTGGTACTCGTGGTATTGATATCAATATCGGAATAACTAGCGCTCAGACATAGTCCATTTGGTACTCGTGGTAGCGATATCAATATTCGAATAGGGAGTGCTCAGACATGGGCCATTTGGTTCTCGTGGTAGCGATATCAATATTCGAATAGGTAGTGCTCAGACATGGGCCATTTGGTACTCGTGGTAGCGATATCAATATCGGAAAAGGGAGCGCTCAGACAAAGTCCATTTGGTTCTCGTGGTAGCGATATCAATATTGGAATAGGGAGTGCTCAGAAATGGGCTATTTGGTACTCGTGGTAGCGATATCAATATCGGAATAAGGAGCGCTCAGACATAGTCCATTTGGTTCTCGTGGTAGCGATATCCATATTGGAATAGGGAGTGATCAGACATGGGCTATTTAGTACTCGTGGTAGCGATATCAATATCAGAATAGGGAGCGCTCAGACATAGTCCATTTGGTTCTCGTGGTAGCGATATCAATATTGGAATAGGGAGTGCTCAGAAATGGGCTCTTTGGTACTCGTGGTAGCTAAATAAATATCGGAATAAGGAGCGCTCAGACATAGTCCATTTGGTACTCGTGGTAGCGATATCAATATTCGAATAGGGAGTGCTCAGACATGAGCCATTTGGTACTCGTGGTATTGATATCAATATCGGAATAACGAGCGCTCAGACAAAGTCCATTTGGTACTCGTGGTAGCGATATCAATATTCGAATAGGGAGTGCTCAGACATGGGCCATTTGGTTCTCGTGGTAGCGATATCAATATTCGAATAGGTAGTGCTCAGACATGGGCCATTTGGTACTCGTGGTAGCGATATCAATATCGGAAAAGGGAGCGCTCAGACAAAGTCCATTTGGTACTCGTGGTAGCGATATCAATATTCGAATAGGGAGTGCTCAGACATGGGCCATTTGGTTCTCGTGGTAGCGATATCAATATTGGAATAGGGAGTGCTCAGAAATGGGCTATTTGGTACTCGTGGTAGCGATATCAATATCGGAATAAGGAGCGCTCATACATAGTCTATTTGGTTCTCGTGGTAGCGATATCAATATTGGAATAGGGAGTGCTCGGACATGGGCCATTTGGTACTCGTGGTAGCGATATCAATATCGGAATAAGGAGCGCTCAGACATAGTCCATTTGGTACGCGTGGTAGCGATATCAATATTCGAATAGGGAGTGCTCAGACATGGGCTATTTGATACTCATGGTAGCGATATCAATATCGGAATAGGGAGCGCTCAGACATAGTCCATTTGGTACTCGTGGTAGCGATATCAATATTGGAATAGGGAGTGCTCAGAAATGGGCTATTTGTTACTCGTGGTAGCGATATCAATATCGGAATAAGGAGCGCTCAGACATTGTCCATTTGGTACTCGTGGTAGCGATATCAATATTGGAAAAGGGAGTTCTCAGACATGGGCTATTTGGTACTCGTGGTAGCGATATCAATATCGGAATAGGGAGCGCTCAGACATAGTCCATTTGTTTCTCGTCGTAGCGATATCCATATTGGAATAGGGAGTGATCAGACATGGGCTATTTGGTACTCGTGGTAGCGATATCAATATCAGAATAGGGAGCGCTCAGACATAGTCCATTTGGTTCTCGTGTTAGCGATATCAATATTGGAATAGGGAGTGCTCAGAAATGGGCTATTTGGTACTCGTGGTAGCTAAATAAAAATCGGAATAAGGAGCGCTCAGACATAGTCCATTTGGTACTCGTGGTAGCGATATCAATATTCGAATATTGAGTGCTCAGATATGAGCCATTTGGTACTCGTGGTATTGATATCAATATCGGAATAACGAGCGCTCAGACAAAGTCCATTTGGTACTCGTGGTAGCGATATCAATATTCGAATAGGGAGTGCTCAGACATGGGCCATTTGGTACTCGTGGTATTGATATCAATATCGGAATAACGAGCGCTCAGACAAAGTCCATTTGGTACTCGTGGTAGCGATATCAATATTCGAATAGGGAGTGCTCAGACATGGGCCATTTGGTTCTCGTGGTAGCGATATCAATATTCGAATAGGTAGTGCTCAGACATGGGCCATTTGGTACTCGTGGTAGCGATATCAATATCGGAAAAGGGAGCGCTCAGACAAAGTCCATTTGGTACTCGTGGTAGCGATATCAATATTCGAATAGGGAGTGCTCAGACATGGGCCATTTGGTTCTCGTGGTAGCGATATCAATATTGGAATAGGGAGTGCTCAGAAATGGGCTATTTGGTACTCGTGGTAGCGATATCAATATCGGAATAAGGAGCGCTCATACATAGTCTATTTGGTTCTCGTGGTAGCGATATCAATATTGGAATAGGGAGTGCTCGGACATGGGCCGTTTGGTACTCGTGGTAGCGATATCAATATCGGAATAAGGAGCGCTCAGACATAGTCCATTTGGTACTCGTGGTAGCGATATCAATATTCGAATAGGGAGTGCTCAGACATGGGCTATTTGGTACTCATGGTAGCGATATCAATATCGGAATAGGGAGCGCTCAGACAAAGTCCATTTGGTACTCGTGGTAGCGATATCAATATTGGAATAGGGAGTTCTCAGACATGGGCTATTTGGTACTCGTGGTAGCGATATCAATATCGGAATAGGGAGCGCTCAGACATGGGCCATATGGTTCTCGTGGTAGCGATATCAATATTGGAATAGGGAGTGCTCAGAAATGGGCTATTTGGTACTCGTGGTAGCGATATCAATATCGGAATAAGGAGCGCTCATACATAGTCTATTTGGTTCTCGTGGTAGCGATATCAATATTGGAATAGGGAGTGCTCGGACATGGGCCATTTGGTACTCGTGGTAGCGATATCAATATCGGAATAAGGAGCGCTCAGACATAGTCCATTTGGTGCTCGTGGTAGCGATATCAATATTGGAATAGGGAGTGCTCAGAAATGGGCTATTTGTTACTCGTGGTAGCGATATCAATATCGGAATAAGGAGCGCTCAGACATAGTCCATTTGGTACTCGTGGTAGCGATATCAATATTGGAATAGGGAGTTCTCAGACATGGGCTATTTGGTACTCGTGGTAGCGATATCAATATCGGAATAGGGAGCGCTCAGACATGGGCCATATGGTTCTCGTGGTAGCGATATCAATATTGGAATAGGGAGTGCTCAGACATGGGCCATTTGGTACTCGTGGTAGCGATATCAATATTGGAATAGGGAGTGCTCAGACATGGGCCATTTGGTACTCGTGGTAGCGATATCAATATCGGAATAAGGAACGCTCAGACATAGTCCATTTGGTACTCGTTGTAGCGATATCAATATTCGAAAAGGGAGTGCTCAGACATGGGCTATTTGGTACTCGTGGTAGCGATATCAATATCGGAATAAGGAGCGCTCATACATAGTCTATTTGGTTCTCGTGGTAGCGATATCAATATCGGAATAGGGAGCGCTCAGACATAGTCCATTTGGTTCTCGTGGTAGCGATATCAATATTGGAATAGGGAGTGCTCAGAAATGGGCTATTTGGTACTCGTGGTAGCGATATCAATATCGGAATAAGGAGCGCTCAGACATAGTCCATTTGGTTCTCGTGGTAGCGATATCCATATTGGAATAGGGAGTGATCAGACATGGGCTATTTGGTACTCGTGGTAGCGATATCAATATCAGAATAGGGAGCGCTCAGACATAGTCCATTTGGTTCTCGTGGTAGCGATATCAATATTGGAATAGGGAGTGCTCAGACATGGGCTATTTGGTACTCGTGGTAGCGATATCAATAACGGAATAGGGAGCGCTCAGACATGGGCCATATGGTTCTCGTGGTAGCGATATCAATATTGGAATAGGGAGTGCTCAGACATGGGCCATTTGGTACTCGTGGTAGCGATATCAATATTGGAATAGGGAGTGCTCAGACATGGGCCATTTGGTACTCGTTGTAGCGATATCAATATTCGAATAGGGAGTGCTCAGACATGGGCTATTTGGTACTCATGGTAGCGATATCAATATTGGAATAGAGAGCGCTCAGACATAGTCCTTTTGGTGCTCGTGGTAGCGATATCAATATTGGAATAGGGAGCGCCCAGACATAGTCCATTTGGTTCTCGTGGTAGCGATATCAATATTGGAATAGGGAGTGCTCAGAAATGGGCTATTTGGTACTCGTGGTAGCGATATCAATATCGGAATAGGGAGCGCTCAGACATAGTCCATTTGGTTCTCGTGGTAGCGATATCAATATTGGAATAGGGAGTGCTCAGACATGGGCCATTTGGTACTCGTGGTAGCGATATCAATATCGGAATAAGGAACGCTCAGACATAGTCCATTTGGTACTCGTTGTAGCGATATCAATATTCGAATAGGGAGTGCTCAGACATGGGCTATTTGGTACTTATGGTAGAGATATCAATATCGGAATAGGGAGCGCTCAGACATAGTCCATTTGGTGCTCGTGGTAGCGATATCAATATTGGAATAGGGAGCGCCCAGACATAGTCCATTTGGTTCTCGTGGTAGCGATATCAATATTGGAATAGGGAGTGCTCAGAAATGGGCTATTTGGTACTCGTGGTAGCGATATCAATATCGGAATAAGGAGCGCTCAGACATAGTCCATTTGGTACTCGTGGTAGCGATATCAATATTCGAATAGGGAGTGCTCAGACATGGGCCATTTGGTACTCGTGGTATTGATATCAATACCGGAATAAGGAGCGCTCAGACATAGTCCATTTGGTACTCGTGGTAGCGATATCAATATTCGAATAGGGAGTGCTCAGACATGGGCCATTTGGTTCCCGTGGTAGCGATATCAATATTCGAATAGGTAGTGCTCAGACATGGGCCTTTTGGTACTCGTGGTAGCGATATCAATATCGGAAAAGGGAGCGCTCAGACATAGTCCATTTGGTACTCGTAGTAGCGATATCAATATCGGAATAGAGAGCGCTCAGACATGGGCCATTTGGTTCTCGTGGTAGCGATATCAATATTCGAATAGGGAGTGCTCAGACATGGGCCATTTGGTACTCGTGGTATTGATATCAATACCGGAATAAGGAGCGCTCAGACATAGTCCATTTGGTACTCGTGGTAGCGATATCAATATTGGAATAGGGAGTGCTCAGACATGGGCTATTTGGTACTCGTGGTAGCGATATCAATATCGGAATAGGGAGCGCTCAGACATGGGCCATATGGTTCTCGTGGTAGCGATATCAATATTGGAATAGGGAGTGCTCAGACATGGGCCATTTGGTACTCGTATTAGCGATATCAATATCGGAATAAGGAACGCTCAGACATAGTCCATTTGGTACTCGTTGTAGCGATATCAATATTCGAATAGGGAGTGCTCAGACATGGGCTATTTGGTACTCATGGTAGCGATATCAATATCGGAATAGGGAGCGCTCAGACATAGTCCATTTGGTTCTCGTGGTAGCGATATCAATATTGGAATAGGGAGTGCTCAGAAATGGGCTATTTGGTACTCGTGGTAGCTAAATAAATATCGGAATAAGGAGCGCTCAGACATAGTCCATTTGGTACTCGTGGTAGCGATATCAATATTCGAATAGGGAGTGCTCAGACATGAGCCATTTGGTACTCGTGGTATTGATATCAATATCAAAATAACGAGCGCTCAGACATAGTCCATTTGGTACTCGTGGTAGCGATATCAATATTCGAATAGGGAGTGCTCAGACATGGGCCATTTGGTTCTCGTGGTAGCGATATCAATATTCGAATAGGTAGTGCTCAGACATGGGCCATTTGGTACTCGTGGTAGCGATATCAATATCGGAAAAGGAGCGCTCAGACAAAGTCCATTTGGAACTCGTGGTAGCGATATCAATATTCGAATAGGGAGTGCTCAGACATGGGCCATTTGGTTCTCGTGGTAGCGATATCAATATTGGAATAGGGAGTGCTCAGAAATGGGCTATTTGGTACTCGTGGTAGCGATATCAATATCGGAATAAGGAGCGCTCAGACATAGTCTATTTGGTTCTCGTGGTAGCGATATCAATATTGGAATAGGGAGTGCTCGGACATGGGCCATTTGGTACTCGTGGTAGCGATATCAATATCGGAATAGGGAGTGCTCAGACATGGGCCATTTGGTACTCGTGGTAGCGATATCAATATCGGAATAAGGAGCGCCCAGACATAGTCCATTTGGTACTCGTGGTAGCGATATCAATATTCGAATAGGGAGTGCTCAGACATGGGCCATTTGGTACTCGTGGTATTGATATCAATATCGGAATAAGGAGCGCTCAGACATAGTCCATTTGGTACTCGTGGTAGCGATATCAATATTCGAATAGGGAGTGCTCAGACATGGGCCATTTGGTTCCCGTGGTAGCGATATCAATATTCGAATAGGTAGTGCTCAGACATGGGCCTTTTGGTACTCGTGGTAGTGATATCAATATCGGAAAAGGGAGCGCTCAGACATAGTCCATTTGGTACTCGTGGTAGCGATATCAATATTCGAATAGGGAGTGCTCAGACATGGGCCATTTGGTTTTGGTGGTAGCGATATCAATATTGGAATAGGGAGTGCTCAGAAATGGGCTATTTGGTACTCGTGGTAGTGATATCAATATCAGAATAAGGAGCGCTCAGACATAGTCTATTTGGTTCTCGTGGTAGCGATATCAATATTGGGATAGGGAGTGCTCAGACATGGGCTATTTGGTACTCATGGTAGCGATATCAATATCGGAATAGGGAGCGCTCAGACATAGTCCATTTGGTACTCGTGGTAGCGATATCAATATTGGAATAGGGAGTTTTCAGAAATGGGCTATTTGGTACTCGTGGTAGCGATATCAATATCGGAATAAGGAGCGCTCAGACATAGTCCATTTGGAACTCGGGGTAGCGATATCAATATTGGAATAGGGAGTGCTCAGACATGGGCTATTTGGTACTCGTGGTAGCGATATCAATATCGGAATAGGGTGCGCTCAGACATGGGCCATACGGTTCTCGTGGTAGCGATATCAATATTGGAATAGGGAATGCTCAGACATGGGCCATTTGGTTCTCGTGGTAGCGATATCAATATCGGAATAGGGAGCGCTCAGACATGGGCCATTTGGTTCTCGTGGTAGCTATATCAATATTAGAATAGGGAGTGCTCAGACATGAGCCATTTGGTACTCGTGGTAGCGATATCAATATCGGAATAAGGAGCGCTCAGACATAGTCCATTTGGTACTCGTTGTAGCGATATCAATATTCGAATAGGGAGTGCTCAGACATGGGCTATTTGGTACTCGTGGTAGTGATATCAATATCAGAATAAGGAGCGCTCAGACATAGTCTATTTGGTTCTCGTGGTAGCGATATCAATATTGGGATAGGGAGTGCTCAGACATGGGCTATTTGGTACTCATGGTAGCGATATCAATATCGGAATAGGGAGCGCTCAGACATAGTCCATTTGGTACTCGTGGTAGCGATATCAATATTGGAATAGGGAGTTTTCAGAAATGGGCTATTTGGTACTCGTGGTAGCGATATCAATATCGGAATAAGGAGCGCTCAGACATAGTCCATTTGGAACTCGGGGTAGCGATATCAATATTGGAATAGGGAGTGCTCAGACATGGGCTATTTGGTACTCGTGGTAGCGATATCAATATCGGAATAGGGTGCGCTCAGACATGGGCCATACGGTTCTCGTGGTAGCGATATCAATATTGGAATAGGGAATGCTCAGACATGGGCCATTTGGTTCTCGTGGTAGCGATATCAATATCGGAATAGGGAGCGCTCAGACATGGGCCATTTGGTTCTCGTGGTAGCTATATCAATATTAGAATAGGGAGTGCTCAGACATGAGCCATTTGGTACTCGTGGTAGCGATATCAATATCGGAATAAGGAGCGCTCAGACATAGTCCATTTGGTACTCGTTGTAGCGATATCAATATTCGAATAGGGAGTGCTCAGACATGGGCTATTTGGTACTCATGGTAGCGATATCAATATCGGAATAGGGAGCGCTCAGGCATAGTCCATTTGGTACTCGTGGTAGCGATATCAATATTGGAATAGGGAGTGCTCAGACATGGGCTATTTGGTACTCATGGTAGCGATATCAATATCGGAATAGAGAGCGCTCAGACATGGGCCATTTGGTTCTCGTGGTAGCGATATCAATATTGGAATAGGGAATGCTCAGACATGGGCCATTTGGTACTCGTGGTAGCGATATCAATATCGGAATAGGGAGCGCTCAGACATGGGCCATTTGGTGCTCGTGGTAGCGATATCAATATTGGAATAGGGAGTGCTCAGACATGGGCCATTTGGTACTCGTGGTAGCGATATCAATATCGGAATAGGGAGCGCTCAGACATGGGCCATTTGGTGCTCGTGGTAGCGATATCAATATTGGAATAGGGAGTGCTCAGACATGGGCCATTTGGTACTCGTGGTAGCGATATCAATATTCGAATAGGGAGTGCTCAGAAATGGGCTATTTGTTACTCGTGGTAGCGATATCAATATCGGAATAAGGAGCGCTCAGACATAGTCCATTTGGTACTCGTGGTAGCGATATCAATATTGGAATAGGGAGTGCTCAGACATGGGCTATTTGGTACTCGTGGTAGCGATATCAATAACGGAATAGGGAGCGCTCATACATGGGCCATATGGTTCTCGTGGTAGCGATATCAATATTGGAATAGGGAGTGCTCATACATGGGCCATTTGGTACTCGTGGTAGCGATATTAATATCGGAATAAGGAACGCTCAGACATAGTCCATTTGGTACTCGTTGTAGCGATATCAATATTCGAATAGGGAGTGCTCAGACATGGGCTATTTGGTACTCATGGTAGCGATATCAATATTGGAATAGAGAGCGCTCAGACATAGTCCATTTGGTGCTCGTGGTAGCGATATCAATATTGGAATAGGGAGTTCTCAGACATGGGCTATTTGGTACTCGTGGTAGCGATATCAATATCGGAATAGGGAGCGCTCAGACATGGGCCATATGGTTCTCGTGGTAGCGATATCAATATTGGAATAGGGAGTGCTCAGAAATGGGCTATTTGGTACTCGTGGTAGCGATATCAATATCGGAATAAGGAGCGCTCATACATAGTCTATTTGGTTCTTATGGTAGCGATATCAATATTGGAATAGGGAGTGCTCGGACATGGGCCATTTGGTACTCGTGGTAGCGATATCAATATCGGAATAAGGAGCGCTCAGACATAGTCCATTTGGTGCTCGTGGTAGCGATATCAATATTGGAATAGGGAGTGCTCAGAAATGGGCTATTTGTTACTCGTGGTAGCGATATCAATATCGGAATAAGGAGCGCTCAGACATAGTCCATTTGGTACTCGTGGTAGCGATATCAATATTGGAATAGGGAGTTCTCAGACATGGGCTATTTGGTACTCGTGGTAGCGATATCAATATCGGAATAGGGAGCGCTCAGACATGGGCCATATGGTTCTCGTGGTAGCGATATCAATATTGGAATAGGGAGTGCTCAGACATGGGCCATTTGGTACTCGTGGTAGCGATATCAATATTGGAATAGGGAGTGCTCAGACATGGGCCATTTGGTACTCGTGGTAGCGATATCAATATCGGAATAAGGAACGCTCAGACATAGTCCATTTGGTACTCGTTGTAGCGATATCAATATTCGAAAAGGGAGTGCTCAGACATGGGCTATTTGGTACTCGTGGTAGCGATATCAATATCGGAATAAGGAGCGCTCATACATAGTCTATTTGGTTCTCGTGGTAGCGATATCAATATCGGAATAGGGAGCGCTCAGACATAGTCCATTTGGTTCTCGTGGTAGCGATATCAATATTGGAATAGGGAGTGCTCAGAAATGGGCTATTTGGTACTCGTGGTAGCGATATCAATATCGGAATAAGGAGCGCTCAGACATAGTCCATTTGGTTCTCGTGGTAGCGATATCCATATTGGAATAGGGAGTGATCAGACATGGGCTATTTGGTACTCGTGGTAGCGATATCAATATCAGAATAGGGAGCGCTCAGACATAGTCCATTTGGTTCTCGTGGTAGCGATATCAATATTGGAATAGGGAGTGCTCAGACATGGGCTATTTGGTACTCGTGGTAGCGATATCAATAACGGAATAGGGAGCGCTCAGACATGGGCCATATGGTTCTCGTGGTAGCGATATCAATATTGGAATAGGGAGTGCTCAGACATGGGCCATTTGGTACTCGTGGTAGCGATATCAATATTGGAATAGGGAGTGCTCAGACATGGGCCATTTGGTACTCGTTGTAGCGATATCAATATTCGAATAGGGAGTGCTCAGACATGGGCTATTTGGTACTCGTGGTAGCGATATCAATATCGGAATAGGGAGCGCTCAGACATGGGCCATATGGTTCTCGTGGTAGCGATATCAATATTGGAATAGGGAGCGCCCAGACATAGTCCATTTGGTTCTCGTGGTAGCGATATCAATATTGGAATAGGGAGTGCTCAGAAATGGGCTATTTGGTACTCGTGGTAGCGATATCAATATCGGAATAGGGAGCGCTCAGACATAGTCCATTTGGTTCTCGTGGTAGCGATATCAATATTGGAATAGGGAGTGCTCAGACATGGGCCATTTGGTACTCGTGGTAGCGATATCAATATCGGAATAAGGAACGCTCAGACATAGTCCATTTGGTACTCGTTGTAGCGATATCAATATTCGAATAGGGAGTGCTCAGACATGGGCTATTTGGTACTTATGGTAGAGATATCAATATCGGAATAGGGAGCGCTCAGACATAGTCCATTTGGTGCTCGTGGTAGCGATATCAATATTGGAATAGGGAGCGCCCAGACATAGTCCATTTGGTTCTCGTGGTAGCGATATCAATATTGGAATAGGGAGTGCTCAGAAATGGGCTATTTGGTACTCGTGGTAGCGATATCAATATCGGAATAAGGAGCGCTCAGACATAGTCCATTTGGTACTCGTGGTAGCGATATCAATATTCGAATAGGGAGTGCTCAGACATGGGCCATTTGGTACTCGTGGTATTGATATCAATACCGGAATAAGGAGCGCTCAGACATAGTCCATTTGGTACTCGTGGTAGCGATATCAATATTCGAATAGGGAGTGCTCAGACATGGGCCATTTGGTTCCCGTGGTAGCGATATCAATATTCGAATAGGTAGTGCTCAGACATGGGCCTTTTGGTACTCGTGGTAGCGATATCAATATCGGAAAAGGGAGCGCTCAGACATAGTCCATTTGGTACTCGTAGTAGCGATATCAATATCGGAATAGAGAGCGCTCAGACATGGGCCATTTGGTTCTCGTGGTAGCGATATCAATATTGGAATAGGGAATGCTCAGACATGGGCCATTTGGTACTCGTGGTAGCGATATCAATATCGGAATATGGAGCTCTCAGACATGGGCCATTTGGTGCTCGTGGTAGCGATATCAATATTGGAATAGGGAGTGCTCAGACATGGGCCATTTGGTACTCGTGGTAGCGATATCAATATCGGAATAGGGAGCGCTCAGACATGGGCCATTTGGTGCTCGTGGTAGCGATATCAATATTGGAATAGGGAGTGCTCAGACATGGGCCATTTGGTACTCGTGGTAGCGATATCAATATCGGAATAGCGAGCGCTCAGACATGGGCCATTTGGTTCTCGTGGTAGCGATATCAATATTGGAATAGGGAGTGCTCAGACATGGGCCATTTGGTACTCGTGGTAGCGATATCAATATCGGAATAAGGAGCGCCCAGACATAGTCCATTTGGTACTCGTGGTAGCGATATCAATATTCGAATAGGGAGTGCTCAGACATGGGCCATTTGGTACTCGTGGTATTGATATCAATATCGGAATAAGGAGCGCTCAGACATAGTCCATTTGGTACTCGTGGTAGCGATATCAATATTCGAATAGGGAGTGCTCAGACATGAGCCATTTGGTTCCCGTGGTAGCGATATCAATAATCGAATAGGTAGTGCTCAGACATGGGCCTTTTGGTACTCGTGGTAGTGATATCAATATCGGAAAAGGGAGCGCTCAGACATAGTCCATTTGGTACTCGTGGTAGCGATATCAATATTCGAATAGGGAGTGCTCAGACATGGGCCATTTGGTTTTGGTGGTAGCGATATCAATATTGGAATAGGGAGTGCTCAGAAATGGCCTATTTGGTACTCGTGGTAGTGATATCAATATCAGAATAAGGAGCGCTCAGACATAGTCTATTTGGTTCTCGTGGTAGCGATATCAATATTGGGATAGGGAGTGCTCAGACATGGGCTATTTGGTACTCATGGTAGCGATATCAATATCGGAATAGGGAGCGCTCAGACATAGTCCATTTGGTACTCGTGGTAGCGATATCAATATTGGAATAGGGAGTTTTCAGAAATGGGCTATTTGGTACTCGTGGTAGCGATATCAATATCGGAATAAGGAGCGCTCAGACATAGTCCATTTGGTACTCGTGGTAGCGATATCAATATTGGAATAGGGAGTGCTCAGACATGGGCTATTTGGTACTCGTGGTAGCGATATCAATATCGGAATAGGGTGCGCTCAGACATGGGCCATACGGTTCTCGTGGTAGCGATATCAATATTGGAATAGGGAATGCTCAGACATGAGCCATTTGGTACTCGTGGTAGCGATATCAATATCGGAATAAGGAGCGCTCAGACATAGTCCATTTGGTACTCGTTGTAGCGATATCAATATTCGAATAGGGAGTGCTCAGACATGGGCTATTTGGTACTCATGGTAGCGATATCAATATCGGAATAGGGAGCGCTCAGGCATAGTCCATTTGGTACTCGTGGTAGCGATATCAATATTGGAATAGGGAGTGCTCAGACATGGGCTATTTGGTACTCATGGTAGCGATATCAATATCGGAATAGAGAGCGATCAGACATGGGCCATTTGGTTCTCGTGGTAGCGATATCAATATTGGAATAGGGAATGCTCAGACATGGGCCATTTGGTACTCGTGGTAGCGATATCAATATCGGAATAGGGAGCGCTCAGACATGGGCCATTTGGTGCTCGTGGTAGCGATATCAATATTGGAATAGGGAGTGCTCAGACATGGGCCATTTGGTTCCCGTGGTAGCGATATCAATATTCGAATAGGGAGTGCTCAGAAATGGGCTATTTGGTACTCGTGGTAGCGATATCAATATCGGAATAAGGAGCGCTCAGACATAGTCCATTTGGTACTCGTGGTAGCGATATCAATATTCGAATAGGGAGTGCTCAGACATGGGCCATTTGGTACTCGTGGTATTGATATCAATACCGGAATAAGGAGCGCTCAGACATAGTCCATTTGGTACTCGTGGTAGCGATATCAATATTGGAATAGGGAGTGCTCAGACATGGGCCATTTGGTACTCGTGGTAGCGATATCAATATCGGAATAGGGAGCGCTCAGACATGGGCCATTTGGTGCTCGTGGTAGCGATATCAATATTGGAATAGGGAGTGCTCAGACATGGGCCTATTGGTACTCGTGGTAGCGATATCAATATTGGAATAGGGAGTGCTCAGAAATGGGCTATTTGTTACTCGTGGTAGCGATATCAATATCGGAATAAGGAGCGCTCAGACATAGTCCATTTGGTACTCGTGGTAGCGATATCAATATTGGAATAGGGAGTGCTCAGACATGGGCTATTTGGTACTCGTGGTAGCGATATCAATAACGGAATAGGGAGCGCTCAGACATGGGCCATATGGTTCTCGTGGTAGCGATATCAATATTGGAATAGGGAGTGCTCAGACATGGGCCATTTGGTACTCGTGGTAGCGATATTAATATCGGAATAAGGAACGCTCAGACATAGTCCATTTGGTACTCGTTGTAGCGATATCAATATTCGAATAGGGAGTGCTCAGACATGGGCTATTTGGTACTCATGGTAGCGATATCAATATTGGAATAGAGAGCGCTCAGACATAGTCCATTTGGTGCTCGTGGTAGCGATATCAATATTGGAATAGGGAGCGCCCAGACATAGTCCATTTGGTTCTCGTGGTAGCGATATCAATATTGGAATAGGGAGTGCTCAGAAATGGGCTATTTGGTACTCGTGGTAGCGATATCAATATCGGAATAGGGAGCGCTCAGACATAGTCCATTTGGTACTCGTTGTAGCGATATCAATATTCGAATAGGGAGTGCTCAGACATGGGCTATTTGGTACTTATGGTAGAGATATCAATATTGGAATAGGGAGCGCTCAGACATAGTCCATTTGGTGCTCGTGGTAGCGATATCAATATTGGAATAGGGAGCGCCCAGACATAGTCCATTTGGTTCTCGTGGTAGCGATATCAATATTGGAATAGGGAGTGCTCAGAAATGGGCTATTTGGTACTCGTGGTAGCGATATCAATATCGGAATAAGGAGCGCTCAGACATAGTCCATTTGGTACTCGTGGTAGCGATATCAATATTCGAATAGGGAGTGCTCAGACATGGGCCATTTGGTACTCGTGGTATTGATATCAATATTCGAATAGGTAGTGCTCAGACATGGGCCTTTTGGTACTCGTGGTAGCGATATCAAAATCGGAAAAGGGAGCGCTCAGACATAGTCCATTTGGTACTCGTAGTAGCGATATCAATATTCGAATAGGGAGTGCTCAGACATGGGCCATTTGGTTTTCGTAGTAGCGATATCAATATTGGAATAGGGAGTGCTCAGAAATGGGCTATTTGGTACTCGTGGTAGCGATATCAATATCAGAATAAGGAGCGCTCAGACATAGTCTATTTGGTTCTCGTGGTAGCGATATCAATATTGGGATAGGGAGTGCTCAGACATGGGCTATTTGGTACTCATGGTAGCGATATCAATATCGGAATAGGGAGCGCTCAGACATAGTCCATTTGGTACTCGTGGTAGCGATATCAATATTGGAATAGGGAGTGCTCAGAAATGGGCTATTTGGTACTCGTGGTAGCGATATCGGAATAAGGAGCGCTCAGACATAGTCCATTTGGTACTCGTGGTAGCGTAATCAATATTGGAATAGGGAGTGCTCAGACATGGGCTATTTGGTACTCGTGGTAGCGATATCAATATCGGAATAGGGTGCGCTCAGACATGGGCCATACGGTTCTCGTGGTAGCGATATCAATATTGGAATAGGGAATGCTCAGACATGGGCCATGTGGTTCTCGTGGTAGCGATATCAATATCGGAATAGGGAGCGCTCAGACATGGGCCATTTGGTTCTAGTGGTAGCTATATCAATATTGGAATAGGGAGTGCTCAGACATGGGCCATTTGGTACTCGTGGTAGCGATATCAATATCGGAATAAGGAGCGCTCAGACATAGTCCATTTGGTACTCGTTGTAGCGATATCAATATTCGAATAGGGAGTGCTCAGACATGGGCTATTTGGTACTCATGGTAGCGATATCAATATCGGAATAGGGAGCGCTCAGGCATAGTCCATTTGGTACTCGTGGTAGCGATATCAATATTGGAATAGGGAGTGCTCAGACATGGGCTATTTGGTACTCGTGGTAGCGATATCAATATCGGAATAGAGAGCGCTCAGACATGGGCCATTTGGTTCTCGTGGTAGCGATATCAATATTGGAATAGGGAATGCTCAGACATGGGCCATTTGGTACTCGTGGTAGCGATATCAATATCGGAATAGGGAGCGCTCAGACATGGGCCATTTGGTGCTCGTGGTAGCGATATCAATATTGGAATAGGGAGTGCTCAGACATGGGCCATTTGGTACTCGTGGTAGCGATATCAATATCGGAATAGGGAGCGCTCAGACATGGGCCATTTGGTTCTCGTGGTAGCGATATCAATATTGGAATAGGGAGTGCTCAGACATGGGCCATTTGGTACTCGTGGTAGCGATATCAATATCGGAATAGGGAGCGCCCAGACATAGTCCATTTGGTACTCGTGGTAGCGATATCAATATTCGAATAGGGAGTGCTCAGACATGGGCCATTTGGTACTCGTGGTATTGATATCAATATCGGAATAAGGAGCGCTCAGACATAGTCCATTTGGTACTCGTGGTAGCGATATCAATATTCGAATAGGGAGTGCTCAGACATGGGCCATTTGGTTCCCGTGGTAGCGATATCAATATTCGAATAGGTAGTGCTCAGACATGGGCCTTTTGGTACTCGTGGTAGTGATATCAATATCGGAAAAGGGAGCGCTCAGACATAGTCCATTTGGTACTCGTTGTAGCGATATCAATATTCGAATAGGGAGTGCTCAGACATGGGCCATTTGGTTTTCGTGGTAGCGATATCAATATTGGAATAGGGAGTGCTCAGAAATGGGCTATTTGGTACTCGTGGTAGCGATATCAATATCAGAATAAGGAGCGCTCAGACATAGTCTATTTGGTTCTCGTGGTAGCGATATCAATATTGGGATAGGGAGTGCTCAGACATGGGCTATTTGGTACTCATGGTAGCGATATCAATATCGGAATAGGGAGCGCTCAGACATAGTCCATTTGGTACTCGTGGTAGCGATATCAATATTGGAATAGGGCGTGCTCAGAAATGGGCTATTTGGTACTCGTGGTAGCGATATCAATATCGGACAAAGGAGCGCTCAGACATAGTCCATTTGGTACTCGTGGTAGCGATATCAATATTGGAATAGGGAGTGCTCAGACATGGGCTATTTGGTACTCGTGGTAGCGATATCAATATCGGAATAGGGTGCGCTCAGACATGGGCCATACGGTTCTCGTGGTAGCGATATCAATATTGGAATAGGGAATGCTCAGACATGGGCCATTTGGTTCTCGTGGTAGCGATATCAATATCGGAATAGGGAGCGCTCAGACATGGGCCATTTGGTTCTCGTGGTAGCTATATCAATATTGGAATAGGGAGTGCTCAGACATGGGCCATTTGGTACTCGTGGTAGCGATATCAATATCGGAATAAGGAGCGCTCAGACATAGTCCATTTGGTACTCGTTGTAGCGATATCAATATTCGAATAGGGAGTGCTCAGACATGGGCTATTTGGTACTCATGTTAGCGATATCAATATCGGAATAGGGAGCGCTCAGGCATAGTCCATTTGGTACTCGTGGTAGCGATATCAATATTGGAATAGGGAGTGCTCAGACATGGGCTTTTTGGTACTCGTGGTAGCGATATCAATATCGGAATAGAGAGCGCTCAGACATGGGCTATTTGGTACTCGTGGTAGCGATATCAATATCGGAATAGGGAGCGCTCAGACATGGGCCATATGGTTCTCGTGGTAGCGATATCAATATTGGAATAGGCAGTGCTCAGAAATGGGCTATTTGGTACTCGTGGTAGCGATATCAATATCGGAATAAGGAGCGCTCATACATAGTCTATTTGGTTCTCGTGGTAGCGATATCAATATTGGAATAGGGAGTGCTCGGACATGGGCCATTTGGTACTCGTGGTAGCGATATCAATATCGGAATAAGGAGCGCTCAGACATAGTCCATTTGGTGCTCGTGGTAGGGATATCAATATTGGAATAGGGAGTGCTCAGAAATGGGCTATTTGTTACTCGTGGTAGCGATATCAATATCGGAATAAGGAGCGCTCAGACATAGTCCATTTGGTACTCGTGGTAGCGATATCAATATTGGAATAGGGAGTTCTCAGACATGGGCTATTTGGTACTCGTGGTAGCGATATCAATATCGGAATAGGGAGCGCTCAGACATGGGCCATATGGTTCTCGTGGTAGCGATATCAATATTGGAATAGGGAGTGCTCAGACATGGGCCATTTGGTACTCGTGGTAGCGATATCAATATCGGAATAAGGAACGCTCAGACATAGTCCATTTGGTACTCGTAGCGATATCAATATTCGAAAAGGGAGTGCTCAGAAATGGGCTTTTTGGTACTCGTGGTAGCGATATCAATATCGGAATAAGGAGCGCTCAGACATAGTCTATTTGGTTCTCGTGGTAGCGATATCAATATTGGAATAGGAAGCGCTCAGATATAGTCCATTTGGTTCTCGTGGTAGCGATATCAATATTGGAATAGGGAGTGCTAGGAAATGGGCAATTTGGTACTCGTGGTAGCGATATCAATATCGGAATAGGGAGCGCTCAGACATAGTCCATTTGGTTCTCGTGGTAGCGATATCACAATTGTAATAGGGAGTGCTCAGAAATGGGCTATTTGGTACTCGTGGTAGCGATATCAATATCGGAATAAGGAGCGCTCAGACATAGTCCATTTGGTTCTCGTGGTAGCGATATCCATATTGGAATAGGGAGTGATCAGACATGGGCTATTTGGTACTCGTGGTAGCGATATCAATATCAGAATAGGGAGCGCTCAGACATAGTCCATTTGGTTCTCGTGGTAGCGATATCAATATTGGAATAGGGAGTGCTCAGAAATGGGCTATTTGGTACTCGTGGTAGCTAAATAAAAATCGGAATAATCAGCGCTCAGACATAGTCCATTTGGTACTCGTGGTAGCGATATAAATATTCGAATAGGGAGTGCTCAGACATGAGCCATTTGGTACTCGTGGTATTGATATCAATATCGGAATAACGAGCGCTCAGACATAGTCCATTTGTTACTCGTGGTAGCGATATCAATATTCGAATAGGGAGTGCTCAGACATGGGCCATTTGGTTCTCGTGGTAGCGATATCAATATCGGAAAAGGGAGCGCTCAGACAAAGTCCATTTGGTTCTCGTGGTAGTGATATCAATATTCGAATAGGGAGTGCTCAGACATGGGCTATTTGGTACTCATGGTAGCGATATCAATATCGGAATAGGGAGCTCTCAGACATAGTCCATTTGGTACTCGTGGTAGCGATATCAATATTGGAATAGGGAGTGCTCAGAAATGGGCTATTTGTTACTCGTGGTAGCGATATCAATATCGGAATAAGGAGCGCTCAGACATAGTCCATTTGGTACTCGTGGTAGCGATATCAATATTGGAATAGGGAGTTCTCAGACATGGGCTATTTGGTACTCGTGGTAGCGATATCAATATCGGAATAGGGAGCGCTCAGACATGGGCCATATGGTTCTCGTGGTAGCGATATCAATATTGGAATAGGGAGTGCTCAGACATGGGCCATTTGGTACTCGTGGTAGCGATATCAATATCGGAATAAGGAACGCTCAGACATAGTCCATTTGGTACTCGTTGTAGCGATATCAATATTCGAAAAGGGAGTGCTCAGACATGGGCTATTTGGTACTCATGGTAGCGATATCAATATCGGAATAGGGAGCGCTCAGACATAGTCCATTTGGTGCTCGTGGTAGCGATATCAATATTGGAATAGGGAGTGCTCAGAAATGGGCTATTTGTTACTCGTGGTAGCGATATCAATATCGGAATAAGGAGCGCTCAGACATAGTCCATTTGGTACTCGTGGTAGCGATATCAATATTGGAATAGGGAGTGCTCAGACATGGGCTATTTGGTACTCGTGGTAGCGATATCAATAACGGAATAGGGAGCGCTCAGACATGGGCCATATGGTTCTCGTGGTAGCGATATCAATATTGGAATAGGGAGTGCTCAGACATGGGCCATTTGGTACTCGTGGTAGCGATATCAATATTGGAATAGGGAGTGCTCAGACATGGGCCATTTGGTACTCGTTGTAGCGATATCAATATTCGAATAGGGAGTGCTCAGACATGGGCTATTTGGTACTCATGGTAGCGATATCAATATTGGAATAGAGAGCGCTCAGACATAGTCCATTTGGTGCTCGTGGTAGCGATATCAATATTGGAATAGGGAGCGCCCAGACATAGTCCATTTGGTTCTCGTGGTAGCGATATCAATATTGGAATAGGGAGTGCTCAGAAATGGGCTATTTGGTACTCGTGGTAGCGATATCAATATCGGAATAGGGAGCGCTCAGACATAGTCCATTTGGATCTCGTGGTAGCGATATCAATATTGGAATAGGGAGTGCTCAGACATGGGCCATTTGGTACTCGTGGTAGCGATATCAATATCGGAATAAGGAACGCTCAGACATAGTCCATTTGGTACTCGTTGTAGCGATATCAATATTCGAATAGGGAGTGCTCAGACATGGGCTATTTGGTACTTATGGTAGAGATATCAATATCGGAATAGGGAGCGCTCAGACATAGTCCATTTGGTGCTCGTGGTAGCGATATCAATATTGGAATAGGGAGCGCCCAGACATAGTCCATTTGGTTCTCGTGGTAGCGATATCAATATTGGAATAGGGAGTGCTCAGAAATGGGCTATTTGGTACTCGTGGTAGCGATATCAATATCGGAATAAATAGCGCTCAGACATAGTCCATTTGGTACTCGTGGTAGCGATATCAATATTCGAATAGGGAGTGCTCAGACATGGGCCATTTGGTACTCGTGGTATTGATATCAATACCGGAATAAGGAGCGCTCAGACATAGTCCATTTGGTACTCGTGGTAGCGATATCAATATTCGAATAGGGAGTGCTCAGACATGGGCCATTTGGTTCCCGTGGTAGCGATATCAATATTCGAATAGGTAGTGCTCAGACATGGGCCTTTTGGTACTCGTGGTAGCGATATCAATATCGGAAAAGGGAGCGCTCAGACATAGTCCATTTGGTACTCGTAGTAGCGATATCAATATCGGAATAGAGAGCGCTCAGACATGGGCCATTTGGTTCTCGTGGTAGCGATATCAATATTGGAATAGGGAATGCTCAGACATGGGCCATTTGGTACTCGTGGTAGCGATATCAATATCGGAATAGGGAGCGCTCAGACATGGGCCATTTGGTGCTCGTGGTAGCGATATCAATATTGGAATAGGGAGTGCTCAGACATGGGCCATTTGGTACTCGTGGTAGCGATATCAATATCGGAATAGGGAGCGCTCAGACATGGGCCATTTGGTGCTCGTGGTAGCGATATCAATATTGGAATAGGGAGTGCTCAGACATGGGCCATTTGGTACTCGTGGTAGCGATATCAATATCGGAATAGGGAGCGCTCAGACATGGGCCATTTGGTTCTCGTGGTAGCGATATCAATATTGGAATAGGGAGTGCTCAGACATGGGCCATTTGGTACTCGTGGTAGCGATATCAATATCGGAATAAGGAGCGCCCAGACATAGTCCATTTGGTACTCGTGGTAGCGATATCAATATTCGAATAGGGAGTGCTCAGACATGGGCCATTTGGTACTCGTGGTATTGATATCAATATCGGAATAAGGAGCGCTCAGACATAGTCCATTTGGTACTCGTGGTAGCGATATCAATATTCGAATAGGGAGTGCTCAGACATGGGCCATTTGGTTCCCGTGGTAGCGATATCAATATTCGAATAGGTAGTGCTCAGACATGGGCCTTTTGGTACTCGTGGTAGTGATATCAATATCGGAAAAGGGAGCGCTCAGACATAGTCCATTTGGTACTCGTGGTAGCGATATCAATATTCGAATAGGGAGTGCTCAGACATGGGCCATTTGGTTTTCGTGGTAGCGATATCAATATTGGAATAGGGAGTGCTCAGAAATGGGCTATTTGGTACTCGTGGTAGTGATATCAATATCAGAATAAGGAGCGCTCAGACATAGTCTATTTGGTTCTCGTGGTAGCGATATCAATATTGGGATAGGGAGTGCTCAGACATGGGCTATTTGGTACTCATGGTAGCGATATCAATATCGGAATAGGGAGCGCTCAGACATAGTCCATTTGGTACTCGTGGTAGCGATATCAATATTGGAATAGGGAGTTTTCAGAAATGGGCTATTTGGTACTCGTGGTAGCGATATCAATATCGGAATAAGGAGCGCTCAGACATAGTCCATTTGGTACTCGTGGTAGCGATATCAATATTGGAATAGGGAGTGCTCAGACATGGGCTATTTGGTACTCGTGGTAGCGATATCAATATCGGAATAGGGTGCGCTCAGACATGGGCCATACGGTTCTCGTGGTAGCGATATCAATATTGGAATAGGGAATGCTCAGACATGGGCCATTTGGTTCTCGTGGTAGCGATATCAATATCGGAATAGGGAGCGCTCAGACATGGGCCATTTGGTTCTCGTGGTAGCTATATCAATATTAGAATAGGGAGTGCTCAGACATGAGCCATTTGGTACTCGTGGTAGCGATATCAATATCGGAATAAGGAGCGCTCAGACATAGTCCATTTGGTACTCGTTGTAGCGATATCAATATTCGAATAGGGAGTGCTCAGACATGGGCTATTTGGTACTCATGGTAGCTATATCAATATCGGAATAGGGAGCGCTCAGGCATAGTCCATTTGGTACTCGTGGTAGCGATATCAATATTGGAATAGGGAGTGCTCAGACATGGGCTATTTGGTACTCGTGGTAGCGATATCAATATCGGAATAGAGAGCGCTCAGACATGGGCCATTTGGTTCTCGTGGTAGCGATATCAATATTGGAATAGGGAATGCTCAGACATGGGCCATTTGGTACTCGTGGTAGCGATATCAATATCGGAATAGGGAGCGCTCAGACATGGGCCATTTGGTGCTCGTGGTAGCGATATCAATATTGGAATAGGGAGTGCTCAGACATGGGCCATTTGGTACTCGTGGTAGCGATATCAATATCGGAATAGGGAGCGCTCAGACATGGATCATTTGGTGCTCGTGGTAGCGATATCAATATTGGAATAGGGAGTGCTCAGACATGGGCCATTTGGTACTCGTGGTAGCGATATCAATATTGGAATAGGGAGTGCTCAGAAATGGGCTATTTGTTACTCGTGGTAGCGATATCAATATCGGAATAAGGAGCGCTCAGACATAGTCCATTTGGTACTCGTGGTAGCGATATCAATATTGGTATAGGGAGTGCTCAGACATGGGCTATTTGGTATTCGTGGTAGCGATATCAATAACGGAATAGGGAGCGCTCAGACATGGGCCATATGGTTCTCGTGGTAGCGATATCAATATTGGAATAGGGAGTGCTCAGACATGGGCCATTTGGTACTCGTGGTAGCGATATTAATATCGGAATAAGGAACGCTCAGACATAGTCCATTTGGTACTCGTTGTAGCGATATCAATATTCGAATAGGGAGTGCTCAGACATGGGCTATTTGGTACTCATGGTAGCGATATCAATATTGGAATAGAGAGCGCTCAGACATAGTCCATTTGGTGCTCGTGGTAGCGATATCAATATTGGAATAGGGAGCGCCCAGACATAGTCCATTTGGTTCTCGTGGTAGCGATTTCAATATTGGAATAGGGAGTGCTCAGAAATGGGCTATTTGGTACTCGTGGTAGCGATATCAATATCGGAATAGGGAGCGCTCAGACATAGTCCATTTGGTTCTCGTGGTAGCGATATCAATATTGGAATAGGGAGTGCTCAGACATGGGCCATTTGGTACTCGTGGTAGCGATATCAATATCGGAATAAGGAACGTTTAGACATAGTCCATTTGGTACTCGTTGTAGCGATATCAATATTCGAATAGGGAGTGCTCAGACATGGGCTATTTGGTAATTATGGTAGAGATATCAATATCGGAATAGGGAGCGCTCAGACATAGTCCATTTGGTGCTCGTGGTAGCGATATCAATATTGGAATAGGGAGCGCCCAGACATAGTCCATTTGGTTCTCGTGGTAGCGATATCAATATTGGAATAGGGAGTGCTCAGAAATTGGCTATTTGGTACTCGTGGTAGCGATATCAATATCGGAATAAGGAGCGCTCAGACATAGTCCATTTGGTACTCGTGGTAGCGATATCAATATTCGAATAGGGAGTGCTCAGACATGGGCCATTTGGTACTCGTGGTATTGATATCAATACCGGAATAAGGAGCGCTCAGACATAGTCCATTTGGTACTCGTGGTAGCGATATCAATATTCGAATAGGGAGTGCTCAGACATGGGCCATTTGGTTCCCGTGGTAGCGATATCAATATTCGAATAGGTAGTGCTCAGACATGGGCCTTTTGGTACTCGTAGTAGCGATATCAATATTCGAATAGGGAGTGCTCAGACATGGGCCATTTGGTTTTCGTGGTAGCGATATCAATATTGGAATAGGGAGTGCTCAGAAATGGGCTATTTGGTACTCGTGGTAGCGATATCAATATCAGAATAAGGAGCGCTCAGACATAGTCTATTTGGTTCTCGTGGTAGCGATATCAATATTGGGATAGGGAGTGCTCAGACATGGGCATTTTGGTACTCATGGTAGCGATATCAATATCGGAATAGGGAGCGCTCAGACATAGTCCATTTGGTACTCGTGGTAGCGATATCAATATTGGAATAGGGAGTGCTCAGAAATGGGCTATTTGGTACTCGTGGTAGCGATATCAATATCGGAATAAGGAGCGCTCAGACATAGTCCATTTGGTACTCGTGGTAGCGATATCAATATTGGAATAGGGAGTGCTCAGACATGGGCTATTTGGTACTCGTGGTAGCGATATCAATATCGGAATAGGGTGCGCTCAGACATGGGCCATACGGTTCTCGTGGTAGCGATATCAATATTGGAATAGGGAATGCTCAGACATGGGCCATTTGGTTCTCGTGGTAGCGATATCAATATCGGAATAGGGAGCGCTCAGACATGGGCCATTTGGTTCTAGTGGTAGCTATATCAATATTGGAATAGGGAGTGCTCAGACATGGGCCATTTGGTACTCGTGGTAGCGATATCAATATCGGAATAAGGAGCGCTCAGACATAGTCCATTTGGTACTCGTTGTAGCGATATCAATATTCGAATAGGGAGTGCTCAGACATGGGCTATTTGGTACTCATGGTAGCGATATCAATATCGTAATAGGGAGCGCTCAGGCATAGTCCATTTGGTACTCGTGGTAGCGATATCAATATTGGAATAGGGAGTGCTCAGACATGGGCTATTTGGTACTCGTGGTAGCGATATCAATATCGGAATAGAGAGCGCTCAGACATGGGCCATTTGGTTCTCGTGGTAGCGATATCAATATTGGAATAGGGAATGCTCAGACATGGGCCATTTGGTACTCGTTGTAGCGATATCAATATTCGAATAGGGAGTGCTCAGACATGGGCTATTTGGTAATTATGGTAGAGATATCAATATCGGAATAGGGAGCGCTCAGACATAGTCCATTTGGTGCTCGTGGTAGCGATATCAATATTGGAATAGGGAGCGCCCAGACATAGTCCATTTGGTTCTCGTGGTAGCGATATCAATATTGGAATAGGGAGTGCTCAGACATGGGCCATTTGGTACTCGTGGTAGCGATATCAATATCGGAATAAGGAGCGCTCAGACATAGTCCATTTGGTACTCGTGGTAGCGATATCAATATTGGAATAGGGAGCGCCCAGACATAGTCCATTTGGTTCTCGTGGTAGCGATATCAATATTCGAATAGGGAGTGCTCAGACATGGGCTATTTGGTACTCATGGTAGCGATATCAATATCGTAATAGGGAGCGCTCAGACATAGTCCATTTGGTACTCGTGGTAGCGATATCAATATTCGAATAGGGAGTGCTCAGACATGGGCCATTTGGTTCCCGTGGTAGCGATATCAATATTCGAATAGGTAGTGCTCAGACATGGGCCTTTTGGTACTCGTGGTAGCGATATCAATATCGGAAAAGGGAGCGCTCAGACATAGTCCATTTGGTACTCGTAGTAGCGATATCAATATTCGAATAGGGAGTGCTCAGACATGGGCCATTTGGTTTTCGTGGTAGCGATATCAATATTGGAATAGGGAGTGCTCAGAAATGGGCTATTTGGTACTCGTGGTAGCGATATCAATATCAGAATAAGGAGCGCTCAGACATAGTCTATTTGGTTCTCGTGGTAGCGATATCAATATTGGGATAGGGAGTGCTCAGACATGGGCTATTTGGTACTCATGGTAGCGATATCAATATCGGAATAGGGAGCGCTCAGACATAGTCCATTTGGTACTCGTGGTAGCGATATCAATATTGGAATAGGGAGTGCTCAGAAATGGGCTATTTGGTACTCGTGGTAGCGATATCAATATCGGAATAAGGAGCGCTCAGACATAGTCCATTTGGTACTCGTGGTAGCGATATCAATATTGGAATAGGGAGTGCTCAGACATGGGCTATTTGGTACTCGTGGTAGCGATATCAATATCGGAATAGGGTGCGCTCAGACATGGGCCATACGGTTCTCGTGGTAGCGATATCAATATTGGAATAGGGAATGCTCAGACATGGGCCATTTGGTTCTCGTGGTAGCGATATCAATATCGGAATAGGGAGCGCTCAGACATGGGCCATTTGGTTCTAGTGGTAGCTATATCAATATTGGAATAGGGAGTGCTCAGACATGGGCCATTTGGTACTCGTGGTAGCGATATCAATATCGGAATAAGGAGCGCTCAGACATAGTCCATTTGGTACTCGTTGTAGCGATATCAATATTCGAATAGGGAGTGCTCAGACATGGGCTATTTGGTACTCATGGTAGCGATATCAATATCGTAATAGGGAGCGCTCAGGCATAGTGCATTTGGTACTCGTGGTAGCGATATCAATATTGGAATAGGGAGTGCTCAGACATGGGCTAATTGGTACTCGTGGTAGCGATATCAATATCGGAATAGAGAGCGCTCAGACATGGGCCATTTGGTTCTCGTGGTAGCGATATCAATATTGGAATAGGGAATGCTCAGACATGGACCATTTGGTACTCGTGGTAGCGATATCAATATCGGAATAGGGAGCGCTCAGACATGGGCCATTTGGTGCTCGTGGTAGCGATATCAATATTGGAATAGGGAGTGCTCAGACATGGGCCATTTGGTTCTCGTGGTAGCGATATCAATATTGGAATAGGGAGTGCTCAGACATGGGCCATTTGGTACTCGTGGTAGCGATATCAATATCGGAATAAGGAGCGCCCAGACATAGTCCATTTGGTACTCGTGGTAGCGATATCAATATTCGAATAGGGAGTGCTCAGAAATGGGCTATTTGGTACTCGTGGTAGCGATATCAATATCGGAATAAGGAGCGCTCAGACATAGTCCATTTGGTACTCGTGGTAGCGATATCAATATTGGAATAGGGAGTGCTCAGACATGGGCTATTTGGTACTCGTGGTAGCGATATCAATATCGGAATAGGGTGCGCTCAGACATGGGCCATACGGTTCTCGTGGTAGCGATATCAATATTGGAATAGGGAATGCTCAGACATGGGCCATTTGGTTCTCGTGGTAGCGATATCAATATCGGAATAGGGAGCGCTCAGACATGGGCCATTTGGTTCTCGTGGTAGCTATATCAATATTGGAATAGGGAGTGCTCAGACATGGGCCATTTGGTACTCGTGGTAGCGATATCAATATCGGAATAAGGAGCGCTCAGACATAGTCCATTTGGTACTCGTTGTAGCGATATCAATATTCGAATAGGGAGTGCTCAGACATGGGCTATTTGGTACTCATGTTAGCGATATCAATATCGGAATAGGGAGCGCTCAGGCATAGTCCATTTGGTACTCGTGGTAGCGATATCAATATTGGAATAGGGAGTGCTCAGACATGGGCTATTTGGTACTCGTGGTAGCGATATCAATATCGGAATAGAGAGCGCTCAGACATGGGCCATTTGGTTCTCGTGGTAGCGATATCAATATTGGAATAGGGAATGCTCAGACATGGGCCATTTGGTACTCGTGGTAGCGATATCAATATTGGAATAGGGAGTGCTCAGACATGGGCAATTTGGTACTCGTGGTAGCGATATCAATATCGGAATAAGGAGCGCTCAGACATAGTCCATTTGGTACTCGTTGTAGCGATATCAATATTCGAATAGGGAATGCTCAGACATGGGCCATTTGGTACTCGTGGTAGCGATATCAATATTGGAATAGGGAGTGCTCAGACATGGGCCATTTGGTACTCGTGGTAGCGATATCAATATCGGAATAAGGAGCGCTCAGACATAGTCCATTTGGTACTCATTGTAGCGATATCAATATTCGAATAGGGAGTGCTCAGACATGGGCTATTTGGTACTCATGTTAGCGATATCAATATCGGAATAGGGAGCGCTCAGGCATAGTCCATTTGGTACTCGTGGTAGCGATATCAATATTGGAATAGGGAGTGCTCAGACATGGGCTATTTGGTACTCGTGGTAGCGATATCAATATCGGAATAGAGAGCGCTCAGACATGGGCCATTTGGTTCTCGTGGTAGCGATATCAATATTGGAATAGGGAATGCTCAGACATGGGCCATTTGGTACTCGTGGTAGCGATATCAATATTGGAATAGGGAGTGCTCAGACATGGGCCATTTGGTACTCGTGGTAGCGATATCAATATCGGAATAAGGAGTGCTCAGACATAGTCCATTTGGTACTCGTTGTAGCGATATCAATATTCGAATAGGGAATGCTCAGACATGGGCCATTTGGTACTCGTGGTAGCGATATCAATATTGGAATAGGGAGTGCTCAGACATGGGCCATTTGGTACTCGTGGTAGCGATATCAATATCGGAATAAGAAGCGCTCAGACATAGTCCATTTGGTACTCGTTGTAGCGATATCAATATTCGAATAGGGAGTGCTCAGACATGGGCTATTTGGTACTCATGGTAGCGATATCAATATCGGAATTGGGAGCGCTCAGGCATAGTCCATTTGGTACTCGTGGTAGCGATATCAATATTGGAATAGGGAGTGCTCAGACATGGGCTATTTGGTACTCGTGGTAGCGATATCAATATCGGAATAGAGAGCGCTCAGACATGGGCCATTTGGTTCTCGTGGTAGCGATATCAATATTGGAATAGGGAATGCTCAGACATGGGCCATTTGGTGCTCGTGGTAGCGATATCAATATTGGAATAGGGAGTGCTCAGACATGGGCCATTTGGTACTCGTGGTAGTGATATCAATATCGGAATAGGGAGCGCTCAGACATGGGCCATTTGGTTCTCGTGGTAGCGATATCAATATTGGAATAGGGAGTGCTCAGACATGGGCCATTTGGTACTCGTGGTAGCGATATCAATATCGGAATAAGGAGCGCTCAGACATAGTCCATTTGGTACTCGTGGTAGCGATATCAATATTCGAATAGGGAGTGCTCAGAAATGGGCTATTTGGTACTCATGGTAGCGATATCAATATCGGAATAGGGAGCGCTCAGACATAGTCCATTTGGTACTCGTGGTAGCGATATCAATATTGGAATAGGGAGTGCTCAGAAATGGGCTATTTGGTACTCGTGGTAGCGATATCAATATCGGAATAAGGAGCGCTCAGACATAGTCCATTTGGTACTCGTGGTAGCGATATCAATATTGGAATAGCGAGTGCTCAGACATGGGCTATTTGGTACTCGTGGTAGCGATATCAATATCGGAATAGAGAGCGCTCAGACATGGGCCATTTGGTTCTCGTGGTATCGATATCAATATTGGAATAGGGAATGCTCGGACATGGGCCATTTGGTACTCGTGGTAGCGATATCAATATCGGAATAGGGAGCGCTCAGACATGGGCCATTTGGTGCTCGTTGTAGCGATATCAATATCGGAAAAGGGAGCGCTCAGACATAGTCCATTTGGTACTCGTGGTAGCGATATCAATATTCGAATAGGGAGTGCTCAGACATGGGCCATTTGGTTCTCGTGGTAGCGATATCAATATTGGAATAGGGAGTGCTCAGATATGGGCTATTTGGTACTCGTGGTAGCGATATCAATATTGGGATAGGGAGTGCTCAGACATGGGCCATTTGGTACTCGTGGTAGCGATATCAATATCGGAATAAGGAGCGCTCAGACATAGTCCATTTGGTACTCATGGTAGCGATATCAATATCGGAATAGGGAGCGCTCAGACATAGTCCATTTGGTACTCGTGGTAGCGATATCAATATTGGAATAGGGAGTGCTCAGAAATGGGCTATTTGGTACTCGTGGTAGCGATATCAATATCGGAATAAGGAGCGCTCAGACATAGTACATTTGGTACTCGTGGTAGCGATATCAATATTGGAATAGGGAGTGCTCAGACATGGGCTATTTGGTACTCGTGGTAGCGATATCAATATCGTAATAGGGTGCGCTCAGACATGGGCCATATGGTTCTCGTGGTAGCGATATCAATATTGGAATAGGGAATGCTCAGACATGGGCCATTTGGTTCTCGTGATAGCGATATCAATATCGGAATAGGGAGCGCTCAGACATGGGCCATTTGGTTCTCGTGGTAGCTATATCAATATTGAAATAGGGAGTGCTCAGACATGGGCCATTTGGTACTCGTGGTAGCGATATCAATATCGGAATAAGGAGCGCTCAGACATAGTCCATTTGGTACTCGTTGTAGCGATATCAATATTCGAATAGGGAGTGCTCAGACATGGGCTATTTGGTACTCATGGTACCGATATCAATATCGGAATAGGGAGCGCTCAGGCATAGTCCATTTGGTACTCGTGGTAGCGATATCAATATTGGAATAGGGAGTGCTCAGACATGGGCTATTTGATACTCGTGGTAGCGATATCAATATCGGAATAGAGAGCGCTCAGACATGGGCTATTTGGTTCTCGTGGTAGCGATATCAATATTGGAATAGGAAATGCTCAGACATGGGCCATTTGGTACTCGTGGTAGCGATATCAATATCGGAATAGGGAGCGCTCAGACATGGGCCATTTGGTGCTCGTGGTAGCGATATCAATATTGGAATATGGAGTGCTCAGCCATGGGCCATTTGGTACTCGTGGTAGCGATATCAATATCGGAATAGGGAGCGCTCAGACATGGGCCATTTGGTTCTCGTGTTAGCGATATCAATATTGGAATAGGGAGTGCTCAGACATGGGCCATTTGGTACTCGTGGTAGCGATATCAATATCGGAATAAGGAGCGCTCAGACATAGTCCATTTGGTACTCGAGGTAGCGATATCAATATTCGAAGAGGGAATGCTCAGACATGGGCTATTTGTTACTCATGGTAGCGATATCAATATCGGAATAGGGAGCGCTCAGACATAGTCCATTTGGTACTCGTGGTAGCGATATCAATATTGGAATAGGGAGTGCTCAGAAATGGGCTATTTGGTTCTCGTGGTAGCGATATCAATATTGGAATAGGGAGTGCTCAGACATGGGCCATTTGGTACTCGTGGTAGCGATATCAATATCGGAATAAGGAGCGCTCAGACATAGTCCATTTGGTACTCGTGGTAGCGATATCAATATTCGAATAGGGCGTGCTCAGACATGGGCTATTTGGTACTCATGGTAGCGATATCAATATCGGAATAGGGAGCGCTCAGACATAGTCCATTTGGTACTCGTGGTAGCGATATCAATATTGGAATAGGGAGTGCTCAGAAATGGGCTATTTGGTACTCGTGGTAGCGATATCAATATCGGAATAAGGAGCGCTCAGACATAGTCCATTTGGTACTCGTGGTAGCGATATCAATATTGGAATAGCGAGTGCTCAGACATGGGCTATTTGGTACTCGTGGTAGCGATATCAATATCGGAATAGAGAGCGCTCAGACATGGGCCATTTGGTTCTCGTGGTAGCGATATCAATATTGGAATAGGGAATGCTCAGACATGGGCCATTTGGTACTCGTGGTAGCGATATCAATATTGGAATAGGGAGTGCTCAGAAATGGGCTATTTGGTACTCGTGGTAGCGATATCAATATCGGAATAAGGAGCGCTCAGACATAGTACATTTGGTACTCGTGGTAGCGATATCAATATTGGAATAGGGAGTGCTCAGACATGGGCTATTTGGTACTCGTGGTAGCGATATCAATATCGTAATAGGGTGCGCTCAGACATGGGCCATATGGTTCTCGTGGTAGCGATATCAATATTGGAATAGGGAATGCTCAGACATGGGCCATTTGGTTCTCGTGATAGCGATATCAATATCGGAATAGGGAGCGCTCAGACATGGGCCATTTGGTTCTCGTGGTAGCTATATCAATATTGAAATAGGGAGTGCTCAGACATGGGCCATTTGGTACTCGTGGTAGCGATATCAATATCGGAATAAGGAGCGCTCAGACATAGTCCATTTGGTACTCGTTGTAGCGATATCAATATTCGAATAGGGAGTGCTCAGACATGGGCTATTTGGTACTCATGGTACCGATATCAATATCGGAATAGGGAGCGCTCAGGCATAGTCCATTTGGTACTCGTGGTAGCGATATCAATATTGGAATAGGGAGTGCTCAGACATGGGCTATTTGATACTCGTGGTAGCGATATCAATATCGGAATAGAGAGCGCTCAGACATGGGCTATTTGGTTCTCGTGGTAGCGATATCAATATTGGAATAGGAAATGCTCAGACATGGGCCATTTGGTACTCGTGGTAGCGATATCAATATCGGAATAGGGAGCGCTCAGACATGGGCCATTTGGTGCTCGTGGTAGCGATATCAATATTGGAATATGGAGTGCTCAGCCATGGGCCATTTGGTACTCGTGGTAGCGATATCAATATCGGAATAGGGAGCGCTCAGACATGGGCCATTTGGTTCTCGTGTTAGCGATATCAATATTGGAATAGGGAGTGCTCAGACATGGGCCATTTGGTACTCGTGGTAGCGATATCAATATCGGAATAAGGAGCGCTCAGACATAGTCCATTTGGTACTCGAGGTAGCGATATCAATATTCGAAGAGGGAATGCTCAGACATGGGCTATTTGTTACTCATGGTAGCGATATCAATATCGGAATAGGGAGCGCTCAGACATAGTCCATTTGGTACTCGTGGTAGCGATATCAATATTGGAATAGGGAGTGCTCAGAAATGGGCTATTTGGTTCTCGTGGTAGCGATATCAATATTGGAATAGGGAGTGCTCAGACATGGGCCATTTGGTACTCGTGGTAGCGATATCAATATCGGAATAAGGAGCGCTCAGACATAGTCCATTTGGTACTCGTGGTAGCGATATCAATATTCGAATAGGGCGTGCTCAGACATGGGCTATTTGGTACTCATGGTAGCGATATCAATATCGGAATAGGGAGCGCTCAGACATAGTCCATTTGGTACTCGTGGTAGCGATATCAATATTGGAATAGGGAGTGCTCAGAAATGGGCTATTTGGTACTCGTGGTAGCGATATCAATATCGGAATAAGGAGCGCTCAGACATAGTCCATTTGGTACTCGTGGTAGCGATATCAATATTGGAATAGCGAGTGCTCAGACATGGGCTATTTGGTACTCGTGGTAGCGATATCAATATCGGAATAGAGAGCGCTCAGACATGGGCCATTTGGTTCTCGTGGTAGCGATATCAATATTGGAATAGGGAATGCTCAGACATGGGCCATTTGGTACTCGTGGTAGCGATATCAATATTGGAATAGGGAGTGCTCAGAAATGGGCTATTTGGTACTCGTGGTAGCGATATCAATATCGGAATAAGGAGCGCTTAGACATAGTACATTTGGTACTCGTGGTAGCGATATCAATATTGGAATAGGGAGTGCTCAGACATGGGCTATTTGGTACTCGTGGTAGCGATATCAATATCGTAATAGGGTGCGCTCAGACATGGGCCATATGGTTCTCGTGGTAGCGATATCAATATTGGAATAGGGAATGCTCAGACATGGGCCATTTGGTTCTCGTGGTAGCGATATCAATATCGGAATAGGGAGCGCTCAGACATGGGCCATTTGGTTCTCGTGGTAGCTATATCAATATTGAAATAGGGAGTGCTCAGACATGGGCCATTTGGTACTCGTGGTAGCGATATCAATATCGGAATAAGGAGCGCTCAGACATAGTCCATTTGGTACTCGTTGTAGCGATATCAATATTCGAATAGGGAGTGCTCAGACATGGGCTATTTGGTACTCATGGTACCGATATCAATATCGGAATAGGGAGCGCTCAGGCATAGTCCATTTGGTACTCGTGGTAGCGATATCAATATTGGAATAGGGAGTGCTCAGACATGGGCTATTTGATACTCGTGGTAGCGATATCAATATCGGAATAGAGAGCGCTCAGACATGGGCTATTTGGTTCTCGTGGTAGCGATATCAATATTGGAATAGGAAATGCTCAGACATGGGCCATTTGGTACTCGTGGTAGCGATATCAATATCGGAATAGGGAGCGCTCAGACATGGGCCATTTGGTGCTCGTGGTAGCGATATCAATATTGGAATATGGAGTGCTCAGCCATGGGCCATTTGGTACTCGTGGTAGCGATATCAATATCGGAATAGGGAGCGCTCAGACATGGGCCATTTGGTTCTCGTGTTAGCGATATCAATATTGGAATAGGGAGTGCTCAGACATGGGCCATTTGGTACTCGTGGTAGCGATATCAATATCGGAATAAGGAGCGCTCAGACATAGTCCATTTGGTACTCGAGGTAGCGATATCAATATTCGAAGAGGGAATGCTCAGACATGGGCTATTTGTTACTCATGGTAGCGATATCAATATCGGAATAGGGAGCGCTCAGACATAGTCCATTTGGTACTCGTGGTAGCGATATCAATATTGGAATAGGGAGTGCTCAGAAATGGGCTATTTGGTTCTCGTGGTAGCGATATCAATATTGGAATAGGGAGTGCTCAGACATGGGCCATTTGGTACTCGTGGTAGCGATATCAATATCGGAATAAGGAGCGCTCAGACATAGTCCATTTGGTACTCGTGGTAGCGATATCAATATTCGAATAGGGCGTGCTCAGACATGGGCTATTTGGTACTCATGGTAGCGATATCAATATCGGAATAGGGAGCGCTCAGACATAGTCCATTTGGTACTCGTGGTAGCGATATCAATATTGGAATAGGGAGTGCTCAGAAATGGGCTATTTGGTACTCGTGGTAGCGATATCAATATCGGAATAAGGAGCGCTCAGACATAGTCCATTTGGTACTCGTGGTAGCGATATCAATATTGGAATAGCGAGTGCTCAGACATGGGCTATTTGGTACTCGTGGTAGCGATATCAATATCGGAATAGAGAGCGCTCAGACATGGGCCATTTGGTTCTCGTGGTAGCGATATCAATATTGGAATAGGGAATGCTCAGACATGGGCCATTTGGTACTCGTGGTAGCGATATCAATATCGGAATAGGGAGCGCTCAGACATGGGCCATTTGGTGCTCGTGGTAGCGATATCAATATCGGAAAAGGGAGCGCTCAGACATAGTCCATTTGGTACTCGTGGTAGCGATATCAATATTGGAATAGGGAGTGCTCAGACATGGGCCATTTGGTTCTCGTGGTAGCGATATCAATATTGGAATAGGGAGTGCTCAGAAATGGGCTATTTGGTACTCGTGGTAGCGATATCAATATCAGAATAAGGAGCGCTCAGACATAGTCTATTTGGTTCTCGTGGTAGCGATATCAATATTGGGATAGGGAGTGCTCAGACATGGGCCATTTGTTACTCGTGGTAGCGATATCAATATCGGAATAAGGAGCACTCAGACATAGTCCATTTGGTACTCGTGGTAGCGATATCAATATTCGAATAGGGAGTGCTCAGACATGGGCTATTTGGTACTCGTGGTAGCGATATCAATATCGGAATAGGGAGCGCTCAAACATGGGCCATATGGTACTCGTGGTAGCGATATCAATATCGGAATAAGGAGCGCTCAGACATAGTCCATTTGGTACTCGTGGTAGCGATATCAATATTCGAATAGGGCGTGCTCAGACATGGGCCATTTGGTTCTCGTGGTAGCGATATCAATATTGGAATAGGGAGTGCTCAGACATGGGCCATTTGGTACTCGTGGTAGCGATATCAATATTCGAATAGGGAGTGCTCAGACATGGGCCATATGGTTCTCGTGGTAGCGATTTCAATATTGGAATAGGGAATGCTCAGACATGGGCCATTTGGTTCTCGTGGTAGCGATATCAATATTGGAATGGGAGTGCTCAGACATGGGCTATTTGGTACTCGTGGTAGCGATATCAATATCGGAATAGAGAGCGCTCAGACATGGGCCATTTGGTTCTCGTGGTAGCGATATCAATATTGGAATAGGGAATGCTCAGACATGGGCCATTTGGTACTCGTGGTAGCGATATCAATATCGGAATAGGGAGCGCTCAGACATGGGCCATTTGGTGCTCGTGGTAGCGATATCAATATTGGAATAGGGAGTGCTCAGACACGGGCCATTTGGTACTCGTGGTAGCGATATCAATATCGGAATAGGGAGCGCTCAGACATGGGCCATTTGGTTCTCGTGGTAGCGATATCAATATTGGAATAGGGAGTGCTCAGACATGGGCCATTTGGTACTCGTGGTAGCGATATCAATATTCGAATAGGGAGTGCTCAGACATGGGCTATTTGTTACTCATGGTAGCGATATCAATATCGGAATAGGGAGCGCTCAGACATAGTCCATTTGGTACTCGTGGTAGCGATATCAATATTGGAATAGGGAGTGCTCAGAAATGGGCTATTTGGTTCTCGTGGTAGCGATATCAATATTGGAATAGGGAGTGCTCAGACATGGGCCATTTGGTACTCGTGGTAGCGATATCAATATCGGAATAAGGAGCTTTCAGACATAGTCCATTTGGTACTCGTGGTAGCGATATCAATATTCGAATAGGGAGTGCTCAGACATGGGCTATTTGGTACTCATGGTAGCGATATCAATATCGGAATGGGGAGCGCTCAGACATAGTCCATTTGGTACTCGTGGTAGCGATATCAATATTGGAATAGGGAGTGCTCAGAAATGGGCTATTTGGTACTCGTGTTAGCGATATCAATATCGGAATAAGGAGCGCTCAGACATAGTCCATTTGGTACTCGTGGTAGCGATATCAATATTGGAATAGGGAGTGCTCAGACATGGGCTATTTGGTACTCGTGGTAGCGATATCAATATTGGAATAGAGAGCGCTCAGACATGGGCCATTTGGTTCTCGTGGTAGTGATATCAATATTGGAATAGGGAATGCTCAGACATGGGCCATTTGGTACTCGTGGTAGCGATATCAATATCGGAATAGGGAGCGCTCAGACATGGGCCATTTGGTGCTCGTGGTAGCGATATCAATATTGGAATAGGGAGTGCTCAGACATGGGCCATTTGGTACTCGTGGTAGCGATATCAATATCGGAATAGGGAGCGCTCAGACATGGGCCATTTGGTTCTCGTGGTAGCGATATCAATATTGGAATAGGGAGCACTCAGACATGGGCCATTAGGTACTCATGGAAGCGATATCAATATCGGAATAGGGAGCGCTTAGACATGGGCAATTTGGTACTCGTGGTAGCGATATCAATATCGGAATAGGGAGCGCTCAGACATGGGCCATTTGGTACTCGTGGTAGCGATATCAATATCGGAATAGGGAGCGCTCAGACATGGGCCATTTGGTACTCGTGGTAGCGATATCAATATCGGAATAGGGAGCGCTTAGACATAGGCAATTTGGTACTCGTGGTAGCGATATCAATATCGGAATAGGGAGCGCTCAGACATGGGCCATTTGGTACTCATGGTAGCGATATCAATATCGGAATAGGGAGCGCTTAGACATAGACAATTTGGTACTCGTGGTAGTGATATCAATATCGGAATAGGGAGCGCACAAACATGGGCCATTTGGTACTCATGGTAGCGATATCAATATCGGAATAGGGAGCGCTTAGAAATAGGCAATTTGGTACTCGTGGTAGCGATATCAATAATGGTATAGGGAGTGCTCAGACATGGGCTATTTGGTACTCGTGGTAGCGATATCAATATCGGAATAGGGAGCGCTCAGACATGGCCATTTGGTACTTGTTGTAGCGATATCAATATCGGAATAGCGAGCGCTTAGACATAGGCAATTTGGTACTCGTGGTAGTGATATCAATATTGGAATAGGGAGCGCTCAGACATGGGCCATTTGGTACTCATGGTAGCGATATCAATATCGGAATAGGGAGCGCTTAGAAATAGGCAATTTGGTACTCGTGGTAGCGATATCAATATCGGAATAGGGAGCGCTTAGACATAAGCAATTTGGTACTCATGGTAGCGATATCAATATCGGAATAGGGAGCGCTTAGACATAAGCAATTTGGTACTCATGGTAGCGATATCAATATCAATATCGGAATAGGGAGCGCTTAGACATAGGCAATTTGGTACTCGTGTTAGCGATATCAATATCGGAATAGGGCACGCTCTGACATGGGCCATTTGGTACTCGTTGTAGCGTTAATACCCAAAGTGCCTAAGTTATCCAACGACTTTTGAAAGTCATTAATTCAGGTGGCCGGGCTACAATTATGTACAGGGTTATATTATTTTCTTATGGTTATATCAATTTAGGGCCCCTTAAATTTGGGCACTTGATATCTACGAGACCGTTTGTATAAAACATGTAAATGGTACCTCAATCGTTAAAAGATATCAAACCATTGAGGTAGCAATATAAATTTGGTAATCCGGACCCTTGTAGCATTGGGAATTTGATATCTTTGAGATCAAGAGGGTACGAAATTTAAATATTTAGAGTAATATCAATCATTTGGTATCTTTAAGATCCTACGAGTAAGAATAAAAGATACATCAGTTTATAATCTGATCCCAAAAGTAACATAAAAACGATGAATAAGACACTTCTCACGTTCGCAACTGATACTCTTGACCAGATCGAAACTTAGTAGTATATTATAGACCTTGGTAGTTGTAAATTTCACCATTTGTATACAATATTTTACCTTGAAAATCAATCCGGTCATAGAGTTTATAAATTATCATACTTATAATTATTATACGTGTATTACTAATGGTGCTCCTAAATTTATGCATTTTTGGTTGGGATATCGATGAGTTATGGCTAAAAGTGAAATACATTCGATGTGAAACGTATAATACCTCTGATACGGCTTGTTCCACATATGTTTGGAAGTGCTTAAACTCTCTATTGTTCCACAAAACGTGCTACTTGAGGGGGGGGGGAATTAAAAGCAGAAGATTAATGAAAAGAATTATTAAAAAATGCGAGTTTTAATGAGGATTGAAAGCTACCAGTAAAACTCGCTTCTTTGTTTTTAGATTTATAAATCTTTAAAAAATAAAATATCAAAGAAATTACGATAAAACATAATATTTAAAAAAAAACAAAAGAGGTATGGGAGAAACGAAAGGGAATAATTTGCTCAATCTGCACCGTTACACTGCCGAAAGTGAAAACATGTTGCATTCTCTAGTTTAAAGAAAGTCAGAACGCTCAGTGAAATGGCGCAGTTTGAGCAGGTTTTTCCCCCACGCATCTTTTTTTCGTTTTTTAAATATTTAGTTTGGAATTTTAGTTAAGCGTTTACACACTAATTTTCCGTTATTAGTTATGTTTTTATTTTGGGCGAGAAACAACAGAATTTATTTTTTGGTCCATGATTTTAAAAATCGACAAATCTCTAGGGATCATTAAATTGTAAAAAAAATAATATTTGAAGGAGCTTTTTTGTTAGTGTTGTTAACTTTCCGGAGAAATAAAATGCGGAAAAATTTCCAGAAAATCAGAAACATAAAAAAATTAAACATAAATTACTTTTAAGTGTTTTTTAATGTTTTTAACTTCTTATCGATATAAAATGTCTAAAATCAGTAAACATACTACAAAACATTAATAGTGTTACATTGATAATCAGTTTAAACTAGAGGTTTAGTTTTACTTTTTAGTTTGGAAAAAATTAGGCGAAAATGCCGCTTTATTTCAATTTGCAAACAGTATATTAGACTAATTACGGAATTAAAACTTTTTATTTTTTTTCGGAAAAATACGGAAAATTTTCTGACTTACAACACAATTTTTTTTCTTACATTGCAAAATGATTTTAAAAATTGTCAAAACTCTAGAGATCATAAAATTTTAAACAAAAATCATATTTGAAGCAGCTTCTTTTTCTTAAATTGCAAATATGATATTTGGTCGTATTTCCTAATTGGTCCCTAATTAAGTTTTGATTCTTCCTAATTTTGGAGTCTACTTCTTTTCGTATTATATCGAAATATTTGGGAGATTAAATTCGTAATCTAAGAGAATTAAATCCTCTTTTATTTAAATATGCTAAAATTCTACGAAATGTTTTCAACAAATGTATTCTTAAATCTCAGAACCCTTGCGTTTCTTTTATGTTTTCTTTTGGGAAATAACTCAACATAAAATGGCTTCGTGAAATGAAAGGGATTTCAAGGAAATTTACTCGCCGTCTCGCCCCTTTCAATACAGCAATTTTGATTTTCTTGTCGAATTTCTTTGAAAAATCATTTTCTGGGAATTTTTAAAATCAGTGGCTTGAATTTTGCTCGAAGACATGGATTAAATTGGATATGAAGTGGCCAAATTAGACATTAAATTCTGAACAGTCAAAGTCAAACTAAAATAAAATAAAGAATTTCTGGAGAAAACTTAGCTTAATTAACGAAAAACGCGGTTCATTTACGCCTTCAGGGTGAGCAACTGAAGGTCTCCTTCGTTCTGGTCTTAAGTAGTTCGAAATCAGCTCGGGAACTTCTTGGCAGCGAAATTAAAAGCAAAAGAATAAAAATTGATTGAGAACGACAAAGACTAGAAAATTTAGGCTCGTCTGAAACCAAAAGATCTACGTCAGCTAAGTACAATGGCTCAGGTGACTTTCCAATTTGCCCTCTTCTTGGACGGTCTGAAAAATGAAACCTGACCGTTAAGGGATTAGGTTGAGTATGGTCAAAACAATGACAAGTAATCTGTAAGCGTGGTGGATGAGAAATTAAAATGGTTTTGTTTTTCCTAGGCACGCTAATTACTTTTCTCATAAGTTGATAATTAATTTAATTACAGAATTATGTATAGTGACGTGATGTTATTGTTTTACCTTTAATTGTTATGTGTCATGAATCTTAACAAGAATGCACTGTGTAATGACACTCTAGAAGAATTTCATGCTATTTCTATCCGTGTCTAGGGTTCGTACGGAACCTGGATAACCTGGATGAGTCAGGGATTTTTAATTTGGTGAAAAAGTCAGGGATAAGTCAGAGTTTTAAATTATATCGTAGAAATTCAGGGATAAGTCATTGATTTAAATAATATCCTAGAAAGTTAGGGATTAGCCAGGGTTTTAAATAATATCTTAGAAAGTCAGGGATAAGTCAAGGATTTTCTTAGTCAACAAACTTTGCATCTCAGAGAAAATGAATTCTCTTCTCTTGGGCGCTCATGCCTGGCGCCTTTTCCCGTGAGAGGAGAGAGATGCTATCTCAGAGTATGTTGTTATAAAATATAATTAAGTTTCCGATATTTAAAAAAAAATTGTTTCACTTTGTAATTTAACCTATGAAAACATCAAATGATTAAAATTCGTAGGTATATGACCTAAAATGTCAGTGATATGCCAAAAATTAATCAGGGATAACCTTAATAAGTCAGGGATTTGAAATCCGAAAATTTGTACGAACCCTGAAGTAGACTGACAAGGAGACGACCCAAGGCGATATTCACCGATTTTGTTGAAACTCGGGTATAATGTACACCTCCATGTAACTTGAAAAACCTACAAGGGAAAAGTTGCGACGGGCTTTCGTTTTGCCATGGCAACCGAAAACGTTTTTGACAACATCATTTGGAAATTTTTCCATTGGAAATAACATGGGAATCTGAAGGATTTTAAACGTTTTCAAAATTTTTTAAAATTTCAAAAACCGATAAAATGCATTAAAATTGATTTTAGAAATTAAATTTAATCAAGTTTAAATGCAAATTGGTCAATTGGGAAACCTTTAAAATGCTTCAGATTCAATGGAAATAATTCCAAATCAAGTTGTCAAAAACGATTTCGGTTGCCATGAAAAAACGAAAGCCCGTCGCAACTTTTCCCTTGCAGGTTTTTCAAGTGTACACTATACCCGAGTTTGAACAAAATCGGTGATTATCACCTCGGGTCGTCTCCTCGTGAGTATATCTTCTGGGAATCATTAAATCAGTGGCTTTAGTTTCTGCTTCATATTATCCTTTAACTCGAATTCATTTTTGCAATCTATAACGTTCTGTGTCCTGATTAATTGTCCTCAAACGGTGCCTTAAATCGTGCTATGAAAACAGAGGCGTAATAAATTCGTCGAATAAAACAAAGAAGCACTACGCGTCAGCAGCCTCGGTCGAAAAATATTTTTGAAACCGCAAGATCGAATGCAAAATTTTTTCGTCTTTTTATGGAAAACCCAGATGGTTACGATGATGATTTACGAGTTTCGGAGCGAGTAGAGAGAGAAATAGAAATAATATCGTCGGTGCCATTTCTAGCTCGAAATTGCTATGGCTTCTACCTCTATTCTTCTTATTGTCCAACGGACCCGAGTCACGCTACGGAAAAGCACATTCTCCGAGGGACATATAATCTGGGTAGACCCGGACCAATAGGCCTCACCCGCCACCGTGGCAGCCCGGCAGGTCCTGCTCCAGCCCTTCTCGGCACCCACCGCCTGCCTCAACGAAAGATTTCTTTGGTCGAGAGACAAAAGAACTGGAATCGAGGCGAAAAGTAATAACGCTGAGAGAATCTTTATGACATTTCTAGCCCTATATGTTTCCTTTACACTTACAGATTCCGCGCTTTTTGGCCCCTATAGTAAAACGTTCGCGGGAAATAGATAAAACATCGTCAGCCCGGCCTTCTTCTCTACGAGTCTATTTGCAACGCTCATTACGCGGCCACTGAAAAAAGAATGATTGATTTGAAACTAATCGATTATGTACGCGTACTTGTTACCATTTTTTCGTCTTTCTCATAGCGCCCATGGACACTACTTAGTCTACCCAATTTTCTGCTGTTTGAAAATTAAAAAAAAATCTCGTGTCTGCAGGGTTCCAAAGTGGTATTTAACCGGTAGTAAATAATGGTAAATAATGCTATGGCTAACGTGTTAAATATTGTTATGGTATAAAAAGGTTAACGTGGTAAATATTGTTATGGTATAAAATGGTTAACGTGGTAAATAATGTTACGGTATAAAATGGTTAACGTGGTAAATAATGTTATGGAATAAAATGGTTAACGTCGTAAATATTGTTATGGTATAAAATGGTTAACGTGGTAAATAATGTTACGGTATAAAATGGTTAACGTGGTACATAATGTTATGGAATAAAATGGTTAACGTCGTAAATAATGTTATGGCATAAAATGGTTAACGTGGTAAATAATGTTATGGCATAAAATGGTTAACGTGGTAAATAATGTTACGGTATAAAATGGTTAACGTGGTAAATAATGTTATGGAATAAAATGGTTAACGTCGTAAATAATGTTATGGCATAAAATGGTTAACGTGGTAAATAATGTTACGGTATAAAATGGTTAACGTGGTAAATAATGTTATGGAATAAAATGGTTAACGTCGTAAATAATGTTATGGCATAAAATGGTTAACGTCGTAAATATTGTTATGGTATAAAATGGTTAACGTGGTAAATAATGTTACGGTATAAAATGGTTAACGTGGTAAATAATGTTATGGAATAAAATGGTTAACGTCGTAAATAATGTTATGGCATAAAATGGTTAACGTGGTAAATAATGTTATGGCATAAAATGGTTAACGTGGTAAATAATGTTACGGTATAAAATGGTTAACGTGGTAAATAATGTTATGGAATAAAATGGTTAACGTCGTAAATAATGTTATGGCATAAAATGGTTAACGTGGTAAATAATGTTACGGTATAAAATGTTTAACGTGGTAAATAATGTTATGGAATAAAATGGTTAACGTGGTAAATAATGTTATGCTATAAAATGGTTAACGTGGTAAATATTATTATAGAATAAAATGGATAACGTGGTAAATAATATAACGGTATAAAATGGTTAACGTGGTAAATAATGTTATGCTATAAAATGGTTAACGTGGTAAATAATAGAACGGTATAAAATGTTTAACGTGGTTAATAATGTTACGGTATAAAATGGTTAACGTGGTAAATATTATTATAGAATAAAATGGTTAACGTGGTAAATAATATAACGGTATAAAATGGTTAACGTGGTAAATAATGTTATGCTTTAAAATGGTTAACGTGGTAAATAATAGAACGGTATAAAATGTTTAACGTGGTTAATAATGTTACGGTATAAAATGGTTAACGTAGTAAATAATGTCATGGAATAAAATGGTAAACGTGGTAAGTAATGGTAGATAATGGTAAATAATATATTTATGAATTATTAAAAAATAATTTAAATTTGGAACATACATGTAGAGTAATGAAAATAAAGTTTAACATCTTCTAAAGTTGATATATCCCGTTTAATCTTGGATTTAAAAAATCTTACGAGTCATGGCTTTATACTATTTTAAAAGTTTTTAAATAAAAGTGACATGATACTTCATGACTAAAAGTTGTTTATTTACTAAAATTAATTAAAATTTCATTAATTTTATTTAATTTTAGTAAATAAACAACTTTTAGTCATGAAGTATCAAGTCACTTTTATTTAAAAACTTTTAAAATATTCCGATTACTATTATACTAAATAAAACAAAATTTACCATTATTTAACACTATTTACCATATTTACCAATATTTATCATATTTACCAAAATTTATCATATTTACCAATATTTATCATATTTACCATTATTTATCATATTTATCATATTTACCATTATTTATCATATTTAACATATTCACCATTATTTATCATATTTACCATTATTTATCATATTTACCATTATTTATAATATTTACCATTATTTATAATATTTACCATAATTTATCATATTTACCATTATTAATCATATTTACCATATTTACCTTATTTACTATTTTTACAACATTTATAATATTTACTGTTATTTACCATTATTTTTTGAGTTAGTTTTTTAATTATGGATAGAAAGGCATGTATTAAACTTTAAACAATGGAAAAGTTTATTGATCCGTTCTAAACCGAAAAAGCGAAGTTCCGCGTAAATTGGGATTATTCTAAGCTTATCAATCTTTTAAGCTACCATTGTACTCGCATTATCTACTGGTGTGTAAAAGTAGAAAGAACTTGTTTGGCCCTTAGTGACATCACTGCTCGAAGTCGTATGGAATGACCCTAGTGTGCCGTTACACCTTATTAAAAATATGATTAAAACTTAATACTAATTAATAGATCAATATATGATTAGATCATTATAAGTCTACGATTAGTTGTTGATTAGTATATGATTAGATCTTTGTTAGTAAACGATTGGATATTTGTTAGTATACGATTATATCTTTGTTAGTATATATGATTAGATCTTTGTTAGTATGGGATTAGATATTTGTTAGTATTCGCTTAGATCTTTGTTAGTATTCGTTTAGCTCTTTGTTAGTAAACGATTATATCTTTGTTAGTATACGATTAGACCTTTGTTAGTATGCGTTAAGATCTTAGTTAGTATACGATTATATCTTTGTTAGTATACGATTATATCTTTGTTAGTATACGATTATATCTTTGTTAGTATACGATTATATCTTTGTTAGTATACGATTATATCTTTGTTAGTATACGATTATATCTTTGTTAGTATACGATTATATCTTTGTTAGTATACGATTAGACCTTTCTTATTATACGTTTAGATCTTTTTTAGTATGCGTTTAGATCTTTGTTAGTATAGGATTAGAGCTTTGTTAGTATACGTTAAGATCTTAGTATACGTTAAGATCTTAGTATACGTTAAGATCTTAGTATACGATTAGATCTTTGTAAGTATACGATTATATCTTTGTTAGTATATGATTATATCTTTGTTAGTATATGAAATCTTTGTTAGTATATGAAATCTTTGTTAGTATATGATTATATCTTTGCTAATATACGATTAGAACTTTGTTAGTATACGATTAGACCTTTCTTATTAAACGTTTAGATCTCTGGAAGTATACGTTTAGATCTCTGGAAGTATACGTTTAGATCTCTGGAAGTATACGATTAGATCTCTGGAAGTATACGATTAGATCTCTGGAAGTATACGATTAGATCTTTGTTAGTATATGATTATATCTTTGCTAATATACTATTAGAACTTTGTTAGTATACGATTAGACCTTTCTTATTAAACGTTTAGATCTCTGGAAGTATACGTTTAGATCTCTGGAAGTATACGATATTAGATCTCTGGAAGTATACGTTTAGATCTCTGGAAGTATACGTTTAGATCTCTGGAAGTATACGATTATATCTTTGTTAGTTTACGATTAGATTTTGGTTCGTATACGATTAGATCTAAGTTCGTATACCTTTAGATCTTTCATAGTATAGGATTGCCGAGATCTCGCCCGTCAGCCGACGAAGCAATTAATTCTTAATTTTTAAACAAAACTTATAATAATCAGCTAGGCTAATACCCAAGGCACCACCCTAAGCCCAACTACCTCTACTACATCAAAACATATCAATTGACGTTAATAAATATATTTTATTTTCAAATAATTGTTTTGATTTGTTAAATTAAATGGATGTGTATGAAAAATTTAGGATTTTAATAATTGCATCTAAGCCTTGGTTCCTAAAAAATAGCCAAAATCTTATGGAAATTTTTCGTCCGGTTACACGAAGCAACTTGGTTCGCGACTTATGTTGGTCAACACTGTTTTGTCAAAATGATGGTTCGTGTGTCCCTCGAATAAACCAATAGACTATCCACTATATGGAATATTTACATTTCTAAATTGCAAAAAGACAGAACTATCTCAGTTTAAAGGGAAATACGAAATAATATAAATCCAATTCAGCCTATTTTTCCATTCAATAAAAATGAGTAAAATACATTCGAAATAGTAAAGCCGAGGTCGAAATCCAATATTTGGTCCGAAATTTCGAAGAGGCTAGTGACATGTTCCGTAGAGCACATTTTGGGAAACTTTGGAAATTTCAATAACAGTCTTTCGGCGAGAAACTAGAGAAGCTCCGCCGGTCGCTATTTATTTACGGGTCAGTGGCGAAGTCCACTTCTTTCTCGGTAAATCCTTTGAACTGAAACACGAGCGCCAGAAGTTTCAAAGGAGCTTACGGGCAGGGCTCGTCTCGGCTATCAGAGAGTCTCTTAGTCGTGGCCACTAAAGCAACTGGACACTATCGACAACTACTTCTCTCTCTTCCAGCTCTCATCACATTCCTTCGCACCGGACATGCAAGCACCCGACTCCTTCGATTCCGTCTCCAGTAATCCTATATGGATCCAGACCCCCTTTTTCATTTTAGAGGTTTGCGCGCCTCGAAACAAGATAGAAAAGACCATCATAAATAAGACGACTCTCCAGAAATCAATCTATTATAATACTATAGTCTTTGAAAGCTAAAAGGAACTGTTTGTTGATATCTTGAATGGTCACCTTGAAAATGGTGACATAAAACCTCTTTTACTGTTTTATTTCTTTCAGTGTGATTCTCACAAACACCGAAGGGAGCATTTAAGGGTTTTTAAATAAAATGGGATAGTTATTTATTTATTTATACAGTATAGTAATAATAATAAAAGTAATAGTTATCAGCTTGGCTAATATCCAAGACACAACTTTAGGCCCAAGTCATCTAGCGACTTTTAATGCCTTTAATTCGGATGGCCGAGTTACAATGCGTATAGGACAATGGTGGCAAGCCCTTACTGCCACGTGACCAAACAGCACCCTGATTCTACCCTAACTATTACCGTTAGGGTCAACAAGTTTTTTTTTGGCAAGGGGACACCGAAGTGATCGCCGTAGGGAGATAAACCCAATTTATAATCTCCATTTGATATTCAAACAAATTTAACTTCGGTGTATTACGATAGGAATTTTCCCCAAAGTTTACGCAGTAATAGAGCTCGGGGAAACGGATAAATTAACCGTCAAAATTTCAATTATTCATAAATAATCGATTAACTGTTTATTTATGGATATTATTAACGACTATTATACGATTTATTGTGCAACAAATTAGTTTTTATTCGGTTAATTTTTGGATATAGATCGAAAAGAAATGAACGGAAAATTTCTTATCTGAACGCCGAGCCCTAAGCATTACGTTGTGTCTCAGAATCTTCTTGGATCGAACCATCTTGGCCACTAAGCTCCGAGGAATATATTTCATTTCCTTGAACCACCATTTAAACCGTTTTATTTAAACTCAATCAGAAGCTTACTGAAAATATTTCCTTAAACCACCATGGAACATTTTTTTCTAAGCTTCAATCAGGAGCTTACTGAAAACATTTCCATGAACCACCATTGAACATTTTTTTCTAAGCTTCAATCAGGAGCTTACTGAAAACATTTCCTTAAACCACCATGGAACATCTTTTTCTAAGCTTCTATCAGGAGCTTACTGAAAACATTTCCTTGAACCACCATTGAACATTTTTTCTAAGCTTCAATCAGGAGCTTACTGAAAACATTTCCATGAACCACCATTGAACATTTTTTCTAAGCTTCAATCAGGAGCTTACTGAAAACATTTCCATGAACCACCATTGAACATTTTTTCTAAGCTTCAATCAGGAGCTTACTGAAAACATTTCCATGAACCACCATTGAACATTTTTTTCTAAGCTTCAATCATGGGCTTACTGAAAACATTTCCTTGAATCACCTTTGAACATTTTTTCTAAGCTTCAATCAAACTTACTAAAACAGTCAAATTAGTAGCAAGAACAAGAGTTTTTTTCCGTTTCTGTCAATTATTTTTCTGAATAATAATAATATTGAAAAACAGGGTTTAAGAAACTTCACGTGAGGAAAGTGTCCCCAGAGCCGAAAATAATGGGTTCTGATAAAATAAGCGCATTAATTAATTACCTGTAATTAAATTGTCAGTGTTGAAATTTTAAATCACACCTTTTAAATAAGAATAATAATAATCGGCTAGGCTAATACCCAAAACACCACCTTAAGTCCCAACACTTAGCAACTTTTAATGCCTTTAACGATAATTAAATATCTTCTCTGGGTCAGATCCAATTATTTAGACACGTAATTCACAGCACAGACTAACCATCTCAAGAGGGACTCGTATTCTTTTCATAAAATACTGACTCGAATAGAGCTTGGTGGAACAGAAAATTATTTTCTAACATTTCGATTATTCTTAAAAATTTCGGTTAACTGTTTATTTGAAGATATTATTTGCAGTTATAAAATGATTTAATATGCAAAAAAATAAGTTTTAATTCGGATAATTTTCGGTTATGGATCAAAACAAATAAAACGAATATGCCACGGACATATAGCGGGCAATCTACATAGCGCCATCTCGTGGTTACAGTATCGTTGACCACGGTAGTTTGCAACACGCAAGTTCGTTTGAAAATAAATAGTAAATGAAATGAAAACAGGCATTCGATCTCCATAGCGGGAAACCTTTAGTTAATTGACTATATTCAATTGTCCCTGCTTTGAAGCCATAATCCGATAATGTTATTTCAGGTTCTGGTTTGATGTAAACAGTTTAATCTCTTTATAGTCGAAACTATAAAGTAAATTTGGTCTTAACCAACTTGTTAAAATGGGAAAACAAAATAACGTGACTACCTTTTCACAGCCAACTTCGATTCGTTAACTCGTGTTCATAGTTGGCCGTGCGAAGTTAAAGAAAAAAATGAATCCTTCCAGATACTGCAGACAGCTAACTAACTTACAAAATCTTTTAAATACTAATAATAAACAGATAATTTAGATGAATCGATCAAAATTTAAACCACCATTAGCAAAATAACACGAATAATAGTTCGTATTTCTTAGGATAGATGGCACTGCAGTTCTCCACAAAGTCACTTGACTACCATCTTTTCAGCCCCCCTGGACTTTATAGTTTCGCCTATTTGGATATCAAACTCATTGAATATCACCATTACTTCTAGATTGGAATTATTATCGAATTACCCTTTTTTTAATCAAACGACCGATGTTAAATGCATTGGGTTGAGAATAATATAGAGCCCCAGACCGGATTTTCTCCATAGGCTTTAAGCTTACCATTATTGGCAACGGTACTGAAAATCAAGGAACTTTATGAAAGTACGCCTGGCGCCTTCTGTTGACAATATTAAACAGCCTTTGATAGAGCATTAATGTGAGACGAGAATACATTGTAGAAGGCTAATGATAAAGTTCCTTGATTTTCAGAACCGTTGCCACTAATAGTAAGCTTAAAGCCTATGGAGTCAGGGGCTCTATATTATTCTCAACTCACTGGATAAATTTAGGACCAACAAACCCAGCACTCCACACAAGGAGAACGCAACCCGTACAAATTTGTGCATTTTCTTGTGTGTACAGTTTTCATTGGTTAGACGCTTTAGGGGAAGATTCGGAAATTTTCTTCCCCCTTTCCATAAAACGTTCATCATAAAGGCTCGTCCAATGATATTTGTACACAACACCACGTTAGCGTGTTTAAAGGCTAACTGCGTTCTCCTTGTGTTTGTTGTTCGTAGGTTAATTATTGAAATTGTCACAATGATATCATTCATATCTTCACCAATATTTTGTCACTCAAATCAATCAGTTTTTTTGCTAAAAAAAGGTCTTCTTGCCAACTGATTTTATTTCTAGTAACCTTAGGAAAGGACGTCAAGCTGGAGATTGGGGCGCTTCGCTACTAACCAAGAAAAAGTTTCGAGCGTAAAATTAGATTAGGAAAGCAACACTAAAGAGGACACGTTAGATAAATACAAGGCACACTGGGCCTTGGCGCGCAACAAAACATTTTATTTTTCGTCTCTCCGTTCTTTCAAGCCACTTTAATCAGATTGATAAGAAAACTTTTCAAGGAAAGACGGCTTTTATTATTGGAAATGTTTGCAAAACTTTCTTCAAATTTTGTGGGATAAACATCGTACGTCTTTGTTGCGTTCTTTTTTTACTAGTTTATTGTAAAATGTATTCTAAGTTTGCCAAAAGTTAAACTTGCCAAAAAAATTTAAAATTTAATTATGTCTAATTTGAAACAAAATATGTAAAATATAAAATTTTATCTGTGCTATACGTGAGTGAGATTAGAAATTAGTTTAATTAAATGTTAAAAATTAACTCTTTAAGTTTTGCACGTTTTATTTTCTGTTCAACATTACTGCAGTATTACTGTATAAACGGTTTCTTTCAGTCATAAATAACGAAAAAATACTTAATGAATTCGAACTATAGATTGTTGATTTTGCCAGGCTATTTTACGTTGGGAAAGTTTAAACTTGAGTTGTGAAAAATATTTATGGTTGCCATGGCAAATCAAATGGCCATTGAAACGTTTCCTTTTAGCTAGGAGGATGGAAATACTGGAGGGGAAATATGGGATTCCTAGGCCTGGCAATGTGGGAATCATGACATAAGATACTAGAGACACCTAGCGGACACCGTAGTCAAAATTTCGTCCGCGTGTTCGTTGGGACTTGGTTAGAAATGCTAGGTCGTATTAAAGATTTATTTATTTTGTCTTCAAATTAAATAAACATCTCCGAAATTAGTTTCGTAGAATCCAGGTAGAATATTCGTGTTTCAGCTTGTACAATAAATCCTTGTGAATAGAATGAAAAGTAGGCAAAATTTATAGTGACACAAAATTCCGCCTATTTTTACAATGGCGCTACGCTCGTATGTCCGAAATTGTATAGCTCTCGCGTTGCCGAAGCTAAAACAGCGAGTCCGTGATGGGGGAATACAAATTTCTGTTCCAGGTACGCAGTATTATATTCCTAGCTTTTAGGAACTTCCAAGGTACATGAAGGTCTACTTAACCCCTGAGTTTGAAAAAGAAATCTGGGAGAACCACCTCGGGATGTCTCCGTGTTAGTGCTTCCAGCTTATTCCCAGATAACAGTTGCCTTATCTGAATCGATAATTGTGATAAATTATAAATCAGGTCATTTGCATTTACGTTTTGATATTATCAAATCAGTCGATACGGGCTAAAATACAAACCAAATAGCTTAAACCCATTGCTGGATAGTAAATTTCCCGCGAATTTCCACAACCCTATTTAGCACCGCCCCCCCCCCCCCCCACGAAAACTCAACAGAAAACAAGCCATAATTTTAAAAATTAAATTTTATTGAAATTACAATATTTAAACATTTTGGGTGTTAGGCCTTTGCATTGATTGATTGTAGTATTAGGAGGCGCTTACTTTATATTGTTTATAAAGTCCGATGATACTCGAAAATACACTGCTCTAGATAATTTGGAGCTTTCTATTGAATAGTATTGATAATCAAATTCAAAGAAAACATAGGATAAATACCCGCAGACATGAAAATTCCCACAAAGTTAACTTTTTTTAGAAAACTATCGTTTTTCCCACAGAGCCAAAATGGACCCCAACAAGTCCCACAATATGGGAAATTTCCCACAATCTGGCAACATTGATCCGAATTCATTGTAGACCGACTGACAGAAGGTAAGGAGATTGCAGATGCCATGCAGTTATCGATTTTACATAGCCCTCGATTAAATTAATTTGGAAATTTTAATGTTTATTTTGATTTGTTTCATAATATTTTTTACCTGATAAACGTATAACTGTTCAACTAATTGAATCCGTTCATATGAATTAAACTGATCGTTTCAGATCGGTTATTTGGGATAATGAATTAGATACAATTTGAGATCAGCTTACTGACGAGGAGTGTACCCGAGGTGTAAATCACCGATTTTGATGAAACTCGGGGGGTATGTAGACCTTGGGATAACATGAATTTTCACCGAGGGAAAAGTTACACTGGGCTTCCGTTTTGCTATGGCAACCGAAAATGTTTTGACAACATAAAATGAAAAAATCTACATTTAAAAAAACATGGGATTTTCTCGGTTTCACAGGGGGGCTACTTGATGGATTTCACCCAAAATTGTTAAAATTTAGCATTTTAGTTGAAATTTGAATTTTAATTTTAATTTTGGGTTTTCAAAAATTTTCACCGAGAAAATCCCATGCTTTTTTAAATGTAGATTTTTTCATTTTATGTTGTCAAAAACATTTTCGGTTGCCATAGCAAAACGAAAGCCCAGCGTAACTTTTCCCTTGGTAAAAATTCATGTTACCCCAAGGTCTAATTACCCCCCGAGTTTCATCAAAATCGGTGATTTACACCTCGGGTACACTCCTCGTGAGTGGAGAGCTATATAAAAGATGAACCTAATCTGACTAACTGATTATTTTCAGATATCTGAAAATTACGACCCAAATAACTAGCACAGTTGGCCATTGGAAGTGCTTCTGCTATCACTGACTTTTTTTTTTAAAGAAAGTAGCTGTGCGTCTGAAGCAATTAAGAGCTGAAAAAATGCAGAAATAACGAAAATCTTCAAAATAAATTTTAAATAGTGTATTTTAAAATATTGAACATTCTCAATACCAAAATATTGTTGCAGTACCTTGTGTTCAAAAATTAATTTTTGAAAGCCCTACTTCGATTATATATTAAAACCTTTCACGCGGTTTCTAATTTAAAACCGCACTCTTTTTAAATCCTCTTAAATTAAAGAACTTATTTTTGGCATCTTTCTTTGAATTGCAGATTGCACACGTCTTAGGTATCGACTTAAACAAAAGCGCGCTCTCTTTGAAAGGGATTAAGCGGAAATTGAAGT